>NW_026057585.1:85722937-85817976 GCF_023721935.1 Panthera uncia
AAAAAAAAAAAAAATATATATATATATATATATATATATATGTGTGTGTGTGTGTGTGTGTGTGTGCGCTATGGGGGAAATGAAAAGGGTTGATATAATAGACAGTGACTGTGGCAGGGGTTGAGGGTCACTGCAGATAAGGTGGGTGGGGGGCCATGTGTTCCTGGCAGGTAGAATGGCGTGCAAAGGCCCAAAGGCAGGAACCAGCAGATGTGAGGAAGGAGCATAAGCGAGGCCCATGTGGCCGGATAAGTGAAGAAGGGGGTCCGGTGCAAGGAGGGTGGTCGGGGCCCAGCCATGCAGGCCTGTGGGCCAGAACGAGGGGTGGCAATCCATTTTACAAGTGATGAAAAGCTGCTGGGGCTTTAAGCAGGGAGGGATGGGATTGGATTATGTTTGCAAAGGATCCTTCGGCCACCATGAGAAGAGTGGATTGCAGGGAGCAGGAGTGTGGGAGAGAGAGAGGAGGGTGGCTTGGATGGGGGTGGGGTCGATGGGATGGAGAGACAATGACAGATCCAGGATCTCCGTGGGCCGAGGTTACAGTTTCACTGCCACCGCTGAGAGGGAGCTGGCGTGTGGCAGGGAGGAGAGCTGCGCCACATCTGTGGGGATCTGGAACAGGAGATGCTATGTCCTCCTCCTTCCCCTCCCTGGAGTAGGACTGTGAGCTTCTGATGTTCAGGCGTCACCCTGGGCAGCAAGAGGTCCACGTCTCCAGAGCGTCTCCTCCAGCCCTCCTTCCTGGGCTCGGAGTTGTTTAAAAAAAAAAAAAAAAAAATTTAACCGAGTCCATTTAAAAATCTAATTGGCTGTATTAAACAATTTATGAATCAGCATCCCGTCTAGCAGGTAGAGGAGAACGCCAAGAAGCTGTGCAAAGTGGTTTTTAAAAGGAGGGAGGGGCAGAAAAAAAGGAATTTACTAGCAAAGAATGTATTGTCTTAGGCAAGGTCACCCTCCTAAGGGGAATGGTAGGGGACACTAAGGGTTACCTCCTCCCTTTGACCAGGAAATTCCACTTGAGTTGGTTAAGGGTTACATTTCTGGGAGATCGAAGCCGTTGTTAGGTCAGGCATTAAGTCATGGTTTACTGACGCGGGGCCCTAACATAAGTGACACCGTTCTGAGCCTTTTTTTTTTTTTTTTTAAATAGTTCCTCCCTTTTGATCAAACTCTCAGCTTAACTGAAAGATGTGATCAAAATTTAAGACATTATTAGCACCATTCTCAGGAGTACTCTGTGGTTCTTGAATCTTTCGTTTCTCTTTTGGTGCAATAATCCCAGATGGTGACTTTTTTTTTTTCCAGATCGTAATCTGTGATATGGTTATGACTTTGAGTTCACAAAGGAACATTTGATGACAAGTCCACAATCTGAAGGGCAAAGTTTGCCCCCTTTGTTGCGTCCTTCCAGGCCAGGGTCAGAATAAAGGAAAGAAAGGAATGGAGAAAAGGTTGCATGTTTAATGTATGAGGTCTCGTGGGGTCGAACCCACAAGCTGTGAGATCATGACCTAAGCTGAAGTCAGACGCCCAACTGACTGAGCCACCCAGGTGCCCCTATATTATTTTATTTTATTTTATTTTATTTTATTTTAAAATGTTTATTTATTTTTGGGAGAGCACAAGTGAGGGAGGGCAGAGAGAGGGGGACAGAGGCCCCAAAGTGGGTTCTGTGCTGACAGGCTGACAGCAGCAGGTCCAATGTGGGGCTCGAACTCACGAACCTCAAGATCATAGCTTGAGCCAAAGTCGGACGCTCAACCAACTTAGCCAGGTGCCCTTACAATTACCCTATATTTTTAATAGTAAAACTAACTTGCATTAAACATCGCCTGATTATTGATATGTCTGTTGCAGGAATAATGCTTGGCCATATAAGGTCTCTCTTCTTTTTAAAAAGTAATCTCTACCTCCAACGTGGGGCTCAAATTCATGACCCAGGGATCAAGAATCACGTGCTCTGTGGACTGAGCCTGCAGGCGTCTTGTACGTAAGATCCTTTTAAAACTTTTTTTCTTTTTAAATGTTTATTTATTTTTGAGAGAGAGAGCATGAGCAGAGGAGGGGCAGAGAGAGAGGGGGACAGAGGATCTGAAGCAGGCTCTGTGCTGACAGGAAGACTGATGTGGGGCTCGAATTCACAAAATGTGAGTTCATGGCCTGAGCCAAAGTAGGACGCTTGACCGACTGAGCCACCCGGTGCCTCTTCTTAAAACTGCTTTGCTGGAAAATTGTAAGCAAGTTACCAGGTTAAATTTTTTTCTTAGGCGGTTTTATTGGCCTTGTAAAATCAGCCTTAGTTCCTTAAAACTGGTCATACCTGAATCTAGGCCCATCTCTTCCAAATATAATATTCCGGTCAAAGCTTTGGTAACATAATCCATGTTTCTAATTGTCTCCTGTTACAAGGAGAATAGACTCTCATTGAACTTATGTAAATAACTAATTATTTTGCCATCAGAAGAATACTCAAGAGTTTTTGAATTCTGGAAGGATCAGGTAGGGAAGAAAAGTGAACGTCTCTTTGTTCACAAAGGTATACCTTATCAAACTATTGATAGCGTAAAAGAGACAAAGATTTCCCCTAATTTGGAAAAGTAAAACATTAGAAAACCAGTGATATATTTTATTGATTATTAAATAATGTTTTCTTTCTTTTTTTTTTTTTTAATTTTTTTTTTTTAACGTTTATTTATTTTTGAGACAGAGAGAGACAGAGCATGAACAGGGGAGGGGCAGAGAGAGAGGGAGACACAGAATCGGAAACAGGCTCCAGGCTCTGAGCCGTCAGCACAGAGCCCGACGCGGGGCTCGAACTCATGGACCGTGAGATCATGACCTGAGCTGAAGTCGAACGCTTAACCGACCAAGCCACCCAGGCGCCCCTGTTTTATTTATTTCTGAGAGAGCGCAAGTGGGGGAGGGACACGGAGAGAGGGACAGAGGATCTGAAGCAGGCTCTGTGCTGACGGTGTCTGTGAGCCCGATGTGGGGCTTCAACTCACAAACCACGAGATCATGACCTGAGCTGAAGTTGGTTGCTCAACTGACTGAGCCACCCAGGTGCCCCAGAAAACCAGTGATATTTTTAAAAATGTCTTTTAAGTTTATTTAGTTTTAGAGAGAGAGAGAGAAAGAGAGAGGTGGGGAAAGGCAGAGAGAGAGAGAGAGAGAGAGGGAGAGAGAGAATCCCAAGCAGGCTCTGCTCAAACTCACAAACTGTGAGATCATGACCTGAACTGATGTCGGATGCTCAATCGACTGAGCCACCCAGGTGCCCCAAAACCAGTGATATTTTAAACAAAAGTCATAAAAATGATCATCTTCCTCAGTTCCTTTGGTTCCATGTTATTAATTCTCACTCTGTTTGACCCCATTTTTCCACTGGCTTTGGAAATTCTTATTTAGGTTAGTTTTATGATCTGAAAGTTCTCAGAAATCTGTATTCCAGGGTATTTGTCCGATTCCTTTCCATGAATTTCTCTGAGGATGAAACACATTTGCAGGAAGCTTTTGCAAAAACATCCGAGTAAAACAATAACTGTCTGTAAATGTCAAAAGACTTAAAAATGGCATTGTTAAAAGTCTAATTAGAGTTTGTTACAATCTAATTGATAATGAAATTTGGTTATTTCTGTGACACATATTTTAAGATAATAGCTAGAATTATGACTGATAGCATTATACCAGGGCATATGGAACTTGAGGAATTGTATGCAATTTCTTTAAAAAAAAATTTTTTTTAACATTTATTTATTTTTGAGACAGAGAGAGACAGAGCATGAACGGGGGAGGGGCAGAGAGAGAGGGAGACACAGAATCGGAAGCAGGCTCCAGGCTCTGAGCTGTCAGCACAGAGCCCGACGCGGGGCTCGAACTCACGGACCGCGAGATCGTGACCTGAGCTGATAATGATACTTAAATTGTGGGAATTTTAACATTTGTTCCAAAATAGCAGAAATTGTAAAAATTGTGATTTATTGGAGAAAATACCATTATTTGTATATCTGACATTTAACCTTTTAAATTAGGGAGTCTAGATGCTTTTGTCGTATAATATTAATACAGTGGGGCGCCTGGCTGGCTCAGTCGGTAGAACATGTGACTATGGATCTCAGGGTTGTGAGTTTGAGCCCCACGTTGGGGGTAGAGATTTCTTAAAAATAATAAAATCTTTGGGGCGCCTGGGTGGCTCAGTCGGTTAAGCGGCCGACTTCGGCTCAGGTCACGATCTCGCCGTCCGTGAGTTCGAGCCCCGCATCGGGCTCTGTGCTGACAGCTCAGAGCCTGGAGCCTGCTTCCGATTCTGTGTCTCCCTCTCTCTCTGCCCCTCCCCCGTTCATGCTCTGTCTCTCTCTGTCTCAAAAATAAATAAACGTTAAAAAAAATTTTGTTTTAAATAATAAAATCTTTCATATTAATACCATGATTAGTCTCTTGGAAAAGAGAAGGAAAACTGGCAACAAAAAAGTTTTAGTTGATGTTATCTGCTTGTGAGGATCAATTACTTAGTATTTAAAACCGTAAGGCATTGCGTACTTTTCTCTCAGAACACGCAAGTCCTTTCCTGCGCCTTTATGCCTGTGGTAGAACAATGAAAGAATGAAGAGCTTATTGATATGTTCAGATTTATTGACGTTAAGTGTCGGTGCCAAGAGCTGGAGAATCTACCTGTTGGAGGGAAATGCTCTTTGGAATATGTAAAAATAAGTGGTAAGAGTTAATTTTTGAAAAATTAGGTAACAGATGCTTTTACTGCTCAATTGAATAGTCAAGATGTTTCTATCATCCAGTGCTATAGGTTAATACATACTGATTTTCCCCTTAACTTCTCCACATTAGCTTTTTTTTTTTTTTCTTTTTTAAGAAGGCTTCACACACAGTGCAGAGCCCTACGCGGGGCTTGAACTCACAACCCCGAGACCAAGCCCAGAGATGAGTTCAAGAGTTGGACGTTTACCCGACTGAGCCACTCATGCGCCCCCTCCACATTAGCTTTTTAAAAAAATGTTTTATTCTTTAGTTTCCTGGATTTATACCTTAATGTTATAATGAGTGAAAATATAGTTCAGTTTGATAATGAATTCTTAGTGTAACTTTGTTTTTTTTTTTTTTTTTTTTTAATTTTAAGCAGGTTCCACGCCCAACATGGGTCTGGAATTCACAACATTGAGATTCAGAGTCAGCTTGACCGGCTGAGCCAGCCAGGTGCCCCCTTAGTGTAATAAACTGTTTTAAAAAACTTCCTCAAGTGGGATATCATACGGGAACTGTAATCTCTCCCCTTAATGCAGAACTCAATGCACATGAAATGGACCCAATGAGAAAAGAGCAAGCAAAATTTCTTTAGACATAATACATAATTGGCTCACGTAATGCTTGCTGAATACGCTTACTGACAAAACAAAAACATGTTCTAGAAGGGGCGAATGTGGTTTTGTGCTGGTTTTTTAAAATACTGGTTAAAGATCATAAGGAAGTGAAGGGGAATATAGAAAAACAGCAGTAAATTATGGCTGTGTGGCTTAGCAATCAACACAATGTGTATTTACTGTTGTTTTTTTATTGTTGTTTTTAAAGTTTTATTTTGATTATGACAGAGAGAGAAGAGAGAGAGTGCAGAAGCAGGGAGGGCCAGAGAGGGAGAGTGCTGAGAGAAAAAGAATCCTAAGCAGGCTCTGCGCTGACATCACAGAGCCTGACGTGGGGCTCGATCTCACGAACTGTGAGATCATGACCTGAACAGAAATCAAGAGTCAGTTGCTTAACCGACTGAGCCACCCAGGCACCCCCACTTTTAAGTTTTGATATATATGCTTAATATCCGTTTTGTTAAAGTGGATTTGTTTAAGCCAGTAGTTAGGGCACAACCTCAGACACCAGACATGTAGATCTGAGTCCCGGCACACTGCTTCCCGGGTGACCTCTCCATTCTTCGGTTTCCTCCCTGGGAGGGTGATCATGACAGCTATTCCTGAGGTTGTTGTGGGGATTAAATGAGTTAATACATGTCACACGACTTAAAAAATTTTTTTTTAATTTTATTTTTTATTTTTTAAAATTTACATCCAAGTTAGTTCGCCTATAGTGCAACAATGATTTCAGGAGTAGATTCCTTAATGCCCCTTCCCCGTTTAGCCCATCCCCCCTCCCACCACCCCTCCAGTAACCCTCAGTTTGTTCTCCATATCTAAGAGTCTCTTATGGTTTGCCCCCCGCCGTTTTTATATTATTTTTGTTTCCCTTCCCTTGCGTTCATCTGTTTTGTCTCTTAAAGTCCTCATGTGAGTGAAGTCGTATGATTTTTGTCTTTCTCTGAATAATTTCACTTAGCATAAGACCCTCCAGTTCCATCCACGTAGTTGCAAATGGCAACTTTTTGATTGCCGAGTAATACTCCATTGTACATATATCCCACATCTTCTTTATCCGTTCATCCGTCGATGGACATTTGGGCTCTTTCCATACTTTGGCTATTGTGGATAGAGCTGCTATAAACACGGGGGTGCATGTGTCCCTTCGAAACAGCACACCCGTATCCCGTGGATAAATGCCTAGTAGTGCAATTGCTGGGTCGTAGGGCAGTTCTCTTTTCAGTTTTTTGAGGAACCTCCATACTGTTTTCCAGAGTGGCTGCACCAGCTTGCATTCCCATTTTTTTTTAATTTTTTAATGTTTATTTTTGAGAGAGACAGAGACAGAGCACTAGCAGAGGAGGGGCACAGAAAGAGGGAGACACAGAATCTGAAGCAGTCTCCAGGCTCTGAGCTGTCAGCACAGAGTCTGACGTGGGGTTCAAACCCATGAACCGCGAGATCATGACCTGAGCTGAAGTCAGATGCTTAACTGACTAAGCCACCCAGGCACCCCATATGTCACATGCAGTGCCTCCCATATAGGAAATGCTCACACGTTTGCTATTGTTACTTATACGTCAAAGCAATTTAGTAGAGTTCAGTTGCCATTTAGGTGGGATAAATCCTCATATTTAGGGCATCCATCATTTAAATGGTTTTAACACTTGCTTTATTTGTGGTTTGTGATCAATAAACTAAAAACTGGGGCGCCTGGGTGGCTCAGTCGGTTGGGCGGCCGACTTCGGCTCAGGTCACGATCTCATGGTCCGTGAGTTCGAGCCCCGCGTCGGGCTCTGGGCTGATGGCTCAGAGCCTGGAGCCTGCTTCCGATTCTGTGTCTCCCTCTCTCTCTGCCCCTCCCCCGTTCATGCTCTGTCTCTCTCTGTCTCAAAAATAAATAAATGTTTAAAAAAAAAACAAAAAAAACCCAAAAAACTAAAAACTGAACGGTTGTTCGTTCCAATATTTATGCAAGTGCTTCTTGGCCATGAAATTCCGGACAGTCTGTGCTCTGTGACTAACGTGTCAGTGACCTAGGGGCAAATCATGGAGTCTTTTCATGGCTCCATTTCCGCTGTAACCTTGTGGTTCTACAGTTGTTACCCTCTCATTCTGCTGACGTCACCATGGTCTCACTTGCGGATGGCACAGTGCTCATGGGACAAGTGACATTGGGTGCGAGCCCCAAGTCAACTAAACATAATTAGCTTCGCTTTATGCTTTGGCTACACTTGTCCCACACTTGGACTTGAGGTCTTGTACACATGTGCCACTGGCCACATACCACATAGTTTGGAGCCCTCAAAAACTTTAGTGAATAAAATAAGATAAACATTCTACTTGTGACAGTTCAGTATAGACTTTAAGTTTATTTTTATTGACTGGCTTTTTCAGACCCTAGTAATTGGAGGTATGACGGCATAGTTGATTGTTTTGTTGTTGTTGTTGTTGTTGTTTTAGGTTTATTTATTTATTTTGAGAGAGAGTGTGAGCATGAGCAGGGAAGGGGCAGAGACAGAAGGAGAGAGAGAATCCCAAGCAGGCTGTCTCTGTGCTGTCACCATGGAGCCTGATGTGGGGCTTGATCCCACGAATCATGAGATCATGACCTGAGCCAAAATCAAGAGTTGGACGCTTAGCCAACTGAGCCACCCATGCGCCCCTTTAGTTGATTTTTTCTGATCGTTAAAATGTATATAGAGTTCTTTTTAAGTGCCACGCATCTCTAATAGGCACACATAAACATATAAACAGAGGGCCTATAATTATTGCTTGAACATTTTTAGCCAGGCGATAAGTATAATACAAAACTCACAAGTTGATAAAAGAACAGTTGGATCTAAATCGATTTTCCATAAGATGGAATGAGTTAAAGTTACCTGCTCAGACGGCTAAAGTTTTTTCTACTAATATTTGTGGAGAAGACACATGATTTTTCGTTTGTCTAAATTGCAAATTACTTTTCCCCATTAAGTCTTCCTTCTGAGAAGAATTATATCCCTGAGGTTTATACTTTTAACATTTTCATCTCAAAGACAGAGGGAGGGGCGCCTGGGTGGCTCAGTCGGTTGAGCGGCCAACTTCGGCTCAGGTCATGATCTCGCGGTCCGTGAGTTCGAGCCCCGCGTCGGGCTCTGTGCTGACAGCTCGGAGCCTGGAGCCTGTTTCAGATTCTGTGTCTCCTTCTCTCTCTGACCCTCCCCCATTCATGCTCTGTCTCTCTCTGTCCCAAAAATAAAAAATAAATAAATTAATTAATTAAAAAAAACTTAAAAAAAAAAAAAAGACAGAGGGAAAGAATGCAAGTTCCTCCAAAAGGGGCTTTGGTTTCCTAAGGCTAATACTTTACAAGCCTTTTGAGACAAATAGAGGAGGTCTAGGGTTGCCTAAAGGACTAAGTGAGTTCTGAATTGCCTCTAGAGCTGTGTTTCTGGTTTTATAAAGATTTGTAAGATAAAGACAGTTGCTTTCGATCCCTCAAAGGATTGGATTGTAGCCTAGATGTTAAAGAACTGACGAATGTTGGAATTTTTTTTTAATGTTTATTTATTTATTTTCAGAGGGAGAGGCAGAGACAGAGAGAATGCAAGCTGGAGAGGGGCAGAGAGAGAAGGAGAGAGAATCCCAAGCAGGCTCTGTGCTGTCAGTGCAGAGTCCAACGCAGGGCTTGAACTCATGAACTGTGAGATCAAGACCTGAGCTGAAATCAAGAGTCAGACACTTATCTGACTGAGCCACCCAGATGCCCCAGATTTTTTTTTTTTTTTAATTTAAGCTTTCCCTTGGTTGCTTAAAGGAATAGCAGTTTACCAGAAAATCCCTTAGTCTCATCACCTCCAGGAGGGGCTCACCAAGGGCTCTTCTTTGAAGGGAGATAAGGAAGTGTCTGTTAAGCCATTAACCTAGCAGACTTTTGTGTAAAGGCAGTTCAGACAAAGGATAACTGGAATGAATGTTCAAAGAAAGGAGTGTGGAGGTAAGCAGTAAGAATGCCTTCAGTCTTACATATTACGTTCCTCTTGTGTCTTTTGATTTTTTATCAGTTTTTTGCATAAACTTTCAATGGAGTTGAACTTTTTGCTATTCTTGGTCTTTGTTGTTGTCTTTTTTTTTTTAATTTAAACTTATTTATTTTTTACTTTAGAGAGAGAGAGCATGTGAGCAGGAGAGAGGGGCAGAGGGAGAGAGAGAGAGAGAGAGAGAGAGAGAGAATCTTAAGCAGGCTCCGGAGCCTGACATGGGGCTCGATCCCACGACCCTGGGATCATGACTTGAGGTAAAATCAAGAGTCAGATGCTGAACCTACTGAGCCACCCAGGCTCTCCCAAACCTTGCTTTTAAGTGTACTTCTTAATGATCTTATTTACCTGGAACATTCCTCATAAAGGCCATTGTAATTCTAGGTTGTCATTGCCCTGAGGGCTGATAGCAGTTTGGTTGAACCTTAGCCAAAAATGGAGTTTAACCCATATATCCATATCTCGCCACCAAAGAGGGACAACTCACATATCTGTCTGGCCTTATTTTCGGGTCCTCCACCTGATGGTTACCAAGCCAAGTTCTTCAGGACACAAAACAAGCTTAGTAAGATTTTGCCTTTTTTTTTTTTTTATTCCAAGATATTTATAGCTTTGGGGACCATAGGTTTTGTTTGTTTGTTTGTTTTTTAATGTTTGACTTATTTGTTTCGAGAGAAAGAGAAAGGCAGAGAGAGAGAGGGAGAGAGAGAATCCCAAACAGGCTCTGTGCTGCACAGAGCCTGACGTAGGCCTCCATCTGACAAAGAGATCATGAGCTGAGCCAAAATCAAGAGTCAATCACTTAACTGAGTGAACCACCCAGGAAACCCCATAGTTCTTAGATATAAAATAAACAGGTGTGCTGGAAGGTGCTATGTTTAACCCTTTGGATTTCAAAGATCCCATCTTATTTATTTATCTTTTTCTTTTAGCTAAGCTTTTACTTCATGTGCACACTGACAGAAACCAACAGTAGCCCAGGAAATGGAACTGTGGACACCGCCAGTAGCCAAAGAACTGGGGATGGGAAAGGATTGAACCAGCAGACATCAGAGAATGGAGACTGTTGGGCTGATCCAAGTGAATGGAGGACTATAGCTGCTATCTGCAGTTCCCAGTGTGGAATCTGAGGACAGAGCCTCGGTCTGGGGTTTAGAAGTTCCTGCAGATTGGCCAATAGAAGGCCTGCGTATGCCACCAGCAATTTCCAGAATATACTAAGCCAGCAGACTCCAGTAAACAGGGACTGTGGACTGGAATGGGGGAAAGGGATTCCACACAAGTGGAGAACTACAGACTGAACCAAGGGCTAACGACTGGTGCTCTGTTAGATTCTCCTGTCAATCTAGACTGACCTGTTAACCCTGGCCTGGAAGGTCCGTTAGATTGGGAGCTCAACACAAAAAGGGTAGTGCTCAAACCAAGAGGAGCTTACCAAGGGCCCTAGGAAATGGTGAGAAACACAGTGAACTCAAAAGGGTTCGCTTTGGATCCCACTCTTGCCACCAAATCTGTTAAAAAACAAAATTTAACCAAGTAAATTGGCATTATTAAATAATTCATTAATATGGCAACAACTCATCTAGCAGGTAGAGGGGAGCTCCCAGGAGCTGTGCAAAATGGAAGATTTTTTTTTTTTAATTAAAAAAATTTTTGTTTATGTTTATTCATTTTTGAGTGAGAGAGGGACAGAGCATAAGTGGGGAAGGGGCAGAGAGAGGGAGACACAGAATCCCAAGCAGCCTCCAGGCTCTGAGCTGTCAGCACAGAGCCTGATGCAGGGCTTAAACTCACAAACGGCGAGATCATGACCTGAGCCGAAGTCAGACGCTTAACCCACTGAGCCACCCAAGCGCCCCCCATTTTTTTTTTAATTAAATTAAATTAAATTAATTTTTTTTTTTTTTTTTTTTTTTTTTTTTTTGCAAAATGAAAGGTTTTTAAAGATTGGGGCGGGGAGAGGGGGAAACAGGAATTTGTTAGCAAAAAATGCATTGTTTTAGACAAGGTTGCCCTCCTAAAGGGGATGGTAGGGGTCTATTAAGGGATTACCTCCTAGTATTGATCAGGAAATTCCAGTTGGACTGGTTAAAGGGTATATTCCTGGGGCATTGAAACTGTTGTTGGGTTAGGTGTTAAGTCTTGGTTGACTGAAACAAGGCCTTAACATTAGTGACACCATTTGGGGCCTATGGTCTTCTTTAACAGAGTCCTGTGGCATTTCATGGAATCACTCTTCGTTCAGTCTTGAAGTGTGATGTTAACGTCCCAAAAGACCTGTATGCCCATGAGGCATTGCCAGGGTACCAACAGAATTCAGGAAGAAACCATAGCCATCAAAGAGGGCTATGCCTCTGGCCCTAAAATCTAAAATCCCCTGCAAGCCGGCTTCCTTGCAGTCTGCTCTTTCCACCTTCCCGCACATTGTAGGCCAGCGAGAGCAGCAGGAGGGTGAATCAGACCCACCCACCATCCTTTGCAAATGCCTCTGAATGATATAACTGCACAGTGTTTATTTTACGAGGTCGTTCCCAAGTGTAACTTTGTTCTGGCCAGAGGTACGCATTTATGCCAGCCTGACCCTGATAGAGAAATATCAGCCCTGGATTGTAAAGTAAGTAAATAAAACAAACACAGAAACAAGCTCATAAAATGTAAGTCAGGTCTCGTCCCTCTCCGGCTCAGAACCGCCCACCCCCACCCTGCGGACTCCCCATAGCGCTAAGCATAAAACCCAAAGTCCTCGCCATGGGAAGGTCCCCACAGGAAACTCTTGATCTCATGACTTCCACACACCCCCGCCCTCCCCGCCATCCTCAACACGCCCACCCCTGGCCGAGGCCCTGCCTCAGGGTCATTGTGCTTGCTGTTCTCTGCAAAAATCACACAATGTCGCCTTACCCACTTCTCTGATCGGCCAGTCTAAACTAGCTGCCTCCCTGCCGCTAGCGCCGCTCCGCGTTTCCTTACCCTGCTTCGTTTCATTCACAGTATTCATGTATATTCTCTTCTCCCCATTAGGAGACATGCTCCAGAAGGCCAGAGACTACCCTGTCCTGTGTCCCCGGCATCTGGAATAGGGGCCAGGGCACAGTAGGTGAGGTCTCTGCAAATGCTTGCTGAAGGAGGATGCCCAGCCCCCCCCCCCCCCACCATGAACCCTGTGTGGCCTGTAACTAGGAACCGCCCCCCTCCCATTGTCATGATCTCTGTCTCTCCCCAGCTCTGAGGCGCTGCGTCTCCCACCAGCTGTGCACCGCCCCCCCCCCCCCCCCCCCCCCCGCCGTTGGAAATTTTTACCGGAAGCTGGAAGGACAGCCACGTTCCCCTGCTGCGCTAAGAGAGGATGAGAGGAAATTTCCACAAACTGTGGCTGGCAGCGTGATGCAGCGGCCAGGGAGTCTGGGGAGGGCCCAGGGTTGCTTGTGAACGTCTGTGACGGTCCCGTGCCCAGAGTGTGGTGTGCTGTGTGTTCACAGATCTGTTTCCAGATCTGTAGATCAGGAAGGCCATCCGTGCTTACTGCACAGCAGGAGCTCCAGCTTGCTGGGGCCTGGTCAGGTGCATCCCTGGAGCCAGAAGGATCTTCAGACGTCATGAAGTTCAATCCCTTCCTTTTCCAGATGGAGGAATTGAGGCCCAGAGAGGGGAAGCAATTTGTCCCCAGTCACACGGAAAGTGACAGAGCATGCACTTGAACTCACTGCACCTCCTGGGTTTTTGCTTCTCTTCTTCTCTTCCATTCTTTTTTTTTTTTTTTTTTTGTAATGTTTTTTTTAATGTTTGTTCATTTTTGAGAGAGAGAAACAGAGCATGAGTGGGGGAAGGGCACAGAGAGAGAGAGAGAGAGAGGGAGACACAATCTGAAGCAGGTTCCAGCACAGAGCTGGACGCGGGGCTTGAACTCACGAACTGCAAGATCATGACCTGAGCCAAAGCCAGATGCTTAATTGACTGAGCCACCTGGGTGCCCCTTCTCTTCCATTCTTGCCCTCCTGCCCTTCCCTCCCACCAGTCTCCAACTAATCTTTTCCCAAGTGCCACTTTGGGCCAGCCCGCTGGGAGCTCGGGCTCCCTGGGGCCATGTCACTGCCACTCCTATCAGACCCCCAGAGCTGCCTACCTCTCCTCCACGCACCCCATCCCTGCCAGGACCCCTGCTGCAATGCCCAGGCTGCTCTCCATACCAGTTAGATCAGGGTGTCTGGGGGTGGGATACAGGCATTGGTATATTTTAAACATCCTGGGTGATTTCATTTGTAGCACGGTTTGGAAACCACTGTTTTAGCCTTGATTAATGGCTAAACGATGACTGTTTCCATGGTGGAAAGGAAGGTGTGAGCCTCCCGAAAAGGATCTTACCCAAGGGGTTTCCTCCAAGACAGGACAACTATAGCAGAGCAGGGAATGGGGGGTGCAGAAACCGAGGGGGGTGGTCAGGAGAGATCCACTAGGGAGTACCACCCTCTGCCTGGGAATGCTGGGGGAGGTCCCTGTTGGGGCGTTCCCTTGGGAGCCCGCCAAAGGGCCCCATGGGAACAGAATCAGCATTTGGGTACCTCCCATGCCCAGAGGCACCAATGCCTGATTACAACCACACCAGCGATGACATTTTCAACCTCTGTCTCTTCCTCTGAGCTATCAGGGAGGAGAAGCTTGAGACTGAATAGAACAGAAAAACGATAGTAAACAGGACCAGACTTTTTAATACTTGGAAAATGAGCTTGTGTCTGTACTATGTACCCCCAGGACAGAGAAGCCACAAGCAGGCACAGATGTCTCCAGAGAAGCTAACGGGGCTCTGACAAGAAAGAATCGAGGGGCTGGGGCACCTGGGTGGTTCAGTTAAACATCCAACTCTTAATTTCACCTCAGGTTGTGATCTCACGGTTTGTGAGATCGAGCCCTGAGTAGGGTTCTGTACTGATAGCGCATAGCCTGCTTGGGATTCTCTCTCTCTTAAAATAGATAAACATTACAAAAAAAAAAAAAAAAAAGAATTGAGGGGTTGCCTGTGCCACACTAAGTCTAGCTCATTCAATGACTGCTTCCCCTGGGGTTTGTCTGGTGAATCCAGTCTGTGCCAGGCCCTGATGGGGCCCCTGCCGAATGCCCGTGTGGCCTTGACCCTTTCTTTCTCTGGGCCTTTATTTCTTCCAGCTGTGAAATGCCTCCTTTTTCCGAGGGCCCTACCAGACTTTGCCAGTCTGTGTGAAAAAGGATTTGAGGTCTCTCGTTCCAAGTGGGAAAATTAAATGTATCCCAAGCAATTAGCTCAGGTGGGCCATAGGGGGCCAGTCAGGCAATGGGTCTGAAATCAGGCAGCACGTCCGAAAAATGATCTCCTCTGCACAATGAGAAAATATAAAAATTTAAATCTTTAGTTTAAAGATGTTGATGGCAATGTCATTCTGAACAGCTTTTTTGAGACATATTCTAACATACTATAAGCTTTACCTCTCGTATGTGTACAATTCCAGATTTTTGGGAAGTTTACAGAGTAATGTAACCATCACCACAGTCTAATTTGAGAACATTCCATCATCTGAAGGAGATCTCTTGTGTCTGTTCCCACCCCCACCCCTGGCAACTGCTAACCTACCTTCCGCCTTAGAGATTCCCCTCTTCTGGACATCTCGTGGAAATAGAATCACGCATTATGGTTTTTGCGCCTGGCTGCTTTCACAGAGCGTAATGTTTGCGAGGTTCGTCCATTTTTAGCATGCATCTTACTTCTTTTCTTTTTTTTTTTTTTTTATGGCCAAAGAATATTCTATTGTACAGGCATGCCACATTGTATATTTGTCTGTTTATCATTGGTATATGTTAGGGTCGTTCCCGTTGTTGGGGCTTATGATGAATAACGCTTCTATGAACATTCGTGTAGAACTCTCTGTGTGGATGCATGTTTTCAGTTCTTGTGGGTAGCTTCCTAGGTGTGGTTTTGTTTCGCATTCCTACAATGACCAAGGATCCTGAGCACCTTGGCCTGTGCTTGATGGCCCTTGGGCATCCTCTTGGGTGAAATGTCAGTTCAGATCCTTTGCCCCATTTTTTAATTGAATTATTTATCTTTTTACTGAGTTTGAGTTCTGTATATATTCTAGTAGATGTATCTAGTAGATACGTGATGTTTGCAAATCTTTTCTCCCAGGCTGACTTATCTTTTTTTTAGTTAGCTTATCGTAAATGTAAGGGTTTATTTCTGGACTCTCGTTCTGTTCCATTGATCTAGGTCTATTCATATGCCAGCAATGTAGTGTTTTACTTGAGTAGCTTGATAGTCTATTTTGAAATCAGGAAGTCCTCTACTTTGTTCTCCTTTTTCAGAATTGTTTTGACTAATTTGGGTCCTTTGCATTGTCATATACATATTAGGAACAGCTTGTCGATTTCTACAAAAAATGTCTGCTGGGAGCTTGATACGGATTGAATATATATGTCAATTTGGAGAGAATTGCTGTCATAACAATATTGAGTCTTTCAGTCCATGAACGTAGACTGTCTCTCCACATATTTATACCTTTTAAGATTTCTTTCAGCAAGGGCCACCTGGCTGGCTTAGTCGGTGGAGTATACAACTCTTAATCTTGGAGCTGTGAGTTTGAGTCCCATGTTGGGGGTAGAGTTTACCTTAAAAAAGTTTTTCAACCAGGTTGTGAGGTATGGTGTTTAAGACGTTTGTCTCAGGGTTTCCCCTCCTAGCCTCCTCTTCTATTTTCCTCAGCCCAATAAATGGACAGGGGAGGAAGAACTAAGGAGAAAAGGGTGCGTATCTCTCACAGGGCCTAAACAAAAGGGAATAGGTTCAGAGGTTTATTAGAGACCCTCTACTTGGGCTGTATTAGCACTCCAAGGCAGATGCCTTATAGCAGGGGGGTGAGCACCGAGAGCGTAGGTCTGAGGACACAGAGAGATTCACTCCCAATCTGGAGAGTGGTTTCTCCGAGCTGATAAAGAGGAGGGGCTGGGAAGAGCACCTACCAATTAGGACGACACAGGAAAGGCGGCTAGGGGGCCGAAGGAGCCTGGAGCACTTGTAAGAATCGTTTCTCCAGGGTCCTGACCCTTTGCAATAATAGCAGAAATGGGTGGGGGAGGGAGTTTGGTTTTGTTGAGGGGCCTTGATTTGCTGGAGTTGAAAATTAACAATTTTAGTGGTCTTGCTTTTAATGTTTACTTATTTTTGAGAGAAGGAGAGAGTGAGAGTGGGGGGGGGGGGGGGGGAGAGAGAGAGAGAGAGAGACACACACAGAATCTGAAGCAGGCTCCAGGCTCTGAGCTGTCAGCACAGAGCCCAACATGGGGCTTGAATTCACAGACCAGGAGATCATGACCTGAGCCGAAGTTGGACGCTCAACTGACTGAGCCATCCAGGTGCCCCAAATTTTAGTGGTCTTTCTTTTAGGTGACTCATCTAGGGTATAAGTGAGCTGGTTTGCCAGCTTAAATCTGGAGTGGACATAGTTTCCTGTTCCATCCTGGTCCTTTTAACTAAAAGAGAAATGTCCTGGTTTAACCCACTAATAAACACGGAGTGAAATTCTCCTCAGGCAGATCCAACATCTAAAGGAAGATCAGGATTTTCTTTAAAGACCATTTGGAGTCAGCGGTAGCAGTTGCAAACAGGCTCATAAGGTTTTTGTGTGCAAGCCCGAATTTTGTGAACTTTGTTCTGATCAGTGGGCTGAGGAAAAGCCACTGTAAATATTTCACGGACATTTCCGGGGAGTTTTCTGGCATCAGGCTCATTTTATCCAATGTTTGGCCTGGTCCTCACTGAAAAGCATATGGATATAAATCTGATTAGAAACCAGGCTGGTGAGCGCCTGGCTGGCTCAGTCAGTAGAGCATGCGACTCATGATCTCCAGGTTGTGAATTCAAGCCCCATGTTGGATGTAGAGATTACTTAAAAAATAAAATCTTAAAAAAAAAAAAAAGAAACCAGGTTGGTGAGTTTGAATACCTGTTAATTCTTCAGCAAAGCTATGGATATCCTCTGTCACTTTAGGAAACTCTTTTAACTATGGCTTGCAATCTGGCCTTTGTCTGGGGAACATAAAAAAAACTAGGGGGTTATTTGGAACCTCAGAAGCCCTAACTTTAAACGGGGCCGGTTTTAATAGGTTCAGGAGGGAAGGACGCAGGGAGAGGTTGGGGGGTGGGGGGGGAGAGGGAAGTTCAGTGAAAGGATGGGGGGAGGGTCAGTGCAGAGGAGAGGGGGCTGGTGCACAGGGAATAGGGGGATGTGGCACCAGCAGTGGGGCGAGACCCCAAGCATGTCCTGAGGCAGAGAAGACGGGAGAGGAGAAGAGGAGCCCTTTTATTCTTTCTTTGCCTCAGTCTAGAAATTGTATTTTGCAGAGAGGCAATTTTAGACCGCTGATAATGTTTGGAAGCTTCAAAATACCTATCAAAATAGGCATCCCATGCTGTTTTGACAATTTTAATTTTAATTTTTTAAAATATCTATTTATTTTGAGAGAGAGAGAGAGTGAGTGGGAGAGGACAGAGAGAGAGGGAGAGAATCCCAAGTAGCCAACTGAGCCACCGAGGCACCCGTTTTGACAATTTTAGAGCCGTGACTGTCCAATCCAGTTTCGAGAAACGTAAGTTTGGGGAGATTGAAAGTCTCCCATAATGACCACTGGTGATCGAACTTACTTTTGGTTAAGTGATCTGTTAAGTTCGAAATGCACGTGAGGAGGGGTGCCCGGGGGGCTCAGTCGGTAAGCCTCTGATTCTTCATTTTGGCTCAGGTCTTGATCTCATGATCGATCAAGCCCTGAATTGGGTTCTGTGCTGTCAGCACACAATCTGCTTAAGATTCTCTCTCTCTCTCTGCCCCTCCCCCGCTCTCTGTCTCTCTCAAAGTAAATAAGTAAACATTAAAAACAAAATGCATGTGAGGAGGAACAGCAGGTTCTAAATGTTAATGTTTAATTTTTTTTATTTTGAGAGTGAGCGAGCGAGTGGAGGAGGGGCAGAGAGAGAAGGAGAGAGAATCCCAAGCAGGCTTTGCACCATCAACACAGAGCCGGATGAGGGGCTTGAACTCATGAGCAGTGAGATCATGACCCGAGTGAAGCTGGACGCTCAACCAACTGAGCCACCCAGGCCTCCCTATTTATTTATTTATATTTTTAAAAGATTTTATTTTTTAAGTAGTCTCTACACCCAATGTGGGGCTCCTGAGATCAAGAGTCACATGCTCTACCGACTGAGCCAACCAGGTGCTCCATCAGATAAGGTGACATTTCAGCAGACACCTGAAGGCAGTGGGGCAGCAGACAGAAGTTCAGCTGTTTGGAGCCAGGACCAGCTTCCGGGCCATGTGACCCACGCAGTCGCACAGGACTTCGTGGTCAGGAGGGTCCCTATGCTTGGTTTCACGTTCTGTTCTTACTATATTGACATTCTTAATTTTTGAACAAAGACTTGCATTTTCATTTTGTAGAGGGCCCCAGAACTCATGCCGGTCCTATCTGGGGAAAAGTGAGTTCCAGGCAGAGGGAGTATCAAGTGGAAAGGTCAGGAGGTAGGAATGTGTTGGCAACCTGGAGTCTGGAGTAGGAGAGAAGTGCATGGTTAGCTTCTGTATTTCTGCCCTTTGAGCCCTCATTTTCTCCCCGGCTGCTCGCTGAGGTTCTGACCTGTTCAGGGCTGCCCGGGAGGGCACGTGGAAGGGGCAGTGAGATTACAGGTTCAGGAAAGTTCTGCCTTACCCTGTATTTGTCCTGAGCTCTCCAGACTCGGCAGGTGTTTCAAGCTTTTATTTGGTGGGGGGAAAGGGTGGTCCTGGAAGCCCTGGTCTCGTCTTCCCCCAAAGCAGAGCCTGAGACAGAGACTTAGACACGAGTAGTTTGTTTGGGAGGTGACCCCAGAAAACAGAAAGGGAGGGAGTAGGGAGACAGAGAGGAGGAAGCAGGCAAAGCACAAAGGAGGGTGGGGGTATCTTCTAGGTTGCTGCTTTCGGTCGGTCTGGATCCCGGGCTCCAGAAAGCCTGGCGCAGACAGAATGCCTCCCAGAGTTGTCTTCTTCTGAGCAGGAGGCTGGAGCTTTCTCCAACAGCTTCCATGAGTGCTGCTCTCGGGGTGTTAACAGCCTGCATTTCTAGTCTGCACCTAAACCGGCAGGCTGAGCTAAGGCTTCCAGGAGAGCCGAGAGGCTGGAGAGTAGAGGCATGCCCGCTGGAGTGGGGCTGAAGTCAGCGGGCATGGGACTGCCCACTCTTGCCGAAGCTGAAATCTGTGGTGAGCCGTGACGGTGTGGCCCGGGCCACTCTTGTGTTTGCCTTGCTGGGGACAGTCACCATGGGGGCTCATCTGCGGATCCCTTGAGGAGGGCTGGCTGTTTACGATGGCTCTCACAATTGCAGGACACCCCGGGACACCTCCAGCCAGTTTCTGCTGAGACCTCATGGCCCCTACGGGAGACTCTGGGGCTGGATCTAAGGCCACCTCTCTCCTGTGGCGCAGTTCAGGCCTGGGGGCAGCACATACCTGTGTCCTGCTTCCGTGGAAATGCAGTTAGTTCCCTCTACCACTGGCCTCCGCTCTGCTTCTCCTGGCAGCCCGTCCCCTTTGGGGCTCGTGGGCAAGAGTCAGACACCCGGCCATGGAGTCCCAGGGGACACCCCTGACCTCTCTGGTGTCCTTGAAACCCCCTCACCCCATCCCACCCAAAGAAAACCCTCTCTCTAATCTCGGACTCCAGTCTCCACACTGCCTTCAAGATAAAGCCCTCCACCTTGGCAAGGCTCTCTTCTTTCCAGCCCCTCCCTGCCTTTTGAATGCCATCTGTTGCCTGCCGGTCCTCTGTGCCCCATCCCCAGCACATGATGGCTCATTTCTGAAACTCACCCCGCCATTCATACCTCTGCACCTTTGCATATGCTGTTCCCCCTGTCTAGAAAGTCCTTTCCCTCCTCATGACTTGGTGAACTCTTCCTCATCCTGTAAGACTCTCTCCAAGTGGACTTTAGGCAGAGAATTTCTGTAGGCAATCAGTACCCCCCGGCGCTGTGCCCCCACTGCACCATGCACAGTTGAAACTGTGGTCTTGGGTCAGACCCTCTGGGTTTGAATCCTGGCCTTGCTATGTGTATGAGTCAGGAATTATTTCAACCATGCTGTGTAACAAACCACCTAAACATTGGGGAGGGGGCGCTTATAACAAGCCTTTCCTTTTCCTCATTGGCAAAGGGAGGGAATAAAGAACTGAAATAGAGTAATAGTTGGCATTTGTTGAGCAAGCAGTCTCTGCCAGTCAGTGTGAGTACTTTTCATGGATTATTTCATTTACTCCTCATACCAACCCTATATGGAGGGTATTGACCTGTTTGAGAATGAATGAACTAGATACCCAGAGAGGTTACATAACTTGCCTGGGGGGAGGGGCAGAGCTAAGGTGTGAACCCAGGCAGGATACACTCCTGTGTGTCACTGCTTTGCTGCCCCCAATGAGCAGATGCCCTTGTTTGGGGGAAAAGATAAGAATGTGTTCAGGACAGTTCAGGCCACACATCCTTTCTCTTACTTTGGACGCGCTGAAGCCCTTCCCGGTGGTCTCCTGGCTCAGCGCCTGACTTCTGAGGCCCTTTGACTCTTTAGGCCTACCCAGGAATCTGATCCCCTGGACACCCTGGTCCTCTAATGACCCGACCTGATGCCTGGGAAGGCAGCTGGATGATGCATAGGTTACTGGATAGGTTCTCCACCCACCCTGTCCTAGAGTGTGGATGCAAAGGATTACAGGGCTTTGGGGTCTGGGAGCAAGGAAGGCATTGGGCCTCACCCAGGCAGCTGGACTGGGGGAGGGCAGCGAAGGGAGGTGCCCTTGGCTGCCCTGGAGCTGCTCTCACCCTGCCTGGTCTGGAAAAGGAATGGGGGGGGCGGGGACAGCAGGGTAGGGGAGGAATTGTCCTGGCCCCACAGCGTCACATCTTGTTGCCAGTACTGTGTACCAGATAAGAGCTAGGCTGGGATCCAGGCCTGCCTCTAGCCAACTGGGTGGCCTTGGGCAAGTAGCATCTCTGGAACCAGTTTCCTCATCCACAGAATGAGATAATGAAACTACATCCTCATGGGCTTATAGTGCATGTAAGGGGGGCTTTGCATTGGGCCTGGCACACGGCAAGTGCTCCGTAACTGATCGCTGTTCCTTTTTAAAATTATTTTTAGCATTCAGCTCTCAAATATCCATAGCCAAGTATCACGGGCAAGTGACTTTTCTCCCCAAGCACATCTCCAGATCCATTTCTCAGAACCTAAGTATATCGGGAGCTATGTGACCTGGAATACATCATTTCTGTCCTCTGGGCCTCGGTTTTTCTATCCATAGAATGGGGGGTCATCTCACTCAATTTTGTAGGAATGCATGGGACTAAATGAGATAATATAACAGTCCCATGTGCCCTTTCTGATCTTCAGTTTCCCAGTTTGTCAAATGTGTTAATAGGGTTGTCTGGACCAAAGGAGGTAGTTATGGCAACTGTTTAGCACACGGCTCTCAGCTCAGGGCAAGAGCTTAATAAACTGTAGCTTTAAAAACATGTTGAGTACAGAGCAGGTGTTTCCAAACTGGAAGCTGAGTCTAAGTTACCTTCCAAGTTTTCAGTTTTTATTCACTATGATAGAATATATTCCATCATATAGAACATGATTTCCAGGGTGCCTGGGTGGCTTAGTCGTTTAAGTGTCTGACTTAGGCTGAGGACATAATCTCACGGTTCCGTGAATTTGAGCCTCGCATGGGGCTCTGCGCTGACAGTGTGGATGCTGCCTGGGTTCTCTCTCTCTCTCTCTCTCTCTCTGCTCCTCCCCCCTCAAAATAAATAAATGAACCTTAGCATATAATTTCCATAATGTCCTTACTTGTCCGTTTCCTATTCCCTACCTGTTCTAAATGATGGGATCTTTTATGCTATTTTGTCTCTCCACATGAGTAATAGGGATTTCACTAAATCATAGGGTTTGGGTTTGTCTAAATCTGTTGAAGTAAAGACCTGTTGCCTCCTGTTACATTATGATTATATACGTTTTGTTATAATATAATAAGGAAATATACATTCATCTAGTATTCAACTGCGGTTGACAATGAACCTTCATACCCGTTGTTTTATTAATTCTCCTAACAACCTGTCAGGTATTCCTGTTTCCATTTTATAAGTAGTAAACTGGAGGCTGAGAACAAGGAGACTTGCCCAAGGTCACATGGTGAGTTAAGGGTAGCACTAGGATGTGGATCCTGTCCCCTCGCCCAGCCCCCTGCACAGTCTCTCTGAATGGACTCAAAACTCCCTGAGGGCAGAGCAGTGTCCCCTTTTAGACTGTCCCCTTTCTGCTCTGTATCCCTCAGGCTGTGTGCACCCCAGACGCGGTGGGGGTGTCTCCCACTCTGCTGGTCTAGTGCGGGGGAGGGACGATACGCTGAGGGCCTCGTGTACGCAGGGATCCCTCACCCTGTGGGTGCTCCCACTTCTGGGGGGAGATATTACACTAGGGAGTAGAAAGTGGGTGTTTTAACACCAGGCCTTGGGCTGGCCGACCAGGGGAAACCGCCCACGGAGAGAGCTAAGGTGGGAACTTAAATGAGACAGGGGTGCAGAGGCGGGGTGGAGCTCCCCAGGCAGAGACACGAAGACGTGGGCCAGGCCCATCTCGACCAGAAACAGCCCAGTGAGCGGTGGCGTGTGCGGCTCCTGCTGGCTTCGGGGCTGGGCGGCGGGCTTTCGCTGGAATTATCCGCGCTCCTGCTCCGACTTGCCCGGCGCCCGCAAGTCAGCTACCCGGGCTCGGGAGCTGGTGGTTCAAGACCGCGGAAGTGGGACCCGCTCAGCGGGCTCCGCAGCGCCACCGCCCAGCCGGGGACTTGGGCAACCACTTCTGCTGTCCGGGCCTCCGTCTCCGCGTCTTTCTGCCCCACGATCGCCAGAGGAACTCCCAGGACTGCACGGTCGCGGGGGTGGGGAGCCCCCCCCTGCCGCTGGGCGCAACACGTGGGCGCGGCGGGTAGGGAAGCACCGCCCCGCGCCCCGCCCCCCGCCCGCCTCCGGGCCGGCTCACCCGCCGCCCCTTTATCAGTCGGCGGGGCGCCGGGACGCCGAGGGCCTTGGTCCGAGCTGACCAGCCTCGCCGCTCCGCTCCGCTCCGCCGCAGGTACCGGGAGCCGGCGGCGGGGCGCGGGGCGTGCTCCCGGGGAGCGGCGCGCACGCGGGCGGGGAGAGAGGCTGGAGTCGGAGCACCCCCGGGCAAGAGTGGGAGGATGCTGGGGACCAGCTGGAAGGGGGCACCTCTGAGGGAGTGGGCAGGGCGGAGGGCCGGCCTGGGCCGGCCGTGGTGGCCACGGTGGCCGGGAGGAGGAGAGGCCGGCGGCTCGCTGCTCCGCCTGCGGCGGGGCTGGGGGGAGGCGGATCCAGGGAGACCCCAGGAGCAGAAGGTGCATGAGTACCTAGAACTGGGTGATGTGAGGGGGTCCCCCTTTGGGGACGCCTGGGCCGGTTGGGATGGAGAAGCCTGCCTTGGTGTCAGGAAAACATGGAGGTTTCCCCACCCAATGAGGAAAGGGGAGGGAGCCCCACACCACCCATAGCACTTGCTTCAAGCCTGCAGGCTTGGAGGACCCCCCCCCCCCAGAGGTTTCCCTGGGGCAGCCCATTCTGGCCTGGCCTGAGTAGGGGGCCCTGGTCAGGCCACCGCTGGTGAGTTTGAGGGTTTGACGGATTCCCGGAGCCTGGCTGCACCCGGATGGATGGCCCAAGACCTTCTGTTTAGCTCCTATGGAAGAGGGTCTCAGCCTCACAACCAGAGTCTTGTGCCACCTCTGAGGCTCGTGGTGAAAGGCTGTCCCTCTCCAGCCTCAGTTTCCCTAACCAGAGGGGCCCTTGCTGGCCAGTGGTGAAAGTTGGGTCCTTTTTCCATCCCTTGTGCTGGGCGACTGTAGCCAGCTCACCCAACCTCTCTGGGCCTGCCTTCCTCTTAGAGTTCTACCTTGTCCCCAGAGCATTTGTGAGTCCGAGTTCCACAGAAGAATTCCTCTGAGTTATTTATTCTATCCCGATCACAAATGGAGGCCCAAAGTGCGGTTACAAAAAGCAAAAATGATGTCCGTTTGGTTTTGGAAGAAATAGAAGGACTTTTTGTTTAAACACATTCTGCCGAGTCTGGGAATTGGTTTGCATTGAAGGAGGTCACCCAGTTGCTGGGAGGAGATCAGGAGGCCAGCCGGGGATGAAAACTTTGCTTGTGTAATGTATGGCCACCCCCTGGGTGACTGGAGGTTGACCACAAAGGATAAAGGGCAAGAGCACTGGTTTCGGAGTCAGATGATGTGCCCTCTGCCATCCTGCCTCCTGGGCTGTGATGCCAGCTTACACGGAGGCTCAGAGTTGCTTTGAGGCAGAAGCGAAATGCGGGTGAAAGTTCCTTGTAAACAGCAAGCCGCTGTAAATTACTGATGTTAGTGCCTCACCTTATTGATATTTTGGGCTTGTATGTGGTATTGTCCTTGTCAGGATCCCTCAAGGAACATTTACCTCTAACAACTCCTGTGTTAACGCAGATCTGGCCTTACTATCTTATGTGTGTATGTAAGTATGTATGCATTTTTCAGTGGGCTCCACACCCAATGTGCAGCTTGAACTCATGATCCTGAGATCAAGAGTTTGTGTTCTATCTACTGAGCCAGCCAGGCCTGCCTTACTATTATTTTTTGCGAGGTTAGACTTTGTCTTCTATGGCGAGATAAAGTTGTCTTGAGGGAGTGTGCTGAACAACGAAGGCCCAGAGAAGCAACAATGAATATTTTACGTGCCAAGATGGAGGCAAGAGACAAAGTTAATTATAACCAAATACTCATATTAGGTGGGTTTTTTTTTCGTTAGGCTATTAAGCTCCAAGAAGGCAGGGTATTAATACCCTTAGTTCTTACCCTTAGCTGTTGATTAGCTGGGCTATTAGTTGTATAAGGGAAGTGTTTTAATTGCTTTGTTCACTGCTGACGCTCTAGCACCTGGCACATAGTGGGCCTAAAACAAATATTGGAATGTCTCAGGGCCTGAAGGGACCTTTGACGTTACTGATAAATTCACTCTCTCCTTTGACATCTGGAGAAACAGGGCCAAAAGGGGAATGGACTTGTCCAAGGTCACACAGGGATTAAGCGGCTGAGCCGGGACTAGAATCCAACAAACAGCAAAAACAGCGGCGCCATGCTGTGCCAGAACTAACATCTTGCATCAGTAACTTTGTTTTGCTTTCACAAGAGCCCAAGGGGTAGCTATTATTATCCTTTGATTATCAATGAGGAAATAGGCTCAGAGAGGTTAAGGGACTTACCAAAGTCACAGAGCTGTTAAGTTTCAGACTTGAAATCCCATCCTCACATAAAAATGGGAACATGGCTTCACTTGAAGTAGTCTGCCGGGAGTGGTACATACCCTCCCTTGGGACGTCAGCTCTCTCCAATTCTGCGTGGTCACCACCTCGGTGGCTTCTCTTGGGGCTGGATTTTCCTAGGCCCGTAGGCATTTCGTTTGTGTGGGTGAGCCTGTCTGCTTCATTCAACATGTGCCCCAGCCCTGTCGCATTTTGCCTGCCATGTGCACTAAAAACTACGGGATGGGTATAACCCGGGGCTCTCCCACTTCAAAGCCCATTTACTACCCCATCCCGACAACCTGGTCTTCTGTTTTGCTCACAGGTACTTACGGGACTTTTTGACCGTGTGTGTCAGGTAGAGACCAGGCAAGACTTGGTTGAGAAGCTAGGTGAGGAGATGGACCTTGTGTTTAGGAAAAGGAGAATGGGAGGTGGGAGGGCAGAGGAGGACAGAGCTCCTCAGATTGACAGGAGCTCCCACATGAGCCCTGGAGATCTCTGTTCTGGGGCTCGGCCAACCTGGAAGCTTCCCAAACCTGCAGGACACGCTCTGGCCAGACTTCATACCTTCTGGATCACCTGCTAGCATGGTCTACCCCCTTCACCCTCCCACTGGGGGATGGGGCAGCCAGAGTGGCAACCCTCTCCCTGGCAGTTTCATTTCCCAGCCACCTCTCTTGCGTCTGTGCCCAAGTGCAAATCTTCAGGGCTCTGTGAATCCACAGGGGTTACTCTCAATGGTCTATGCTGGAGAGAATTTAATCATTAACTAAGGTCGGTGTTTCCAGAAGTTCCAACTCCAGCCAAATTTCCCTGGTCCTTACATGCATCCTCATAGAAAAGTAAATATTTCAAGGGACAAGGTTAACTGAAGCCCCCAAGTCCAGTGGAACCAGCTCTTGATGGCCAAAAGAGGACAGGTTTTTAGAGGACATCAAGCGAATCTTTCAGGCTGGGGTATTTCAAATACGACTACTATTAATAATAATTAGTAATAGTAGCCATCATTTATCAAGTTGCTAAACTGTGCTGAAAATTTGTCTGAATAAAGTTAGATCCTTATAAGCAGTCTGTGCCGTAGATGATACTGTAATTCCCATGAGGGACTAAGGATCAGAGAAGGTGAGTCGCTTGTCTTAGATCACACAGCTAGCATGTTACAGAAGCAGGCGTCAAACCTGGTTTGTCTGAATCTGAAGTCCATCTCCTTCATGAGCCTTCATAGTGTCTGCTTTCTCCTTTAGTCCTAACTTCTTTCCATTATGATTCCTGGGGAGTAGGGGGACAGAAGCCAGTCAAGTTTTCCTGACACCCATCAACCAGGCCCTGGTCACCCGGTCTCAGCCCAGCTTTGCCTGCCTTGCCGTGTGATCTTGGGTAAGTCACAACTTGGTAGCCAGCCACTGCGTTTCCCCAGATGTTTCCTGTGGAGGCTAATGCTGAGCTTCCTTGTGCAGCCGTGGGCTGGCTAGGAGGGCAGTGGTTAGCCTGGATTTGACCAATGTGGGAATGGTGTTGGGTGGGGGAAGGGAGAGGTGGAGGTTGTCTTTAGCCCCACCCTCTGGTGACATCACACAAGACAACCTCCAGTCCCTGGAAGCCCCGCCCTTAGTGACCCTCACCTGTGGAAGTACCACAGGTGCCTGGCATCTGGAGAATTTGCCCAGTCCCACAGCAGAATCCATCGGCCCCCAGGCTCGAGAAAATTCCCTAGGTAACCTAGCTTTGGAGGGGGGCCAGGAAGGGGGGCCCTGAAGCTGGCAGGTCCTGGCAGCCTGGTGGGCAGATGACTCAGGATTCTCTGAGGGTGGCCTCTGGATCCCTCCCCTCATCCTTCCAGCTCTTACTGGACCCCTGCACCTGCTCCTTTCCCCTGGAGTCAGGAGATGGGAACGAATTCTGAAAACAGACCTGTTCAGATGGAATGAGGCTGCTGGGTGAAGTCTAAAGGAAGTAGGGAACAGGATCTCTTTATCCCAGGATGTAGCCTCTGGGGTCTGTGCTTAGGGCCCACTGTGTCTGGTGGAGGAGGAGGGCCCTGAGTGACCAATTGCCACCTGAGGAGGGAGCTGTGAGATAGGGCTTCGTTGGTGTAGAGCCAGTGGGTGGCTTGGTAATGTGGGGAGGCTGAGGTCTCTAGATGTGTGTCAGTTGCTGGAAAACTAAGGAAATAATTTATGGGAAAGGCCTTGGCTACCTGCTTTAGACCATTCTTTTCCAAAGTATGATGGAGATTGGTGTGACAGGAGGCAGGGCAGCAGCAGAGTGGCTAAGAGTGCCTGTACTTGGCAGTCAGAGAGCCGGGTCCAAATTCTGGCTTCTCTGTCTCTGTCTCTCTCTCTCTGTTTCTCTGTGCATGTTCCTCCCTTGGGGAAGGAGCTTCTAACCTCTCTGAATTCCACTGTCTTCAGCAGCAAAATGGGCGTAATAATACCTACCTCAAAAGGCTAGTTATGAGAATTAATTGTAACAAGGTTATAAAGACTGAGCACATAGTAAACACTTACTACATTTCAGCTGGTTTTGTTTTGTTTTGTTTTTTTCAAATGTTTATTTATTTTTGAGAGAGAGAGAGAATGTGAGCAGGGGAGGGGCAGAGAGAGAGAGGGAGACACAGAATCTGAAGCAGGCTCCAGGCTGAGTTGTCAGCACAGAGCCCAACGCGGGGCTCGAACTCACGAGCTGTGAGATCATGCCCTGAGCCACCCAGGTGCCCCCAGTTCAGCTGGCTTTGTAATATAATTATTACTAGGAAAAGAATCCTTGGTCAGGTAGGCTTGACACATGTAGGTTCAACAGAGGGAAGCTGGCTTCTTTGCTGTAGGACTTCTCAGAGACGTTAATAGGCTGTTATGCCTTGGGAAGTTCTAAGGGTGGGATATGGAGCCTTGGACTGTATTTAATGGATCACAGGGACCCAGGAACTAGGCCACCATCGCACATTATCATTCCCTGGTCTTCTCCCTTGGGGTGGAATGGAAACCTTGCTGGATTGGGCAATGCTGGGGAAGGCCTTTCTGTCTCTGGGCTCTTGTTTCCTCAGTGTAAAACAAGGGTGCTGCATGAGATGCTTTCAGAGGCCTTTTCTGGCTCCCCAAGGTTCCGAGTTGGGAAGCCAAAGTTGTAGACAGGGGTGAAGGCTGAAGCCCAGGCTCTTGGGGAGGAGAGGACCTCCACTGCTGGTCCCGCCACTAGCACAGCAGGCCAGGGGGTTCTCGTGGTCTGGACGGAAGTGGCTGGCAAGGCTGTCTGGGGAATAGGAAGTGGAGGTGTCCTGTACTCCCTTTGTGCAGTATTGTAGTAACTAATTTAACTCCTGCCTCCTCATTGGACCAGGAGAGGCCAGAGACCAGAGCTGACTTGAGAAGTGTAATGCGGGGGTAGCTTCAGGCTAGGGTGAGGAGGCTTGATGGGCTGCGGGCTTGTCTTGCTGCCTTTGCATGGCAAGCTCCCTGCATTTACTTGGACTGTGTATAAATTATCAGGGGGCTTTTGGGGGTGATCATGGTGCTGCTGGTGGCAGAAACGTGAGTGCTTTATCCTGCCCTGGATCTCCTTGCCTGTAACAGTGACTGGTGCACAGGTAGTTGCAATAAATATCTGATGAAAGATGGACAGGGCGCCTGGGTGGCTTAGTCAGTTGAGCGTCCAACTCTTGATTTTGGCTCGGGTTGTGGTCTCACGGTCGTGGGACCGAGCCTCATATCAGGCTGGAGCCTGCTTGGGATTCTCTCTCTCCCTCTCTCTCTTGCTCCTCCCCTGCTCTCTCTCTCAAAATAAGTAAATGAAAAAGGAAAGAGAGAAAGAAAGAAAGAAAGAAAGAAAGAAAGAAAGAAAGAAAGAAAGAGACAGAAAACCAGGATGCTGAGTCTAATAAACTTGTTAGAGAGAATTCGAGGGGTGGGAGTCGTCTGGCAGGTGCTAGTTTTTCAATAGATATTTTGATTTAATGAATGCCATAGTGAATACTGATAAGCCTGAGTTAAGCAACTGGTTCCGGGCCAAACTGTATATAGGGTATATAATTAGGGAATGATGAATAGCACTTCCCACCGTGTCTTGCAAAGGGCAGTTCAGTGGTTAAGATTGCAAGCTGAGTTCAGATCCTACCTAGGTGGGGGGGGGGGGTGCAGGGTCCTTAACTTCTCCATGCCTCAGTTCCTTATCTGAAAAATGGGAATAATGAAAGCACCTACTCACAGGGGGTTAAGAAGCATAAATGAGTCAATTGTACATAAAGTGCTTGAGACAGTGTCTTGCACATAGCAAGTACTGTATAAGCATTTGCTATGATTTGTTTTCATCTCGGTAACTCCACCATACTGTGAAGTTCCCAGGGGTAGGGATTAAATCTTTTTCCTCTCTGCCCTCCCCTGGACCGAGCACAGGATCGGAGGCAGAGGAGGGGGCTCAGTGTTCGCTAAATGCACAAATGGATGAATGAATGAATATGTTTTATATGCTATGTTGTATAACCTATACAGGGGAAGTGGGAGGGGGGCAGTAAGGAGGTCCCCTGGAGGTGGCAGTTTGAACTGGCCCAAAAGCATTTCAGTGAGGGAAAGGAAGTTGGCACAGGGTGTGCTATTTGGGTTAGGTGGGAAATGAGGGTAGGAGCAGGGTCTCGAACGCAGGCTGAGGGGTTAGATTTGACTTCTTTGGAATTAACAAGCATGGGTGGGAGTGGAAAGGCTGGAGGAGGGATCTTCTGAGGGGAGTTGTGGCTGAGGGGAAGGGCTGTTTTATAGACCAGTTGTTACCAGGGACTTTCAGGAACAAAAGTGGCTTTTTGAGTTGGAGACTTAAAGGGTATGAAATGTTACCGGGATGCTGTTATGTTCTTTGATTTAACAAGTACTGAGTGCCAGCCGCCTGCTAAGCACCAGCGGTTCACAAAATGATGACACAAACTGCCTACCCTTAGTGAGCTCACATCAGCAAGTTTAATGCCCATGGGGAACGTTATACTAGTGAAAGGATGGGTATCTTATGGTAGGCACTCAAGTAGAGAGGTCATCATCAGAGGTTCGGGGGGCCGGGGAAAGTATTACAGAAGAAACGGGTTTTGAGGGATAATTAGGAGTTTGCCATGTAGGCAAGATGAGGAAAATGTCTCAGGCAGAGGGAACAGCTTGTGTCAACCTGAGGACATGTGGGAAACAGCAGGCCCAGGGGTGTGGTGAGGCTATGGCTGGATGTGAAGGGCACTGCGGTTGAGCGATAAGGCTGGAAAAAGGTAGCAGGGGCCAGATCATGTAGGGTGATGGAGGGTGAGTGGGAGACCCTGGTCACTCAGAAGGGGCTAAAGGTAGAGGCAGCGGGTCTGTCAGCAAGGTCATTGTCACCACCAGATGAACACAGATGGCGGCTTGAACACAGGAGGAAACAGCAGGGGCTGCTGTGTGGAGCCTGGACTGGGATGGAAATGGCTGAGGTTGTGAGCCTCCTTAATTATTCCTCGGAAGTTTACTGAACATCTACTACATGCCAGGCGCTGTTCGAGGCACATGGGATACATCGGGGAGTACAGTCACGGGGTCCTCGCTGAGCTAGCTCTCCCTTAGGACGACTCCTCTCTTCTGAAACTCAGTGTGGGGACAAGGGGGCAGGAAGGACGGACTAAGGACTGGGTTTCCGAGCCTCCCAGCTGCTGCGGGTGGTGCCATCAAGGGTCGAGGACACCAGTCCCCTGACTTTGCTCTGGCCTCTCTCCCAGCTCCCTGCCTGGCCCACGGTCATGGCCACGATGGTGGCCCAGAAGCTCAGCCACCTCCTGCCCAGTTTGCGGCAGGCCCACCAGGAGCCTCGGCCGTCCAGGCGGCCGGAGCCCGTGTTCACAGTGGACCGCGCCGAAGTGCCACCGCTCTTCTGGAAGCCGTACGTCTACGTGGGCTACCGGCCGCTGCATCAGACCTGGCACTTCTACTTCCGCACGCTGTTCCAGCAGCACAACGAGGCCGTGAACGTGTGGACCCACCTGCTGGCAGCCGTCGTGCTGCTGCTGCGGCTGGCCGTCTTCGTGGGGACCGTGGGCATCTGGGGAGACCCGCACGCGCTGCCCCTCTTCATCCTCCTCCTCGCGTCCTTCACCTACCTCTCCTTCAGCGCCTTGGCTCACCTCCTGCAGGCCAAGTCCGAGTTCTGGCACTACAGTTTCTTCTTCCTGGACTACGTGGGCGTGGCCGTGTACCAGTTCGGCAGCGCCCTGGCACACTTCTACTACGCCATCGAGCCTGCCTGGCACGCCCGGGTGCAGGCCGTCTTCCTGCCCGTGGCCGCCTTTCTCGCCTGGCTTTCTTGCACTGGCTCCTGCTACAACAAGTACATCCAGAAGCCTGGCCTGCTGGGCCGCACTTGCCAGGAGGTGCCCTCAGCGCTGGCCTACGCGCTGGACATCAGCCCCGTGGTGCATCGCATCCTGGTGTCCCCCGACCCTACCTCAGACGACCCGGCTCTTCTCTACCACAAGTGCCAGGTGGTCTTCTTCCTGCTGGCCGCCGCTTTCTTCTCCACCTTCATGCCTGAGCGCTGGTTTCCTGGCAGCTGCCACGTCTTCGGGCAGGGCCACCAGCTCTTCCATGTCTTCCTGGTGCTGTGCACGCTGGCCCAGCTGGAGGCCGTGGCACTGGACTACGAGGCCCGGCGGCCCATCTATGAGCCTCTGCATACCCGCTGGCCCCACAACTTCTCTGGCCTCTTTCTGCTCACCGTGGGCAGCAGCGTCCTGACCGCGTTCCTCCTGAGCCAGCTGGTACGGCACAGACTCAACCGGAAGGCCCAGTGAATGGCGGGGGCGGGGGGGGGGCAGCTGGGAGGGAGGGAGGTGTAGGGGGGGCCCAGGGGTCCAGGCTTGGCTCCAGATGGGAACAAGGCCTGGTAACGTTGTTTGTGTCTGGTGTTCGGTGACTTTCTGTGTATGCCTCAGCTGCCAGGGGTGGTGATGGCCAGTCCTTGGATTTGGGGATTGGCCGCGAGCTGCTGGGGTTCACCGCTTGGGCCTGCCCTGGGAGAGGAAAAGAGAGAAACATGTGGGCCACCTTGGCCTGCCTCCCCCATTGCCTCTCGCTAGGGATGAGGATTGGGGGTCAGCTGGGCCCAGGACCTTGGTTTGGAGCTTCCAGGTGATCTGAGAGGGCGTGACAGTGGAATTCAGGCCAGAGTCTGCTTTGATCTGAGAGGCAGAAGAGGGCTCAGCAAACCCCCTCTACCCAGATGTCATTGGTGGATAGGAAAGGGGGAGGCTCCTAATGTGTATAGCCTACTCTTACCATTCCTTGACCTCCAGCCTGGAGCTTTAGAGTTCCGGGAAGTCCCCAAAGATAGAAGATTGTGTCAAGTGGAAATGGATCCCATCAGTGCCCCATACCTCTTCAGTCATCTCCCCACCCAGTGAGCCCCCAGCCTTTCTAGTTCCGGCCTTGATGTCCTGCATATCCTGTTCCCAGCCTGTCTCCTGGTTTCCTTGATCACGGTTCAGTTATGCTTTCAGTGTTTCCTGGGCCTCTGCTCAGAGGCAGGCCACCAGCTGGCCTGTGGATCAATGCAGGATGATAAAAGCTTTCACATCAGAATGACCTGTCAGGGGAAGCACTGAGGAGGGGAATAATCAGTGCTGCCTGTGACCCTCAAGGTCTTGGGTTGGAAAGGGGGAATGGAGAAGTGCATTCCTGGTAGAGGAAAAACCTATACAAAGGCCTTCCTTTGTACGGAAGGAGGAGTTCAGTGGGGCTGGACTTAGGGGTGGTCTGAACTCTGATGCAATAAAGTAACTGTGATAACACCAGCCTCTTGGCTTTTTGTCTCCTCTCCCAGGAACCCCCATGGACCTGCTCACTGTGTCGAGGGGGCTTTCCAGGGGAAGCTGGGGCCCCCAGGGATCAGAACAGGGAGGAGGAAGGCAGTTCCTGTTTTATCTTTGCCTGGGGATGGGGTTGGGGGCCCTATACACTATATGTATGAACTTTTTCTTTTTGGCAAGGAAGGGAGCGCAGTTTTATTACTAAATATGTTTGAGAAGATAAAGGAACATAATCCCACTTTATAATTTGACAAGGACTTCATTTTTTGGTCTTTCCTTCCATCAAGGAGGATTTTATATGTACAGTGAAGGCAAATTAGGAAGTACAGATAATTTAAAAAAGCCCAAATGAATAAGAAATATCATTCTCCCGATATGTATACACACACACACACACACACACACACACGCATAGTGGATATATAATAGGATATCCTATTATATATATTATATCCTATTATATATTATATATATACATATATATGTATACATAATATATAATATGTATATATAATTTATACACATATAATTATATACATATAATATGTATATATTATATATATAATATGTATATAATTTATATATCTATATATTTATTATATGGTTATATATTTTTATATGTATATAATTTATATATAATTTATATATAATATATATAAATTTATATAATTTTTTGTATATGATTATATATATATTTATATATAATTATATACATATAGTATGTATATATGTATATAATTTATATATATACATATATAAAGAACATCTATGGGACACGTGATTAGGGATGGAATGGATGAGTGGGATGCCAGCACTTCTGCATTTCTGAGGGGCTTTCAGAATTTGCAAAGTAGTTTCACAAATGTTACCTCACTTGATCCTCTTTAAAATCCAAGGTCACACATGAGCTGTGAAGGCAGGACTGGGAGCTGACGGGCCTGGGACTGCAAACTTGTAGCTTTCATTTTTCTTCCCATTTTCTAAATCCTCTCCCATGTGGTCTCATAGTTACGCTTAGATCTTTTTTTCACTTTCAAGAGTAATTCATAAACTCGAGTGTTTGGTTACTGAGACTCAAAACCCAGAGCCCCGGGGAAGTTACATTTACAGCAAGAAAGTGCAACTAGGGGCGCCTGGGTGGCTCAGTGCGATAAGCGCAGTGGGACTCGGGCTCAGGTCATGATCTCACAGTTGGTGGGTTCAGACTCCCCATCAAGCTCTATGCGGATAGCTCAGAGCCTGGAGCCCGCTTCACATTCTGTGTGTGTCTCCCCTCTCACTGCCCCTCCCCCGCCCGCTCACTGTCTGTCACAAGTAAACATTTAAAAATTTTTTAAAAAGTGCAACCAACACAGCAAAAAGCATATAAGCATATATTCCTTATGCAGTGTCGCGAACGCGTTGACACAGCACAGTCGCGGGAAAGCGACTCTCGAGTCAGAAGACCCGTCACAAGTGACGTGAAGGCCTCGGTAAAGGGCAAGGAGCGAACCCACGGTTAAAGCCTCCGGCGGGCGTTAAGGAAAGGGGCGGGGCTTGGGGGCAGGGCGGGGCGCGCGCCGGGGCGGTGCCTGCGCCGGCGGCCACGTCCTGGCTCGGCCCCCCAGCGTTGGCGCGAGATCCGAACGCCGGCGGCGGCCGTTATAGCCCTTCCCTGAGGCCGCGGGACCGGCGGCGAGAGCCACGCGTCCTGTGGGCTGGGTGTCCGCGGCGGCCATGAGGCGGAGAGGCCCGGAGGAGGAGGCCTGCGGCGTGTGGCTGGACGCGGCAGCCCTGAAGAGGCGGAAAGTGCAGGTGGGTCGCGGGCGCGCGGGAGGGTGTTGGGGGAGGGGTTAGGGACCTGGAGGCGTGAGAGGGGAGGTGATGGAGGTAAAGTCGGGGACCAAGAAAGGAACGGCTTTGGGAATTCAGAGGCGAGAGGGACTGGAGCCTAAAGAAGGGTGAAAAATGGGGTTTGGGAAGAGTGGAGAGGAATGGGGCGGGGGGGAAGGCAGGCAGGCTGTGGATGGGTCAGGAAGAGACTGGGACTGCAAGGCTTCCAGGTGTGGGGGGAGGGTGGACAGAAAATGTGCTCCGAGGAGTGTTGTTTTTTTGTTTGTTTTTTGGGTAGAAGTATGCTTGACATTCAATATCCTGGTAGTTTCAGGTGTACATCATAGTGATTCAATATTTACACATTAAGAAGTGACCCCCACGATAAGTCTAGTTGCTGTGGTCACCATACAGTTACTACGATATTATTGTAACTACAAAGTTACTACAGTGTTATTGACTATAGTCCCTTCGCTGTACTTGACCTCCCATGATTTATTTTATAATCGGAAGTTTGTGACTTAATCCCCTTCACCTGTTTCAATCCCCTTCACCTGTTTCGCCGGCTCCCAGCGCCTCCCCCCTCTGGTAACGAACAGTTTGTTTCTTATACCTGTGTAGCTGTTTCGGTTTTGTTTGTTCTTTTGTTATTTAGATTCCACATATGAGTGGAGTCAGACCTATTTGTCTTTTTCTGTCTAGCTTATTTCACTTAGTGTAATACCCTTTAGGTCCATCCATGCTGTATGTCAGGATTTCATTTTTTTTTTCTTTTTTAAAAAGATTTATTTATTTTGAGAGAGCGCCCGCAAAGGGGGGTGGGGGGCAACGGAGAGGGTAGAGAATCTCAAGCAGGCTCTGTGCTGTCAGCGCAGAGCCAGATGTGGGGCTCAAAGTCACAAACCCAAGTCAGGACTGTGAGATCATGACCTAAGCCGAAATCAAGAGTCATATGCTCAGCTGACTGAGCCACCCAGGCGCCCCAGGGTTTCATTCTTGATGGCTGAGTAATATTTCATTGTAGGTATTATCACATCTTCTTTATGTTTGTTTATCTATGGATACTTGGGTTGCGTCCATATCTTGGCTGTTGTAAATAATACTGCAATGAATATAGGGGTGCATGTATCTCTTCCAACTGGTGTTTTCATTTTCTTCAGGTAAATACCCAGAAGTGGAATTATTGGAGCATATGGTAATTCTAGTTTCAATTTTTTTTTTTTTTGCTTTTTTTTTTTTTAATGTTTATTTTTAAGAGAATGTGAGTGCAAGCAGTGAAGGGGCAGAGAGAGGGGGGGACAGAGGATTCCATGGGGCTCCAACCCACAAACTGTGAGATCTTGACCTGAGCGGAGGTTGCTTAACTGACTAAGCCACCCAGGTGCCTTATTTTTAATTTTTTGAAGAACCTCCATATTGTTTTCCATAGTAGCTGCCCTAGTCTGTGTTCCCAGCGGCAGTGTATGAGGGTTCCCTTTTCTCCACATCCTCTCCAACACTTGTTATTTTCTATCTTTTTGATACTAGCCATTCTAACAGGGGTGAAGTAATGTCTCACTGGGGCTTTGATTTACATTTCCCTGATGGTTAGTGACGTCGAGCACCTTTTCAGGAGTGTCTCTTGGCCATCTGTATGTCTTCTTTGGAAAAATATCTTTTCAAATCCTCTGCCCACTTTTTAATCTTTTTTTTTTTTTTTTTTTATATACTAAGTGGTGTCAGTTCTTTATTTTGGATGTTAACCTCTTACTGAATGTGTGATTTGTAAATATCTTCTCCCATTCGTGGGTCGCCTTTTTGTTTTGTTGATGGTTTCCTCTGCAAAAGCATTTTAGTTCAGCGTAATCCCCTGTGTTTATTTTAGCTTTTGTTGTCCTTGCCTGAGGATTCAGGTCCAAAGAACTGCTGCTAATATGGGCGTCAAAGAGCTTATTGCCTTTCATTCTAGCAGTCTTCTGGTTTCAGGTCTTAACATTAAGGTCTTAATCCATTTTGAATTTATTTTTATATATGGTGTTAAGATAGCGGTCCAGTTTCATTCTTTTGCATGTGGCTGTCCAGTTTCCCCAGCACCATTTATTGAAGAGACTGTCTTTTCCCCATTGTATATTCTTGCCTCCTTTGTAGTAGGTTAATGGACCATATACTTGCGGGTTTATTTATGGGCTGTCTAGTCCATTGACCTATGTATGTGTCTTTGTGTCAGTACCGTACTGTTTTACTATAGCTTTGTAGTATAGTTTGAAATCAGGAAGCATGATATTTATAGCTTTGATCTTCTTTCTCAAGATTGCTTTGTCTATTTGGGGTTCCATACAAATTTTAGAATTATTTGTTTTAGTTTTGTGAAAAATCGTATTTTGATGGATTGTATTGGATTTGTAGATTGTTTGGGGTAGTATGGATATTTTAACAATATTAATTCTTCCAGTCCCTGAGCACGATTTTTCCACTTATTATCATTTTCAATTTCTTTTATCCATGTCCTACAGTCTTCAGAATACAGGTCGTTTTATCTCTTTGGTTAAATTTATTCCTAGGTATTTTTTTTCTTTTTGATGCAACTGTAAATGGATGCAACTGTTTTCTTAATTTCTCTTTCTGATAGCTCCTTATTAGTGTATAGAAATGCACCTGTAGGGGTGCCTGGGCAGCTCATTCGTTTGGATGTCCGACTTCAGTCAGGTCATGATCTCACAGTTTGTGGGTTAAAGCCCTGTGTTAGGACCTGTGCTTACAGCTTGGAGCCTAGAACCTGCTTCTGATTCTGTATCTCCCCCTGTCTCTGACCCTCCCCCACTTATGCTCTATCTCTCTCTCACAAAAATAAATAAACAACAACAACAAAAAAGTAATCAGTCTAGGGCCACCTAGGTGGCTTAATTGGTTGAGCGTCTGACTTCGGCTCAGGTCATGATCTCACGGTTCACGGGTTCGAGCCCTGCCTTGGGCTCTGTGCTGACAGCTCAGAGCCTGGAGCCTGCTTTGGATTCTGTGTCTCCCTCTCTCTGCCCCTCCCCAGCTCACACGCTGTCTCTCTCTCAAAAACAAAACAAAACATAAAAAAATTTTTTAAAAGTAATCAGCCTAAACTAATACATATGCCAAAGGGACACATTTTGGGGTGGCAAATTTTGCTCCCCTACAGTGGCTACAATCTCCTGAACAAAGTAATTGACGACTGTTAAAAAGTGTCTTACAACTCAAGTCATTTTTTATTCTTATTTATGTTAATGTTTATTTATTTATATTTGAGAGACAGAATGCGAACAGGTTTGGGGAAGGGGCAGAGACAGAGGGAGATGCAGAATCCAAAGCAGGCTCCAGGCTCCTGAGCTGTCAGCACAGAGCCCGACACAGGACTCAGATCCACAAACCGAGAGATCACAACCTGAGCTGAAATCAGATGCTTAACTGACAGAGCCACCCAGGTGCCTCTAAAATCATTTTTAAAAACCGTTTCTTTGTTTATTTATTTATTTAGAGAGAGAGTGTGAGCAGGGGAGGGGCAGAGAGAAAGGGAGAGAGAAAATACCAAGCAAGCTCCATAGTGTTAGCTCAGAGCCTTACATGAGGCTCCATCTCACTAATGTGAGATCATGACCTTAGTGGAAGTCAAGAGTTGGATGCTTAACTGACTGAGCCACCCAGGCGCCCCTAAAGTCATTAAAAATAATTTTTTTAATGTTTATTAATTTTTGAGAGAGAGAAACAGAGTGTGAGTGGAGGAGGGACAGAGAGAGAGGGAGACACGGAATCCGAAGCAGGCTCCTGGCTCTGAGCTGTCAGCACAGAGCCCAGTGTGGGGCTTGAACTCATGAACCGTGAGATCATGACCTGACCTGAAGTTGGATACTTAACCGACTGAGCCACCCAGGTGCCTCCATTAAAGTCCTTTTTTGAGAAATAACAAACCACCTGTTCCTTAAAAAAAATTTTTTTTTTTTACTTGAAAATGTTTTTCCGGTGGGGGGGCAGTAGCGGTGCCTAGGCGCCTCAGTTGGTTAAGAGTCTGACTTTGGCTTAGGTCATGATCTCACCACTTGTGAGTTTGAGCCCTGCATCGGGCTCTCTGTCAGCACAGAGCCTGCTTCGGATCATCTCTCTCCCTCTCTTTTGCCCCTCCTTCACTTGCATGTGCCCACACACTCTCTCTTTCTAAAAAATCTTAAAAAAACATATTTGGGGTAGGTAATACAATTTGTCTGGTAATGATTTAAAATGTATGGGATATGCAGTGAAATATCTACCTAATACTTTTAACCATCCTTGACCCATCTCAGAGGCCACAACTTTCTTGTGTATCCTTCCAGAGATATTCTGTATATGTACGAGCAAATACAATATCTATTCCTTCTTATAAGTAGCATATTCTACACTGTTCTGCAACTTGCTTTTTCTGACTTGTTGCATCTTACGTATCATTTCATATGCATTCACAAAGAGCTGCTTTATTCTTTTTAAAGACTAGTATTCCATGATATGGAATAGTATCCATCGCATGCAGTAGTGTGCTTTAGTCTACTCAGGCTGCCATAACGAACTACTGTTGACTGAGTGGCTTAAACAACAGAATTCATTCTCTCACAATTCTGGAAGCTGGAAGCCCAAGATCAGGGTGCCGGCTTGGTCGAGTTCTGGTAAGGACTTTCTTCTTGGCTCACAGACAGTGAGCTGCCTTCTCCCCATGTGCTCCCATGGCCTTTTCTTGTGCATGTGTGTGGAGAGAAATGTGTGTTAAAAGTTTTGTTTTTTAGAGAGCACACGCGTGAGCAGGGGAGGGGTAGAGGGAGAGAGAGAATCTTAAGTAGGCTCCATGCCCAGCCCAGCGCAGGAGCCCAACACAGGGCTCCATCTCATGGCTGTGAGATCATGACCTGAGCCGAAATCAAGAGTCAGACACTCAACCAAAGGAGCCACCCAGGCGTCCCTAAAATTTTCTATTAAATTTTGTTGAAAACTTTGGTTCTCTGACTAGTTCCTTTTCCTCTTTTTAAGACTTCCAGCCCAGAGCAAAGTACTAAAGATTCCCTTTCACAGGATGTAGAAACCTGCCTTTTCCTAAAGCAGCTATCAAATAGGCACACATTTGTTTGAGTTTTAATGTCAGGCATTAAGGCAGTTGCTAGTGGCCAAGTGTTTTAGAAAACATGCCCCTTCCCGCTTGATCTCTAAACATAACTGTCTGTTATTTTGGGGAGACTACTGGGGTGGTTTGTAGTCTGGCTGGAAGATAGATACCGATGAGTTTGGAGTGAGTTTGCTTCTCTCCTGGTTCCGCAGGCATGGCAGGCTCAGCCTCATTCCCTAGGCCTTGGTATGGAGGCTACTGTATTTGTTTTCATTTCAGTTTTTTTTTTTTTTTTAATTTGAGAGTAATATATGTTTGTAAAAAAAAATAAGTATAGAATTGTATTCAGTAAAAAAACAAAAATACACAAAACAAAAGAGTAAAAAGCTTCATTGGTGGTAGCTACTTTTAACAATTTGGTATCCTTTGAGACATTTTCTATGTATATAAATAAATATATCTATTTTCCCCACAAATGAGATGATGTCAAACATTTTTCTGCTGTTCATCTGTCATTAAATACATGATGGGAGAACTTTCCATGTGAGACATGAGTTTTAGTATGAGTTTTTGAAAAGGCCATCTTGTTTACATGGTTTTTAGATTTTGTATTTTAACTTTGCTACCTCTATATTAAAATATTGAGGAATATTTCTAAGAGATTTTTCTACACAATAAAGAAGTAAGATTCAGTATGTGTTTTGTGTATTTGCTGTCTCTTAGGTGTACTATATTCAAAATGTCATTATATTGGGGCACCTGGGTGGCTCAGTTGGTTAAGCGTCTGACCTCGGCTCAGGTCATGATCTCACGGTTTGTGAGTTCGAGCCCTGCGTCCGGCTCTGTGCTGACAGGGCCTGGAGCCTGCTTCGGATTCTGTGTCTCCCTGTCTCTCTGCCCCTACCCAGCTCATGCTCTGTCTCTCAAAAATAAATAAATGTAAAAAAAAAAAAATGTCATTACAACTCAAAAATAATTTCTATTTCTTCACCTATAATGCAGAAGGTTTCTTACCCTTGAAATACATGCAGCAGAGAAGGAGAAGTGGGCCTAACTAAGGAGACGGAAATGTGAAGCTGTCAGAAATCTTGGCTGAGGCATCAGTGGTTTGTTTCTTGGCCAGCCTTGGCAGAACGCTGAATGCCACTGTGCGGCTTTACTAACACTCAGTCCATCAGCAAATCCTCTGGATTCTGCCTTCAACTGTGTTTATAATCTCATAATTTCCTACTCTTTCTACCACTGCTGCCCGAGTCAGAATGAGAGTGACCCTTTGCTCACTGTTAATTTTAACCATCTAGTGGTTTCCTATCTTTGGTAAAACCCGGAATCTCTGAGGCTTGCAAGGGACGATTTGGCCTTGTGTGTCCTCTCACACATTTTAAATATTTTTTATGTTTTATGTTTTATTTTATCTATTCGAGAGAGAGAAAGAGAGAGACAGGGTGGGTGGAGGAGAGGGGCAGAGAGAGAGAGAGAATCCCAAGCAGGCTCCCTCTCACATGTTAGACCTCATCTCCTTTTCTCTGCCTCACTCTGCTCTAGTCATACTGGCCTTCCAACCAAGCGTATCTCTGCAGGGACTTTTATACACCTCACTTCAAATACATAGGGATTAAAATGCCACATGGCTCTGCTCTTTCATTTGTTTGGATGTCAACTTAACATTGAGTCTACTTCTTAACCACCATAAAAATGCCTTTCACTTAGCCTCTACTCCCCATACTCCCTAACACCTTAGTCTTGTTTTATTTTTCTCTGTAGCCCTTTTACCATCAGATATACTACAATACTACATATTTACTTGTTCATTTATTATTTTCCTCTACTAGAATGAAAGTTGCATTGGACAGTCCTTCAAACAGTGGCACGTAGTAGGTACTCAGTAAAAACTGATTGAGTGAATGAACTAATCCGTCTGAGCTTTTAGATAAAACCTTTTAGATACAGTTATAGTTGCTGATTCTATTTTTCTCACTCTGACGAGAAGATAAGTGGGAGGACGTTGAGCTTTTTAGAGCAAAGATGGCCTGGAGCCCTCTAGTAAAATGTCAAAGTGTTTAACCAAAAAAAAAAAAGAAAGAAAAAATAGAGGAGAAAAGTATTTCACTGAAACTGAACAGGCTTAATAATAATAATAATACTGAAATCCATTGTAGCAACACTATATTAGGGTCAGTACTATAATACTGATAAGGGTCTGTAAATGTAACTTAATAAATGTTTATCAATGTGATCTTTATGTAATGGCTTATGTTTTGTAAAACTTCTTTACATGTATTGTTTGACCTAACTTTCTCAGTAAGCTTTGTGAGGGAGGTGAGATGATCTCCATTTGGCAGACGAAGAAATTGAAGTTAGGCTAGAAATTTGCTCAAGATCACATCGGAGTAAGTGCAGCTCTAAGGCTCGATTCCAGGTCTTCTGACTCTTGGTCCAGTGTGTTTTTTCATCATGTGTAAGGTGTCCTCAGATGATAAAAAGGTGGATAAGATGGTTCCAATCCTGGCAGCATGGGATATGTTAGGTACACACATAACTGTCAGACGGGCTATAAGTGCCTTAGAGGTGTAAGGAAATTCTAAGCATTTAGAGAAAGACGAGATTATTTTTTATTGTGGGTGAAGGAGTGGTGGTTTAAAAATATGTCCACAAATTCTTTGATACGCCTTCCTTTAAAAGGTGGAGATTAAGCAACCCCCCACATGTGGGCTGTGCTTAGTGACTCTGATGACTAGAATGTGATGGACGTGTTAATGTTAGAATTCTGAGGCTAGGTCATAAATAGCATTGCAGCTTCAGCCTCATTGTCTCTTTAGGGGAAGTCAGCTGTCATGTTGTGCGGATATGCAGGCAGCTTTATAGAGGAACTTTACTGTGTTTGCCAACAGTTGTGTGAGTGAGCCACCTTGAAAGTGTATATTGCTGTCCTGGTTGATATCTTAAATGCAACCTAATGAGATTGTGAGCCAGAACCACCCAGATAGGCTGCTCTCAAATTCCTGATGCACAGAAGTTGTGAGATAATAAATGTTGTTTTAAGCTGCTAAGTGTTGTGGCAGTGTGTTAATGCAGCAGTAGAAAGCTAATACAGATTTTGGTTCTGGCAGTGGAGTGCCGCCTAACAAAAACCGAAAATGGGGGAGTGGCTTTGGAATGCGGCAGTGGGTGGCAGCTGGAAGGACTTTGAAGGGAGTGCTAGTGAAAGCTTGAAGAGCTTTTAAAAACTGCTTTTAGAACTAGGATGGTCTTTGAGGAAGCTGTGGGTGAGGGTTTAAAGGAAAGTGAAATAATGTTACTGGAAATTAGAGGAAAGGGGATCCTTGTTACGTAGTGACAGGAGGTTTATTACAACTACTGTTGGCTGTAGTGAGGTGGAAGGTGGAGAACGTACCTAAGGAACTGGGTGATGTGATGCAGCTAAGGAGATTTCTAGGCAGTACCGAAGGTGTTACCTCGTTTCTTCTTGCTGGTTATAGCAAAGTGTCAGAGGAGAGACAGGAGCTAAAGGAAGCCTCTTAAACAAAGAGGAGCCTAAACTTGTGGTTTTGACAATTCTCAGCCAATTCAGGTGGCACACAGTGGACTTTTCTTTGCAGGAAGTTTTTAAGTTACTAATTTAATCTCTTTACTTGTTATAGGTCTATTCAGATATACACTTGGAAAGACAGTTGATATCATTAGTCACTAGGGAAATGCAAATCAAAACCACAAGGAGGTACCACTTGGCACCCACTAGAATGGCTATAATCAAAAAGAGAATACCAAGTTGTTAGCAACTTGGAGAAACTGGAACCCCCATACATTGCTGGTGCACGTATAAAACAGTAGAGGCAGTTTGCAGGACGGTTCGGCAGTTCTCAAAACGTTCAACGTAGTTACCTATACGTTCAACGTATGACCTGGCACTTCTGCCTTTATGTGTATACCCGAGATATGAAAAGATATTTTCACAAAAAACTCATACACCAATGAGTGAATGTTTGAATGTTTGTAGCAACATTTCTTGTAATAGCTAAAGAATAAAAACAGCCCAGTTGCCTGACAATGATGAATGGATAGATAAAAGGGTATGTCCAAACAATGGAATATTATTTGGCAATAAAAAGGGACTAAAGTTCATACACCTGCTACAAGCTGGATGAACCTCCAAAACACACTCAGTGAAAGAAGCCAGTCACAAAAGACCAGCTGTTGTATGATGTATGAAAGGTCCGGAATAGACAAATCTCTAGATACAAAAAAGTAAGTCAGTGTTTCCTGGGGCTAGGGTGGGGTGGGAATGGGGAATGACTGCTAATGGGTACAATGAAAAATGTTCTAAAATTAGATAGTGGTGATGTTTATACAACTCTATTAAAAAACACTTAACTGTACACTTAAGTAGGTGAGTTTTATGGTATGTGGATTATATCTCTGTTAAAAAGATTATATATCTGTTATATAGTTGTTAAAAAAGCTATTAAAAATGTAGGGGAGTTGAAGGTGAGATTAGGAGGGTAAATGGTACCATGTGGTGGGAAATTCATGGAAGGCATTTGACATAATAGTCTCCAAGATTAGCCCAGTTGTACTTACATGAAAGTAAGTGGTACACTGAAAGGTTAGAGGAATTTGGAGAATAGTGCAGAAATTTAGGCAAGAGATGACAAGGGCCTAATTCAGAATAGTATAAGTTTAAATTGTTATTTTTGGCGGATAATTGCTTTCTATGGATATATTTAAAACATGGTTATGCTCAAGAAGGACCCATGGGACGCCTGGGTGGCTCGGTTGAGTGTCTGCCTCTTGGTTCCAGCTTGGGTCGTCATCGCACAGTTTGTGGGTTTAAGCCCCTCTTTGGGCTCTGCACTGACAACTCAGAATCTGCTTGGGATTCTCTCTGCCTCTTTCTCTGCCCACATACCCCTACCCCTACTTCAGTTAGCTCTCTCTCAACAATAAATAAACACTACAAAGAAAAAAAAAAGAAGGACCTAAATGTGGGCTTGGTAGGAGTTGGGAAGTCTCTTAAATGTTTTTAAACTGTGGGTTTTGTCCAGTTATCTGCAGCCCTTGGCATCTCTCCTTTTTTAAAGGACCTTTGCATTTTCCCGTTAGTTCTGTTTACATTTAGGAGCCAGAAATTGGGACCGGAGTAAGTAGATGATTGTAGAGAAAAAAGTAAAAAAAAAAAAAAAAAAGTCTTGAAATAGTGTTTGGAAATTGGGAGAATAGATATAACATGGGCTGGTTGTATGTACAGTTGAGACTTGAACAACACAGTTTGAACTGCGCGGGTCTATTTGCAGATTTTTTTTGGATAAATACAGTACAGTCCTGTAAATGTATTTTCTGTTCCTTATGATTTTCTTAATATTTTCTTTTCTCTAGCTTACTTTATTGTAAGAATACATATAATGTATGTACATACATATAATGTAATGTGTTGGTTGACTATGTTATCAACAAGGCTTTTGGTCAACAGTAGGCTATTAGTAGTTAAGTTTTTGGGGGAGTCAAAAGTTGTGTGTGGATTTTCAACTGTGTGGGAGGGTTGGTGACCTTAACTCTCACATTGTTCAAGGGTCAACTGTATATATTGTGTGTGTGTACACACACACACATACACAGTAATTCTTTTCACAAAGTTGACACCTTCCAGGGGGACTTGAAGATTTGTTCCAGAGTGGGGGTTTCTACTCCATTGCATTTTATTTAAGGCACCTGCTTTCCAATTTAAGTGAACACAGTGCTCTTCTTTTCGCATGGGACCATCATCTCTGCTATTGAGAGGGCCACATTTGGCCATTGCTGTACTGGAAGTAGTTAAAATCAGGAAGCTTAAACAGACCTTCAGTACATAGTCTTATTAGGGCAACATTGATGGCATGTGTATGAAAACACCGTAATATAATGATCTGGCATGCGGGACATTCTTTAAGTGAGAAAAATCTCATTAGCAAGAAGTACCCTTTTTATGAGACTTAGTAATGCTAATGGATGTAGACATATCAGGTCTTCAGTTTAGGAGTTGTGACACTTAAAAGAAATTGCTTTTTGCTGTTACCCCTGTTGAAGTTGTCATTAGGTTTAGATGAAAAATCAGTGCCGGGTGGTTCCAGAGAAGATTCTTGTAACAGATTTTGTATTGTTAGATTATTTTGGGAGGAAAACCTTTAGTTTTCCGTGGGTGTACTTCTCATCCAGTCTGTGCTCTGGACCTATGGGTGACACCAATTACAGTGACAGGAGCTCACCTTGGCTTTGATCACAGTATTGGAAAAGGCTTAATGTTTTCTGAGAGCTTTGTTGATGTTGAAAATGTAATGAGTAGTTACATATATAAAACATAACCAGAATGTTTCCTTCCTATATACCCACTTTCTTCCTAAAATATTTACTGAATTAAGTGCTCACTCTGTGCATTAAGCTAGTTCTGTGGAGGACAGAAAAAAAGTATGTGAATCAAATTTTGATACCAGGATTTTGTTAGGTAAGTCTTGAAATACCAAGTGATAAATGCCAAGTTTGTAAGGGGAAGAGATCACCTCTGGTTGTTGGAATCAGGAATGCTTGGGGCTAAACTGAAGTATATGTAGCATTTCAGACTTGGGTGTGAAAAAGGCCCTTCTGTGTGAGGCACAGAAATGAGCAAGGTGGAGGCCATAATAGGAACTGGCATGTAGGTAAGTATTATGCTACAGCATACACAGAGGTTTTGGTAATGGAGAAAAAGGTAAACTGGAATCATTGATGTGTGCGGTCTGAGAGTTGGTACTTTATGCTACAAGGTAGTAGAGAAATGATTGATAGAGTTTGAGCAAGATGGTATGCTGACAGTTATACTACAAGAAGATTAGTCTAGATATTGGGTGGGGGACTCATTGAAACAGGTATTGAATGAGGGCCTGACCAGTTAAGAAACTATTGTAATAGTCTAGGACTAGGCAAGAGTTTATGATATCTGAACTAGGATAATGCGTTATTTGTTTCACAGGTTTGGAGAGCTTGAAGCAAGTTTTGAATGAATACTTTATTATTATTCATTCAACCAAGCTCATTTATGTTGGAGATGATGGGAATCTTGGCAGCTTTTCTGGGTCAGACCCCTTAAACAGTCCTCTTTTGGGTGTCCTTGTTAGCTAGCATCACTTTCAGCGTGACTTGATAAGGTGTGACAGTGACTGATTGGAAAAGGTTTTCTGTGAGAGACTGAGGAGGAGGGGGGACTTGGAGAAGTGGGAAGAGAGGAGTATGGGATCTCAAGCATAAAAGAAGAAGTAGGGCAAAAAGAAACACGTGTGTTCGTATTTTTTCAAAGCTATCAGTATATAAGGGTAATGAGATTTCATACATAAATTCAAGACCAGTGACCACAATGAAAAAAGTAAGTTGGATCAAAGTATATACTAGACCTGAAGGCCATATGAATCATAAAAAAGGAATTAAATTGGTTTGAAAGCAGAACTTTAAGACAGACTTGCAGATAAATTATTGGAAGAGAAAAATAGAACGAGGTCTAAACTGAACTTCAATGCCATGGAAGCACAAACATCTTCCAATAGTTAGAAGGGTGAATGATATGATCCCAGATCTGCTTTGATAATAGAGTTGTCTTTAAGAAAAGGCCATACTTTTGAGGTGATTTGCAGCCAAAAGAAACATTGTTCTCTGTAGAAATACATCCCAGGGGATCCTTGTGATAGCAATAGCGGGGCCTCCGTGGTTGTAGGAAGTCAGTTACTCCTACTACTCTGAAAGAAGAAAACTCAATGGGACCATGAATGTGATGATGCCAAAGGACTAGAGATGCTTTGGGTTGGAGGGAATGTATTTCTTGAAGTTAGATTCTTTGAGGCATTCTTACAGGGTAAGAATTGTTAATACCTAGGCTGTGGCTTACCAACGTGTTTGGTCCTGTACGAACCCTGTGCCTTTTAGACAGGCTTTCTTACACTGTGTAATATACACACAAGGGTTGGATCTATTTTGAGGTAAGGATAATGAACTAAAGGACTGTACCTGGGTCCCCTCAGTTCCAGATGACCTGTGCTCACTCATTTCACGGAGATAAACATAGTTCCTTAAAGCCATAAGTCTTGTAAGGGAGTTATAACTGTGGGGACATTGTCACTCCTGATACTGCTCTGACCTGAGGAAAGAATGTTCTATTCCTGCTAAGATGGCCAACTTGGTGAAAAGCTTTATTCCAAGATGTTTTGCTAATTGAGGTCTTACTGTTATATGGTAATGTGTAGTTTCTATAAGTCTGCTTTATAGGACTTTGTATTTAAAAAAAAAAAAATTCCAGTAGAGTTAACATACAGTGTTAAATTAGTTTCAGGTACTCAACATAATGTGTAGTTTCTGTAAGCCTTCTCTATAGGACTTAGTATTTTTTAAAAACTTTAATTCCAGTATAGTTAACAGTGTTAAATTAGTTTCGGTGACTTAGTATCTCATGTATTATTACTCCATGCTCATCAAGATCAGTGTACTCTTCAGCCTTCACCCAGCATCCCACCTGCCTCCCCTCTGGTAACCACCTGTTTGTTCTCTATAGTTCAGAGTTTGTTTTTTGGTTTGTCCTTTTTTCCTTTGTTCATTTGTTTTGTTTCTTCCACATATGAGTGAAATTATGTGATATTTGTCTTTCTCTGACTGATTTTGCTTAGTGTTATACTCTAGGTCCATCCATGTTGCAAATGGCAAGATTTCATTCTTTTTTATGGCTGAATAATATTCTATTCCATATATATATATATATATATATATATATATATATATATATCACATCTTCTTTATCCATTCGTCTGTCAGTGGACACTTAGCCTGCTTCCATATTTTGGCTATTGTAAATAGTGCTGAAATAAACATAGGAGCACATATATATCCTTTTGAATTAGTGTTTTTGTATTCTTTCAGTAGATACCCAGTAGTGAGATTACTGGATCATATGGTAATTCTTTAAACAAAAAAAAAATTTTTTAATGTTTATTTTTGAGAGAGAAAGGGAGCATGCAAGTGGAGGAGGGGCAGAGGAAGAGGGGAGTGAGGATCCAAAGCTGGCTGTGTGCTGACAACAGAGAGCCTGATGCGGCTTGAACTTAAGAACTGCAAGATCATGACCTGAGCCATGCCAGACACTGAACCGACTGAGCCACCTAGGCACACGGGTAGTTTTGTGGGGTTTTTTGTATTAAAAATGTTTGTTTATTTTGAGAGAGAGAGAGATCGAGAGAGAGAGAGAGATCGAGATCGAGCAGGGGAGGGGGAGAGAGAGAGAGAAAATCCCAAGCAGGTTCTGTATTGTCATTACAGAGCCCTACGCGGGGCTTGATCTCAGGAACCCATGAGATCATGACCTGAGCCGAAGTTAAGAGTCGGAGGCTTAACTGACTGAGCCACCCAGGTGCCCCATGGTAGTTCTATTTTTAATTTTTGAAAGAGCCTTCATTCTGTTTTCCACAGTGGCTGTACCAGTTTGCACTCCCAAGGTGTACAGGGGTTCCTTTTTCTCCACATCCTTGCTAGCACCTGTTGTTTCTTGTTTTTTATTTTAGCCATTCTGACAGGTGTGATATGTCATTAGTTTTGATTTGCATTTCCCTGATGATGAGTGATGATGAGCATCTTTTCATGTCTGTTGGCCATCTGTATATCTTTGGAGAAATGTCTGTTCGTGTCTTCTGCCCATTTTTTAATTGGATTATTTGAGGGTTTTTTTTTTTTTTTTTTTTTTTTTTGGTGTTGAGTCATATAAGTACTTTATATACTTTGGATATTAACCCTTTATTGTATATATCATTTACAAATACCTTCTCCCCTTCGGTAGGTTGTCTTTTAGTTTTGTTGATAGTTTCCTTTGCTGTGCAGAAGCTTTTTATTTGGATGTCGTCCCCATAGTTTATTTTTGCTCTGCTTTTGTTTCCCTTGCCTCAGGAGACATCTAGAAAAATATTACAGCTGCTATCAGAGAAATTATTGCCTGTGATCTCTTCTAGGATTTTTATGGTTTCAGGCCTCACATTTAGATCCTTAATCCAATCCATTTTTAGTTTATTTTTGTGTAGGGTGTAATAAAGTGGTCCATTTTCTTTTCTTTTTTTTTTTAAGTTTATTTATTTATTTTGACAGAGCATGAGTAGGGGAAGGGCAGAGAGGGGGGCAGAGAGAGAGAGAGAGAGAGAGAGAGAGAGAGAATCCCAAGCAGGCCCTGCACTGTCAGCATGAAGCCTGATGCGGGGCTCAAACTCACAAACTGTGAGATCATGGCCTGAGCTGAAGTCAGACACTTAACCGACTGAGCCACCAGGCACCCCTCATTTTCATTCTTTTGCATGTAGCTGTCCAGTTTTCCTAACACCATTTGTTAAAGAGACTTTTTCCTATTGCATGTTCTTGCCTCCTTTGTTGAAGATTAATTGACTATATAATTGTGGATTTATTTCCGGGCTTTCTATTTCATTCTGTTGATCTGTGTGTCTATTTTTGTGCCTGTACCATGCTGTTTTGATTACTGCAGCTTTGTAGTATAACTTGAAATCTGGAACTGTGATACCTCCAGCTCTGTTTTTCTTTTTCAAGATTGCTTTGGGTGTTCAGGGTCTTTTGTGGTTCTGTACAAATTTTAGGATTGTTTTAGTTCTGTGGAAAAATATTGTTGGTATTTTGATAGGAATTGCGTTAAATATTTAGATTGCTTTGGGTAGTATGGACATTTTATCAATAGTTGTCCCTCTAATCTATGAGCATGGAATATTTTTTTCATTTGTGTCATCTTTAATTTATTTCATCAGTGTTGTTTTTTTGTTTTGTTTTGTTTACATTTATTTATTTCTTTAGAGAGAGCATGAGCAGGGCAAGGGCAGAGAGAGAGGGAGAGAGAAAGAGAATCCCAAGCAGCCTCTGCACTGTCAGCACAGAGCCTGACAGGGGGCTTGAACTCACGAATCATAAGATCATGACCTGAGTTGAAACCCAGAGTCAGATGCTTAACCTTAACCAACTGAGCCACCCATGTGCCCCCATCAGTGTTTTATAGTTTTGAGAGTACAGGTCTTTTGCCTCCTTGGTTGTTTATTCTTAGGTATTTTATTATTTTTGGTGCAGTTGTAAATGGGATTGTTTTCTTAATTTCTCTTTCTGCTGCTTCATTATTAGTGTGTAGAAATGCAATGGATTTTGCACATTGATTTTGTATCCTGTAACCTTACTGAAATCATTTATCAGTTGTAGTAGTTTTTTTGGTGGGATCCTTAGGATTTTCTATATATAGTATCATGTCACCTGCCAATAGTGAAAGTTTTATTTCTTCTTTACCAATTTGGATGCCATTTATTCTTTTTTTTTTTTTTTTGTCTGATTTTTGAAGCTAGGACTTCCAATACTATGTTGAATAAAAGTGGTAAGAGTGGACACTTGTCTTGTTCCTGATCTTAGGGGAAAAGCTGTCAGTTTAAACTTTCACCATTGAGCATGATGTTAGCTGTGGGTTTTTCATATGGTCTTTATTATGTTGAGGTATGTTTTCTCTAAACCTACCTTGTTGAGAGTTTTTATAATGAATACATGTGGTACTTTGTCAAATGCTTTTTCTGCATCTATTGAAATCATTTTGTTTTAAAGTTTATTTTGAGAGAAACAGAGAGCATGAGCAGGGGAGGGGAAGAGAGAGAGAATCCCAAGCAGACTGCACCATCAGCACAGAGTCCAATGCAGGCTCGAAACTCACGAACCACAAGATCGTGACCTGAGCCGAAATCAAGAATCGGACACTTAATCCACTAAGCCACCCAGGCACCCCATCGAAATGATCATATGGTTTTTATCCTTTTTCTTATTGATGTGATATATATCATATTGATTGATATGTGAATATTGAACCACCCTGTATCCCAGGAATAAATCCCACTTGATTGTGGTGAATGATTTTTTTTTTAAGTGTATTGTTGGATTTGGTTTGCTAATATTTTGTTGAGGATTTATGCATCTGTGTTTATCAGAGATATTGGCCTATAGTTGTCTCCTTTTGTAGTAGTGCCTTTATCTGGTTTTGATAACAGGATAATGCTGGCTTCATAGAATGAATTTGGAAGTTTTCCTTCCTCTTCAATTTTTGGGAATCATTTGAGAAGAATAGGTATTAACTCTCCTTTAAGTGTTTGGTAGAATTCACCTGTGAAGCCGTCTGGTCCTGGACTTTTATTTGTTGGGAGTTTTTTGATTACTGATTCAATTCATTGCAGTAATCCATCTGTTCAAATTTTCTACTTCTTCCTGATTCAGTTTTGGGAGGTTATAGGTTTCTAGGAATTTATCCATTTCTTCTAGGTTGTCTGATTTGTTGGCATATAATTTTTCATAATATTCTTACAATCCTTTGTATTTCTGTGGTGTATGCAGGACTTGGCATTCTTGCAAGTCATTTAAATAACTGTATATTATTAGTCTTTTTTTCCCCCATAAGCTGTAAGCTTTACCAGGGCAGAAACAGTCTGTATATTTTTGTGCATCAGTATATTCCCAGTCCCTAGCATATAGATGCTAAAATACTTGTTTGCATTCTATCTCACTATTTCCCATATCTAGGATGTGTCTCATAACATTTAGAGAGTGATGTGCCTACTTGGGCTTCCTCATAGCATGGTGGCCAGGTTCCAAGAGTGAGCATTTCAGGAAAGCAAGACAGAAGTGCATGACATTTTTATGACCTAGTTTTGTAAACCATATAGTGTTATTTCTATCATACTTTATTGGTCAGTCACAAAATTCTTCCGAAGTTCAAGGTGAGGGACTTCACAACTTAGGAGGAATGGCCACCTCAGTTTCTCCAAATTCCAGTCTCCATATATTTAATTAATCGACAGGTGATTCCAGGAAGAAAGCTAGGGTCATCATAGGGCTCACCTCATTTGTTTTTCTTCTCTCAGGGCTCACAATCCAATGCAATACCTGTTGTCCACCGTCTAAAATCAGTTGTCTTATGTATCTTATCCAGTTTTCTAGTTTTGTATAGTGGAAGGGAAAGTTCCAAGCCAGTACTGCAAGTCAAAGTATGAGTTTTATATCAAGGAGTTCCTTCTTTTTTCACCAGTTAAAGTACATTTTAGTTTCCAAATGTAAAAATGAAGTCAGCTTTGGCTAGAATTAATAATTTGGGTTCAAGTTTCAGACCTATCTCCAATTTGTAGCATGAATGTTGGCAAATGCCATTTCTTCTTTGGTTTTCACACCAAACTGAATTGAGTATAGCTCTGTTCTCAGGTTACTTCTCAGGCATTTCTTAACCAGCAAGTGGAAACAAAACCAAATCACACTAAATAAAGATGAGGTTAGATTTATAGTTAGTTGACAAAACTTCCCAAATCTCTATGGTACATCTTCTAATTCATACTGTAAAGTATAAAGGGGCTGAAAGTGTGTAAGACTAGCTGTTTCATTGCTTTTCCTTCTGGTAATAACCAACTAATATGAATCCCAGGAACTGTGTGTAAGCCTTTTATGTGAATTGACTCACCAAATCCTCATAACAGCCCTATGGGATAGGTACTTTACTGTCCCCATTTCACACACGAGAATGAGACCTAGATTAAACAACTTGCAGAACATCACACAGTTAATAAGTAGCGGTGGCAGAATTGGGATTGATTTGAACCCAAGCTGTGTGACTGTGGAGCCATGCTCTTAACCATATGTGGCTATTTGAAAACCACTAGATATGTGTCCACTGCTGCTAATGTAGAATCATTATCTTTAAATGTAAGAGAGAGTGTCATCCCTGAAATCACTTCAACAAATCCTGTTCAGTCAGCCTGATTTCCGTGGGGAAGCAGAAAGATTGGGCTATAGTTGGAATATGTGATTTGCTGAGAAAAATACCATCAGTATGGCAGGAAATGGTAGATGATGATGTACACAGAAAAAACTACCCAGAGACTAGGATAGGGTGGAGTCCAAAGGGTCCAGTAGGGTTCTGTGAGGATCACTGGTGTTTGTTGAATCTCTCCCATCTGGCACCTGTTTTGATATTAATAGGTTTTATTGTTCTTTTTCTCCCCCTTCTCAGACACATGTAATGAAGCCGAACACCAAAATGCTAACCCTTTTTCCTGGAGAAAAAAAGGCTAAGATTTCCTTTACTCAAAGAATTCCACCTGCAGGCATTCGGCAGACCAGCATCGCTTCCTTCTTCACCTTGCAGCCAGGTATGGTGACCCGCCTGGGAATACCCAGGGAGCAGAAAGGAATGCGTGCACTCTCCTCTGCTGCAACGTTTATGAGAAGTGGTGACACTAGTGCTTTGTGTTAAACTTAGTGACTTATTAGAAGAGGTTGTGTTATAAAACACAACAAAACCTCCCCTTCTGCAAAGCAATATATACGTGCTTTTACAAACATTTTCTTTCTGGTTCACTCAGTCTAATATTAAATATTTGTACTTCCTGACAGAGCAGTGAGGAGAAAGGTATACTTTGGGAGTTGGGGTGTGCAGGGGAGCTGACCTACCATTAGTTAGGTCTTGGATTGGCCACAGTGAACAGTCTATTATTTAATAGTAGGTGTTTCTGTATAAAGCTTCTCAAATTAGTCAAAGATGTGTTTTTCTTAGAAAGGTTGGCATAAAGTTGCTTGTGTCTCATCATCCTTTGGTAGTTCTTTGCTTACGTGTCCCTTTTCAGAGGATACGCTACCTCAGAGCAGGCTGGGGCTTACCGGGCAGGGTGTCTGCCGGATGAAGGGTGCTGGGAGAGCTTTAACTCTTTTGATTCCCAGGATTGCATTGCATAAATCTTAAATTCACTCTTCCTGCCCCAAACAATAACTTAAAGTAAGCAACTTTTTGCTTCAAGTAACAAGGGCTGATTTTCTTCAAGGATGCTTCCTATTTCAAAATTCTGGCATGTTCTATAATCTATTAAATTCTTAGGCAACGTTGAGAAATCTTTCACAAAACATGGTTTCTGCCCTATGATTCCTGTTGGAGAAAGAGGAAATCATTCAGCTTTGTTTGTAATTAGATCTTGGTATAATGGGCAGGAGGATTCCATGTAATTCATCAAGGCAGAACAGGATCCATTCCATGCCTGATCAAAGGGACAGGCTGAACATTAGCAGTTTCTTTTTATTGTCCTTCCTACTGCTTGACTTAGCATCCTAATGGTCTTTACTCCCTTTCCCATGAAATGTTTGCAGAGCGGGGCATTTAATGTTCTTTGCACTGTCACCAGTGCAGTTGTCACCAGTGAAAACTGTGTTTCACATACTTCTCAAAGGATGATATTGAGGAATATATATTTAGCCAAAATCACTGTTTAGCAGAAACCATGTTAAATAAAAAACAAAAGCAAAGTTGATGTGCCCTGTTAAACAAACCCCACATATGAAAACGCAGCCAGAAAAGTAGGCTGTGTGATCTGAGCATAGCTAGCATGTTTGACTCTGTTAGGTAGATCACTGGAAGCATCCATATATTTGAGCAGCAGAATATGAGGACTGTGTTTTAGAAAGATCATTTTGGAGAAAGTAGAGATTAAAAGCAGGAAGACCAGCTATAAAGGTGTGTGACAAGTCTGAGACCCCTGCACTAGGTAGTGATAGTAGCTGATACTGATTAAAAAAACAAAAACAAAAACAGCTAAATCCTGCTCAGGGCAGAGTTTTCCTGCAGAGTAATATTTGCTCATGTCTGTCTTACTAGGAAGGACAATTGGTGGTGACCAGAGGAATGTTTCATCTCCTATAGAAAGTCAGACCAACAAAGAGTCTAAGAATGATGTAACCCAGCTAGACCATTTGATCCAGGGCTTAGGGGATGATTGCATGGCACCCCCATTAGCCACTTCAACCCCTGCAGACACCCAGGAAGCCGGACTTTCTCCACAGCCCCTCCAGGATTCTGGCCACCACAGGATGGGAACACCATTTTTGACTGTGCTGTCTTTGCTCCAGCCTGACACCTTAGTCTGTGCTGGAAAGAGTAAAGCCTCTCCGTCTTGTTCCTTCACCAAGAACTTGGAAGGTTCTCGCTCACTGGACCAAAAGGAGGAAGAGAAAGACTCTTCCTGGAAAAGGGAATGGCTTCATGGATCTAAGAAAAAGAACTATCAGGGTGTGGAGAGACCCATTAAACCACCTCGGGGCAAGGGCCATGAGCCCTTGGACAAGACTCCATTAGAAAAGGTGTCTGCAAAAGAAACCAGACAGACCCCGATCCTCCTTCAAACATACAGGGATTCCTGGAATGGGGAAAACACACACTCAGTGAAACAAAGCCCTTGTCCTATCCCTGTATTTTCTTGGGACAGTGAAAAGAATGACAAGGACTCTTGGAGTCAGCTTTTTACTGAGGATTCTCAGGGCCAGCGAGTCATTGCCCATAACTCTAGAGCTCCTTTCCAAGATGTAACCAACAGCCAGAATCGGGGCTTAGGACAGTTTTCTAGCAGCCGTTGGGCTCAGTGCCAGGAGAGGCCCACTCAGTTAAATCTGCAGCCTGATTTGCTCTTTACCCAGGACTCAGAAGGTAATCAGGTTATCAGGCATCAAGTCTAAATGTCTTTATGATGGTTTTGTTCTAAAAGTACCTCGAAATGACAGAGCTGTAGGAAAATACTGGGGTGGGGGGGTTGGGAGTGTGGGTGGGAGGGAGGCAAGGGATGACGTTATAATTGAGCATTTTCTTGGTGTAAATAAAGCAAATGGGGCCACTTGTTGAGGCGGTATGATGGTGCCTTTCCCTGAGGAAGAGGTGGCTGGTAAACTTGTGCAAGTCTCTGATGAGCAATGAGGAGGCAGGGCAGGTACTTATCCCTCCACTGAAGAGTCCCTACTCAGCCTGCAGAGCCACCTCTGTGCCCTTTCAGATGCCTGACTGGAACAGCGCTTCTTACGGATGGGTGTTCTTCTAATCTCTGGCTGTTAGCTTACCCACTCAACCATGGGACCATTATTCCTGACACCTTTTTGAGGTGATAAGGCAAATCTCCTGGGCCCAGATGTATGGGGTCAGAGAGGATAGAGAGATTTAAGAAAAACCACCAGCATTCTGCTTTCTACTTATTTTTGTGGGGATTTTACAGCATTTTAAAGACTTATACTGTGTTTAAACATCTCCCTTAAAATAGCCTGAGCTATATAACAATCTAGATGTGATACCACTCTTCTACAAGGTATGAGGGAACTCCCTTTGTAAAACTACGAATCCAAATAAATGACTCTATAAGCTGACTCTGATGGTAATTAAAACATTACCGCTTTATTTCTGGAAAAGCAACTTTTTAATAATATATGCTCTGTCACTGACAGGGTCTCACCTGAACACCTGTGTTCTAGCCGAGATGTTATCCACCAGGTGGCAGTTTCCCATGTTGCAGGTATGCTACCTTAAGAGGCTTAAACAGCCCCTAGGGGGCAAGTGTGCAAGCTGTAAGATGGAACTACTTTAAGAGTTTGGGTAAAATCCCTACAGAAGGGGACAGGAGGCTCCCTACAGAAGTGTTTTTTTGTTTTTCTATAGGCCGGACTTTATAAGAAAAGAGGGGAAGCCTCTTTTTACGAAACTTCACAAACCTTAAAATTAACAGGAATCCTATACCCATGGGGGATGCAAGGGGTCACAAGCCAGAGACAAAGAGCAGGTGCAGTATCTCTCCATATCCTTCATTTAATGTCAGGTAGTGCTTCAACCCACACACACACAGGATACATACCGTAGAGAAAGGGACCCGAGGGCGTCTGAGTCATGCATGGTGTGGTAGGTACAAACCTTGGCCCAACGCAAAGGAGCAGTCAAGGGCCTGGAAGAAGGATGGTACTCTTCTCTCCTCCCCATTTCTCTTTCCTACTAGGCTTAAACTAAAGTCCACGGAAGAGAAAGCATTTTCAATCAGTGGAACCCGTGAGGGCCCAGGGCCTGGGAGGGTAGATCTGGTTGTAGAGTATTACAAAATATATTTAAGAAAAAAGCAGCCCAGGCTTCCCAGCAGCAGCCCAAGTGTCAGCTGGTCCAGAGGTGTGACCCTCTATATCTAGGTGTTGGACTGGGAAGGAGGAGAGGGGGGTTGCTGGGCACTGGTGTCCATTTATGATGGAGCAGCATAAGATTTTCCTTGCCCTGTCAACACATACAAATACAGCCCCCCTCCCCTCAGCCCTGCTCTGCTACAAGGAAGCCGCTGAGAGTGATAGCTGGGCACAAAGTGTCCGGTGAGACCAGTTATGGGGTCTAATGCAGTGAAGTAATAAGCCATTCACTTAGAACTGATTTTCACACAGAGGCAGGAAAAGCCAAACTTCTATCTCATCCTTTAGACTGAGACATTCCAACCTATGCATTTACCTGTAACAAGTGTCTCAGTGCAAAACATGCCTTAGCTTCTGCTAAGGTTCGAAGCAAAGGAAGCATAATCCAACTTTTCTCTTTCAGTCCAAGCTCTAGATTTCCGCAAGACCTTTGCAAAAAGATTTCTAACTGTGAGGCAGAAAGGTCTGTGGTGAGGAAGGCAGCTATTGAAGGAATTCCAGGAGCATGAGACTGAATTTGCAGAGCTGAGTTCTGTCAGTTTCCCTTTCTGCTAATATCTTCTTCCTTCAGGGCAAACTTCCTCCTTAGGACCTCAGAGATTAGGACGGCAGGGTCTTCCTCCTTTAGTAAACTCCGGCTCCTACAGACAAAATCATAACTTAGATTTATTAAGTACTTGCTCTGTCTCAGGTAGTGTTCTGTGTCTTTGAATATATTATCTCATTCAGTCCTCACAACAATCGTACAAAGTTGGTGCTATTATAATCCTTTTTTTCAGATGAGGAAACTGAAGCACACACAGGATTATACAGTTTTGCCAGTCACTAGATACTCAGCTAGTATGTAGCAAATCCAGAATCCAAAACCAAGCTAGCTGGTTTCTTAACTAGAATGCTTTACTATTTCCTGAAATGGCTATAGAATGTGGGCAAAGTAAAGGACTATCAACCTGGTAGAGCTGGTCTATGATCGCTAAGCTTCTCCCACCTTTTGGTGTCTTTTCTTTGTAGCATTTCTGCAGGGGAAGGGATTCTTGACTCTTGGCTATTCTTTTATTAGTTCTACAGAAAAGGTGTGCTGAAGATTTCCTACTACCCTATCTGTTCATCAGGGGAGCTCTTAGATTTTTTTTTTTTTTAATTGGAAAGAACACTTAAGAGATCTATGCTCTTAACAAATTTCTAAGCATATAATACATTGTCAGCTATAGGTACAATCTTTTTAAATTTATTCAGAGTGCACGCACATGTGCATGTGAGCAGGGGAGAGGGGCGGGGGGCGGGGGGAGAGAATCTTAAGCAGGCTCCACAATCAGCACAGAGCTTGATGCAGGGCTTGATCCCATGACTCTGGGATCATGACCTGAACTGAAATCAAGAGTCAGAGGCTTAACTGACTGAGACGCCCAGACACACCACAATCGTCTTTTTTAATTAAAAAGTTTTTTTTTTTTTTTTTTTTTTTTACCTTTTGACACCTTTCACCTAGTTCTCCCATCTCCACTGCAGTCTCTGGCAGGCACTAGTCTGTTCTTTGTATCTATAGGCTTGTTTTTTATTTTTTAATTTAGACTCACATATAAGCTATCATACAGTATTTTTCTTTCTCAGTCTGGCTTGTTTCACTTAGCATAATGACCTCAAGGCATCATATTGCTGGATATAGCAAGACTTCATTCTTTCTTAATGGCTGAATAATATTGCACTGTGTATTTGTACCACAATTTCTTTATCCACTCATCCATTGATGATAGGCTGTTTCCCTATCTTGCTTTTTGTAAATAATGTTGCAGTGAATATGGGGGTGCATACATCTTAAGTGTTTTTGTTTTCTGATAATACCAGAAGTAGAATTGCTGGATCATATGGTAGTTCTATTTAATTTTTTTGACTAACCTCCATACTGTTTCTCATGGTGTATGCACCAGTTTACATTCCTACCCAGTCACAAGGGTTTCCTTTTCTCCACATCCTTGCCAACACTTATTTTTTTGATAATGGCCATTCTAACAGGTGTGACGTACATTGTGGTTTTGATTTGCATTTCCCTGATGATTAGTGATGTTAAGCATCTATTCATGTGCCTATTGGTCATCTGTAGGTCTTTGGAAACATGTCTATTGCAGTTCTCTGTCATTCATTCATTCATTCATTCATTCATTAAAGTAAGTAATCTCTACACCCAGCCTGGGGCTCGAAGTCACAACCCACCGACTGAGTCAGCCAGGCATCCCCTCTGCCTATTTTTTAATCAGACTGGGTTTTTGGTCTTTTTATTTGTTTTTTGCTATTAAGTTGTAGTTCTTCATATATTTTGGATATTAACCCTTATTGGATATATGATTTGCAAATATTTTCTCACATTCAATAGTCTGCCCTTTCATTTTGCTGATGGTTTCCTTTGTTGTGCAGAAGCTTTTTTGATACAGCCCCATTTGTTTATTTTTGCTTTTACTCTTGGTGTCCAGTTGAAAAGATCATTGCCATAACCTATGTCCTACGTCCACATGCCTGTGTGTTCTTCTAGGAGTTTTATGGTTTCAGGTCTTACATTCAAGTCTTTAATACATTTTGAGTTAAGTTTTGCATGTGGTGTTAAGATAGTGGTTGAGTTTCATTTGTTTGTATGTGGCTATCCAGTTTTCCCAGCACCATTTATGGAAGAGACTGTCTTTTCCCCACTGTATGTTCCTGGATCCTTTGTTGTAAAGTGACCATATATGTGTGAGTTTATTTATGGGCTCTGTTCTGCTCCATTGAACTGTTTCTGTTTTTATGCCAATACCATACTGTTTTATTTACTATAGCTTTGTAATAGAGCTTGAAATCAGGGAGTGTGATGCCTTCAGCTTCGTCTTTCTCAAGATTGCTTTGGCTATTTGGGGTCTTTGGGGTTCCAAATCAAATTTTAGGATTCTTTGTTCTAGTTCTGTGCAGAATGCCATTGGAATTTTTACAGCAATTGCATTAATCTGTAGACTGCTTTGGGTAGTATGGATATTTTAGCAATATTAATTCTCCGAATATATATTTATTTGTATCTTCTTTAATTTCTCCCAATATCTATTTATTTGTGTCTCCTTTAATTTCTTTCCTTGATATCTTGTAGTTTTCACCTCCTTGGTTAAAATTAATCCTTGGTATTCTATTCTTTTTGATGCAGTTGTAAATGGGATTGTTTTTTTAAATTTCTCAGGTAGTCTGTTATTAATGTATAGAAATAACAGATTTTTACTTACTGATTTTGTATCCTGCAACATTACTGAATTCATTTCTTCTAACCATTTTGTTTTTGAGTCTTGAAGGTATTCTGTGTATTATCTGCAAATAGTGACAGTTCTACTTCTTCCTTTCCAGTTTGGATAGGTTTTCTTATTCTCGCCTGATTGCTCTGGCTAGGACAAAGTGGTGAGTGGGCATTTTTTTCTTGTTCTGATCTTAGAGGAAAAGCTTTCAGCTTTTACTGTTCAGTGTGATGTTAACTGTGGGCTTGTCATTTCTGGACTTTATTTAAATGTTGAGGTATGATCCTTCTATACCTGCTTTGTTGAGAGTTTTTATCACAACTGGATGTTGAATTTTCTTGAGAGGTTTTTCTGCATCTTGTGAAATGAACATAGGACTTTTATCCTTGGTTTTCTTAATGTGGTTTATCACACTGATGTGCAGATATTGGACTATCCTTGAATCCCCTGAACAAATCCCACTTGATCATGGTGTATGATCCTTTTAAGGTATTGTTGAATTCAGTTAGCTAATATTTTGTTGAGGATTTCTGCATCTGTGTTCAGGAATATTGGCCTATAATTTTATTTTCTTCCGGTGTCCTTGTTTTGGTGTAAGGATAATGCTGGCCTTGTAAAGTGAGTTTGAAAGAGTTCCTTCCTCTTCTGTTTTTTGGAAGAGTTTGAGAATTGATATTCTTCTTTGAATGTTTGGTAGAATTCACCCAGTGAAGTCATCTGGTCTTAGATTTTTTTCATTGGGAGGTTTTTGATTACTGGTTTAATCTCTTTATTAGTAATCAATCTGTTCAGATTTTCTATTTCTTCATGATTTGGTCTTGATAGATTGTATGTTTCTAGGAATTCACTCATTTCTTCTAGGTTGTCCATTTGTTGGCACATAATTTTTCATAGTAGTCTCATCCTTTGTATATCTGTGGTATTAGTTGTAATCTCTTTTATTTCTGATTTTGAGTCCTTGGTGATTCTGGCTAGAGGTTTGTCAATTTTTTATCTTTTCAAAGGATAACCCCTTACTTTCATCTTTTCTATTGCTTTTTAGTCTTTCATTTATTTCTGCTCTAATCTTTGTTATTTCCTTCCTTCTACTAACTTTGGGTTTCATTTATTCTTTTTCCTGGTTCCTTAAGGTATAAAGTTATTTGGGAATTTTGCTTCTTGAGATAGGCACTATTGCTGTAAACCTCCTTGTCAGAACTGCTTTTGTTACATCTCATAAATTTTGGTATATTTCCATTCTGTTTGTGTCAAGGTATTTTTTTTTTTCTCTTTTGGTTTCTACTTTGATTCTCAAGTTGTTTCATAGATGTTGTTTAATCTCCACATTATCTGTGAATTTTCCAGTTTTCTTTGTGTAACTGATTTCTAGTTTATTTATTTATTTATTTATTTATTTTTGAGCAAATAAGGTGGTTTTATTAAAGCACGGGACAGAACCCGTGGACAGAAAGAGCTGCCACTGATACCTAGTTTCTTACCACTGGAGCTGGAAAAGATGCTTGGTAGGATTTCAGTCCTCTTTGTTTTGTGGCCTACCATATGATCTATCCTGGAAAATGTTCCATGTACACTTGAGAGTGTACATTCTGTTGCTTTTGGATGGGATGTTCTGTATATATCTGTAAAGTCTGTCTGGTCTAATATCACATAAGGCTGATGTTTTCTTATTTTCTGCCTGGATGATCTATCCATTGATGCAAGTTGGGTATTAAAGTCCCCTGCTACTATTGTATGGCTGTCTCTCTTCATGTCTGTCAATATTTATTTATACATATAGATGTTCTTATATTGGGTTCATAAATATTTACAAATATTATATCCTCTTGTTGGATTGACCCCTTTATCATTATATAACCCCTTTTGTTTCTTACTACAATCTTTGTTTTCAAGTCGATTTTTTTCTAAGTTACAGCTACCCCAGCTTTCTTTTGGTTTCCATTTGTATGGAGTATCTTTTTCTATCCCTTCACTTTCCATCTGTGTGTGTTCCTACATCTAAAAGAGTCTCTTGTAGGCAGCACTTAGGTTTTGTTTTTAATCCATTTAGCCATAGCCTTTTTTTTTTTTCCCCCCTCAAGATTTTAGTCCTTTTTGGGGCACCTGGGTGGCTCAGTGAGTTAAGTGTCCAACTTCAGGGCATGATCTCATGGTATGTGTGTTCGAGCCTCACATCGGGCTCTTTGCTGACAGCACAGAGCCCAATTCAGATCCTCTGTCTCCCTCTCTCTGCTTCTCCCCTCCTCTTTCTCTCTCTCCTAAGCATAAATAAACATTAAAAGTTTTTATTCATTCATTTAATCTCTACACCCAGCATGGGGCTCAACCTCATGACCCCAAGATCAAGAGTTGCATGCTCTCCCAACTAAGCTAGCCAGCTGCCCCATTTAGCCACTGTTTTTTGACTGGCATATTTAGTCTGTTTACATTATTGGGTGTAATTATTGGGGTGCTTAGGTGGCTTGGTTAAGCATCCGACCTCGGCTCAGATCATGATCTCGTGGTTTGTGAGTTTGAGCCCCACATCGGGCTCTGTGCTAACAGCTTGGAGCCTGGATCCTGCTTCAGATTCTGTGCCTCCCTCTCTGGCCCTCCCCTGTTCACACTCTGTCTCTCTCAAGAATAAACATTAAAAAAAAAAAAAGTTATTGGTAAGTATGTACTTGCCATTTTATTGTTTTCTGGCTGTTTCTGTAGTTCTCTGTACCTTTCTTGTCTTGCTCTCTTCCTTTGTGGTTTGATGAAACTCTCTAGTGGTATGCTTATATTCCTTTTTATCTAGTGTATATTTACTATACGTTTTTGTTTTGTAGTTAAGATGAGCCTTAAGTAGAACTCCTATCCATAAGTCTATTTTAAATTGATAAAACAGCTGCCAACTTGTTTGATCACATTCTAAAGCTCAACATTTTTACTCCCCCTCCCCATTTTTGAGATCACATTTCACCATTTTTTCTTGCATATCCCTTAACTATTATAATCAGTTACGTTTTTACTTTTGTTTTTTTAGGTCTTTGTTATTTTACTTTTGTGTTTTTAACCTTAACAAGTGATTAATCCACTATTTTTATTACATTTATCTCTCCAGTGAGATTTGCTCTTTTATATGTGTTCCGGTTTCTGATTAGTGCTTTTTTCAGCCTAAAGAGGTCATTTTAACATTTCTTTTAAGGCCGATTTAGTGGTGATAAACTCCTTTAACTGTCTGGGAAATTAATTCTGAATAACTTTGCTTGTTTGGAATTTTTCTTTTAGCATTTTGAATACACTTTCATTCCCTCCTGGGCTGCAAAGTGTTGGAAAATGTACTGAGAGTCTTACGGAGGGGATTCCTTTTTACATAACAAGTTATTTTTTTCTTGCTGCTTTTAGGGTCTCTTTGGGTTCATCTTATTTGGAACTCTCAGGCCTTCTGGATCTAGACGTCTGTTTCCTTTCCCACATTAGGGGCATTTTCAGCCATTCTTTTTTCAATAAGATTTCTGTCTCTCTCCTTCTGGGAGCCCTACAATGAGAATGTTAATCCATTTGATGTTGCCCCTTTAAGTTCCTTAATCTATCTTCACTTTTTTTTTCCTTTTTTTTCCTACTTGCTGCTCTGATTGGAGATATTCTATTGCTTTGTGTTTGAGTTCACTTACCCTTTCTTCTGTTCCGTCTAGTCTGCTGGTGAACCCCTCTCGTGTTTTCATTCAGTTCAGTTATTGTGTTCATCAGCTCCATGACTTGTATTTTTCATATATTTTCTATCTTTTTGTTGAAGTTCTGTGTTCATCCATTCTTCTCCCCATCTTCTTCCCAGTTTTACATCTTTAGGACCATTTTGAACTTTTTATCGGGTAAATATCCTACATCTGTTATCACTGATGTTTTGTTTAATGTTTATTTTTATGTTGGAGAGAGAGGGGGCAGAAAGAGAGGGAGACGGAGGATCTGAAGCTGACTGTGCAGAGCCCAGTGCGGGGTTGAACTCACAAACTGTGAGATCATGACTTGAACTGACGTCAGACACTTAACTGACTGAGCCACCCAAATGCCCCTTCCCTGAGGTTTTTACAAGAGCTCTAGAATTCACAGTAAAGTATTCACATCATAAGGGGGCCATGGGAACAGAATCAACTCCAGATTGGGGTAGGTTTGAATACCTGATACATCATAAAAGAGTGTCCTAGATACCTAGAAAATAGGTGCTTTCAATTACACATGTCCTTATGAAGTCATTTTACTAGGTGTAAGGGTTAACATCAATCTGTCACATTTCTGAATCTTTGCTGATGGGGCTACTTTCTCATTTTTAGTTATCAATTCAGTTCTTTCTATTAAATAAGTGGGAGAAGGAGTTTGGATCTAATATGGTGAAGAGGCAAGTAACAGAAAGTTTGAGAGTCATTCTATAAAACATTGACCAGAAGAAAAAGGCATAGATCAGCTTAAAGGAAGCAGGAGCTGAATTTGGGAATGCAGGAGATCTAGGAACTGTGGGTATGACCAACCAGCCTAGGCCCCAAGAAGGGAGATTAAAAATGACTTCCCTAAAGGATTGACTATCCAGGAAGCAATGAGGGAGTCAGTCAGCCTTTACAAGTAATTGGGGGCCAGACATACCAAGGTGAGTAACCTTCCCTTCAACAAGAACTCCAACTCAGGAGACAAACTTCATGTCCCAGCCCCCAAAAGAGCTTTTTTATCTGCATTTACAAATAGCTGCACACTCCAGCCTTTGGGGTCTGGATGTTGAACTTCAGTGTTTCAGTGCTCAGGAATCTGCATGTGAACAAGCTTCTCTGGTGCATCCCACGAAGGTAGCTCAGACTACACTTGGAGAAACACTGCAAGGTAGTGAGTCCCTCTGGCTGGAGCTCTAGGGCTTCCTCTGCGAAGTGAATTTCTCAAGGTAGGTATTTCCTAAACTCCTTCCCACCCCCACTTAAAATACCCAGGGCTCCATTCCTTGGAGGTTCTGCTTTAGCAAGTTTAAAGGTGTATTTTTAACAAATTCTGATGGGCAGCCAAGTTCATAAGTTTCAAATGGCTAATCCAGTTGGCTTGTATAAGAAGGGACCACTGTATATTTTTTAATGTTTATTTGAGAGAGACAGCATGAGTGGGGAAAGGGCAGAGCAAAAATCCCAAGCAGGCTCTGTGTTGTCAGCACAGAACCCAACATAGGGCTCTATCCCAACACTGTGAGATCATGAGCCGAAATCAAGAACTGGACACTTAACCAACTCAGCCACCCAGGTGCCCCAGGGGACATTTTGGAATTCTCCCATCTATCAAAAACCCAGTTTGAGATACTAAAATAATTATTATGCAACCCTATTTCGAAGGGTGGGGCATGGGGACACTTGTCACCAGCAAGAACTAAAGTGGTGAAGCCCCTCTGGGGGACAGAAGTTGGATTAGATAAATCTCTACCAATGATTGAGTTAGATCACCCAACCAAATGTAAAATGTTGCTCTTTCCTCAAACCAGAGCCCGGGGTGTTATTAAGCAAGCAAGCTAGTTTTGTGAATGGAGTAAATTATAGCCACTACTGAGGACTTACTATGTAAGTTTCTACTAGACCACTGGCCAAAATGACTTAAACAGTAAATACATCACCAGAGCTCCTTATCAAATACTTACAGATCTTGGCTCTGTTTCATCCGGTGGAAGTCCTTCAGGATCCCCATCATATCTGCAAAGCTGCTGGCCTTGGACAGAGAAACACAGTCATCCTCTTCAGACGAGCTGCAGGTAGCCTTGTGTTCTGGTTTGCAACATTCAGGGCTGGCAGAACAAAGCAGGGGGACTGATGGAAGCTCAGGGACCTCTACCTCGGTCTCCTCGGTGATGTCACTAATGACAAAGGAAGTTGTAGAGTGGAATGAGGATCCAAAACAAGGTAAGGGAGAAGAGACATTTGAACTTCCTGGAGATAAGAAATCTGGCGTTAATGAAGCCGAAGCTGAAAGAGAAAACAACAGGCATGGATGGACATTGGGCTAGAACACGGCAGTAATATCTTCTCCCCACAAGCACTGCCTACCAACAACACTCATTTCCTGGGCTGACACCGTGACCTTCTGGGAGAGCCCGGGATAGTCCGTGTAAGCCAGTGGAGGATTCCTCCACTACCCTCCCCTCTCAGGATCTAAAGAAGATACAGAAGCACTGAGTTCTTCCAGTGTTCTGGGAGGGTGGAAGAACCCACCCCGTAAAGGCTTAGGCACCTAAAATCTCCCTCCCATTCTGCAGTGGGCTATGGAGTGACAGCCCTATTTTGACCAAAGCGACAGTAACAGAACCAAAGTCAGAATCTGTCCTTTCTCTAACTGGGCTAGTGCTTCTGAGTGACTGGAAGAAGTAGCGAAAACAGAATGGTGACAGTCCTCCTAGTTTCTCAAATCTTAAGGGAGAATTTCCAAAACAAAAAGATTTTTACGTTTCATTTTTCCTCAACTACTTCAGCTTGTCTCTTGGATGACAAAAATGTAGCCAACATATAAATGAAAAACTCAAGTATAATTCCTCTATATAACTGCCATATGATTTTCATGTGTTGTACCAACAGATGAAGTCATAGCTCCCAAACCTTAAGTCAACAAGGACCAGAAAAGTGAGGATGGAAGGAACAGGAGGATAAACCCTGGGCAACTGGGGCGAGATCCACATGTTGATGTTTCATGCACTAGGTCAAGACAGACTCCCGTCTATTTCCAGCGGTTCTGCCTTACAGACAGATGGAGGGATGGAGAGGTGGTCTCTGGTAGAACAAGGAAACGGAAGATAAGTGCTTAAAGGGGATAGCTCTCTCAATGGTGGGGAATGCTTCTCTCTCATTAAAAATGAAAGCTGCTGGAGGGCTCACGGAATATGTGATGTTAAAGACACTTGGATGAGGGTATTGATTTTTGTGGCCAAGGGAGGGAATCTGCCTGAGGTCACAGGTAAAGTGAAGGTTTTGTTCCTAACCAAACCAGTCAGCCCCAAATGGCCATTGGAAACCATCCAAGGAGTACCAGAGGCTAGTCAGGCCTCAGAACAGCCCCAGAGTTTTGGGCCTATGTCCCCCTGAATCATGGACCATCATTTTCCTACCCTTATCCTGTACCAAGAGCCAGGGTAAAAGGAACAGCCTGCTATATTCTGGCCCTGACTCAGGGGCTCCTACCTGCATCGGCTGCCACTATTTTAGCAATCTGGCTGCGCAGGTGGCTCAACTCATCCTGCAGCTCTGTGGTGCGGCTTAGGGCTGGCAGGGCTGGCTTCTTCAAGGCCAGGAGCCTCTCCTCAGACCCACGCAAGTTGGGCACTGAGGCATTACGCTGCATGACAATCAGAGGGCTGGGCTTCCAGGTATGCCTCAGGGGCCGTGTGTCACTCCTGGACCAGGGAAAGACAAGTATGTCAGCAGAGACAGCCAGCCACTGCACCCCTTCTAAAGTTCCTTCACTCGTTGCTATAAGAGTAACACAGCCAGGTTCAGAGCCCACAGCTTCTGTTGCCCTCGGCCCCTCTTGAACACTCTCCCTGCTGCCTGCCACCTCATCTGGAAAGAAGCTCCCTCCCTATTCCCCAGCAGACCAGCTACTGCCTCAGCTACCTGACCCGGGCATATGTCTCCTCTTCATCCGCAGCAATCCAGGCGATGTCAGCCAGAGTAGGGACTGGGGGTACATCCCTCAGACACAGGTCAGAGATGTTGGGCAGGGTCTACAGGGAAGCAAAAGTCATCAAAAACCAATTACTGAAATCATGAGGAGACTATCAAAGACTGCAAAACACATGGGGGGGGGGGGGACCTAATTCAGTCCTGGGTACCAGGATGGCTTCCTGGAAACAACCTGAGTAAAAGGTCAGAAGAAAGTTTGTGGGATTACAAATAGCTCAGCACAACTGGACAGAGCTACGGGTGGAGGGTGATTTGCAAGAGTCTGGAAAGTGAATAAGAGCCACTGGAGGATTTTAAGTTAAGAATCAGATTTTAAAAGATTACTCTGGTTGCTGTGTGGAATATGCATGAGAGAGTGAAGAGACCAGTTTTGAGTCTGTTCTATCTTCCAAGCAAAACATGGCAGCCTAGGGTAGGACTGGGATCTGGTTTTTTGTTTTAAATGTTTTATTTTTGAGAGACAGGGAGGCAGAGAACCCCAAGAAAGTTCCACACCGCCAGCACAGAGCCCAATGCGGGGCTTAAACTCATAAACCATGAGATCATGACCTGAGCAGAAACCAAGAGTCAGACACTAACTGACTGAGCCACCCAGGCGCCCTGGGAACTGTTTTTACATATAAAGTTTTATTGGAAAAGTTCATACCCATTCATTGATGTATTGTCTGTGACATCTTTTAAGCTGCAACTGCAGAAGTGAGTAGTTGTAACAGTAGTTATGGCCCACACATTAAAATATTTACTATTTGGTCTTTTAAAGAAAACATTCGCTGCCCCTAGTTAGAGCAAAGGAGTCTTCAGTGGGACCGGCCAGAGCTGCCTTTTAACAGAAATGGCCACTAAGAACATCTTGCTTTCTCTGGCTGGGAGAATACAGGTGCAAGGACAACAGTCTTGTTTGTTATCAACAGGAAGTTTCTCCTGGCTAGCTCCTTATAACACCTCTGTAGCTAACTGGGATCTACACTGTTATAGCAACATTGTGTTAAGCAAACTTGATAATTTGAATATTTAGATTTAAATAACAAGAAATGATTATACCAAAAGAATAAGAGGATTCCTTAAAATATCCCCTCAACCCAGTGAACAACAACCAGGGAACAGACAAGGCTGAGTGACTCTGTTAAATGAAAAGTTAGGAGGATTCTGTCATGCTTTGAATATATCAAAGTGAAAGAACATGCACCTATGAAAGGATGTAATAGAACTACACCAAAACATTAATAGTTATTATATGATTACATGTAATTTATTTTCCTTTCTCCTTTTTTATTTTCCATAATATTTTGTATGGGTAATGGGTAAATTTAAAAAATAAATCAGCAAGATTCCCTTAAAGGAATTGACAACCAAATCCAGGAATAATTTCTCAAAAACCCACCTATACAGGAGTTAAATTCAGATGTTTCTGCTACAAATTGGCAGGTAGATCAGGAATTGATAGTTCCAGCTTTTAGATAGGGAACCTGGATCTCACAGGAGTGATGTGATGCTCCAAGGTTACACAGAAAAGGACTTCCACTGACCCAGAAGTTACTGTTAAGATGGGCCACTTAGGGGAAGCCTCCATTTGTTTTCCTTTCCAGAGTGCTGCTCCACTATTGGCAATTAAATGAATTAACATCTATAAAGTACTTAGCACAGTGCCTGGCACACAGTATGTGCTCAGTAAATGTTAGCTAGTATTACTCCTACCACTCATGCCATACTCCTGCTCTGTGGGAGCCTGTGCCCTTGATTGTCCCTGCCCAGCAGCATCTGGCCAAAGGACTGAAGAGGTTAGAGCCAAGTGTGGGGGCAACATCCACTGAGTCCCTACATTCCCTAGCTGTGCTTCCCTTTGTTTCTGATGCTTCAGGCAGCTAGGACCACATCCTGCCCATACCCTTGAGGCAGTTCTGGATAACTGGCAATCTGGGTCACAGGACAGCCACTCATACCACACACTTCTAACTCCATTCTTGCCTCTAATACTATCCCTGACACCACTTCTGACTCCAAAATGAGCTACAGATTTCACAGCTCAGCATCTGATACAGAAACTCACCTCCTTCATTTGTTTCCACCTGGACCCATATCTTTTCAGAGAAATATTTGTCACATCTGTGTAGGCAGAATGTTTAAGTACTTGTGCCTCAGTTCCCCAAATGTATATATCTTAAGCACCTAGCCAGGAGCTGGTACTTAACCATGAGTTCTTAGAGGAGGGAGGTAGCTGGGTCTAAAGAATGCTACTTAGCTTTCCACTGCAGAAGCGGGGGGTGGGGGGGGGGCTACATCTCAGAGATGGGCTAGGGAAGAATCTGCTGCAGAGTGGGTGCTGAAGGCCCCAGTGGCATCAAAGATTAGGGGCACCTGGGTGGTTCAGCTGGTTAAGCGTCCGACTTCAGCTCAGGTCATGATCTCATGGTCTGTGCGTTCGAACCCCGTGTCAGGCTCTGTGCTGTTAGTTCAGAGCCTGGAGCTTGCTTCAGATTCTGTCTCCCTCTCTCTCTGCCCCTCCCCCACTCACTCTGTCTCTATCAAAAAATGAATAAACGGTAAAAAATATATATATTTAAAAAATGCAAGATTATTCATTTATAACCAGATTGGAAGTCTGACAGTTGTGGTCACAGTTTCATGTGCAATCAGGAAGGCACAGTGACCAGTATCCACTGTATGTACTTAGTATTTCTTGACAAAATGAAAAAGTGATCAGGAAGGCAACCTGCCTTAGCAACACCAAGGAGTCTAGGGCACAGAAGTAGCACCATCCTGCCACAGTCTCTGAGCCTCTACTTACCCTGCCCTTCCAGTACACTTACCTGGAAGGATGCCCGGGGACATGGCTTCAGGGGCAGGTTGGTCCCAATTCTTCTCACTACACTTCGAGCAGCTCCATGTGGCTTGTTTTGCCAGATTGGGATGGTCTAAAGCAGAGAGTGACAAGGAATCTCAGAGATGGGTCTAACTACTCTCCCATCCTACTCCCCTCTCCTTTAGCAGGGAGACTGAAGTCCCCAATCCCAGGGACACGGTGCAGTGTGGGGGTTAGTCAAGTCTCAATACGAGTTCGGGCAGGTTCCCCAGTTGCTAGTCTTCACCTTGGCCAGCCACTTAAGGGGATATTGCTGTTGACAAGGCACTGCCAATGCTGGGAGGATCAGTGAAGGGGGGTGAGGAATTAGCTGGGTGTAGGGATCATGGAGGCTTCCCTCCCTTTCCTCTGCACCGAAAAGCAGAAACACCGCTGGCTCCTTAACTGCCTCAAAGACGAGAGTTGGCTTTATCTGTGGGAGGGCGGGAGGTGGGTGTATGTGGAAGGGTCGCCTCCAGGGGAAAGGAAAAATTAACTGGAGCGTCTCAGAATTTCCTACAGAACTTCAGCAGGCCCAGGGCTCAACTCTTCCCCACCACAGCCCTGCCCTGGGAATGCCCCTTACCACATTGGCTTCCATTGCCGACATTTCAACCGGCTCCTGCACTTGAAGGACAAGGCAGCTGCGGGGCAGCTCTGGGGGCTCGGGGAGGCTGGAGGCGTGACTCCTTCATATCAGGCCATCCTAAGGAACGCCAGATTTCTCTTCCTGTGAAACATTCCCCACAGTGGGTACTCAATGGCCAGCACACAAGTCCCACAAAAACCAGGTCCTGCAGAGCCATGACTTATACCAAGGTAGAAGTATACCTTATACTAAGGTATCAAGTCAGAAACCTTGGTATGCTCTGATGTTTCACAGGGTTTGAGAAAAACAGCCCAAGAGACTGCTTTCACCCAACAATGGCTCCAAATCCAGACCCTTAAAGGTTCTGTTCCAGACTTGTTGCATGAGCTTGGCCAACTCTGGGAGCTTTCCTGAGGCAATACAGTAAAACCTTGGTTTGCGAGCATACTTCGTTCTGGAAACATGCTTATAACCCAAAGCACTTACATATCAAAGCAAATTTCAAGAACCATTGGCTCAGTTGCGATCCTGTGATGTTCGGTGTCACATATTACCAATATTACAAGACATCACTCATTTATCAAGTTAAAATTTATTAGAAATGTTTGCTCGTCTTGCGGAACACTTGCAGAACAAGTTAATCGCAATTCAAGGTTTGACTGTACTGGTAAAGATGTAAATAGACCTCTTTTGGGGGGTGCCTGGGTGGCTCAGTCAGTTAAGCATCTGACTCGATTTCGGCTCAGGTCACGATCTCACAGTTCGACAGTTCAAGCCCCACATTGGGCTCTGTGCTGATGGTGCCAGACAGACCTGCTTGGGATTCTGTCTCCCTCTCTCTCTCTCTGCCCCTTCCTCACTCATTCTCTTCCTCTCTCAAACATTAAAAAAAAAAGGGGGGGGGATTCCTTTGGTAGTTACAAAGCCAAATTGTAGGTACCATCCAAACCCAGCAATCATTCTTAAAGAAGGGATGTAAAAGCCCAGCACGTGCCACCAAGCCTAGCACTGGTGGGTCCTGGCAAGGGGGAGATGTAAAACAGACAAATGGAGAATGAACAGCCAGCTCTCGCCAATCTGAATCTACTGAGCTACAGGGAAAAGATCCAAATGTTCATCCTGCTTAGCTATCCACAGGTCTTTTAGCCTCAGGCAGGCCATATAACCTTTCTGAAGGTTGGCTTTTCCATATGTAAAGGGGACAAGAACAGCTGCCACCTAGATTATCTTAAGGATCAATGAGTGAAACAGGATTTTAAAGTACTTAATGAACTGTTAAAACAAGACACAGACGGATGGGGTCACAGCTGCTCCTGGCGGTGGGCAGATGCAATCGATGGACTCATTCCCTTGTTCATCAGACACTAACAATACCCACTCTGTGCCAGGCCCTGTAGGGGCTTTGGAAGGAGTAAGACACACCCATGCTCTCACAGAACTCACAATCTGGAAGAGAAATGGGACCTGAATACATAATTCTAGCAAAGGCTGAATATCGCTGCTTAAGAAAGGTACAGTAAACAGGTGGCCAGGTGAATTCAGGCTCCTGGCCCCGCAACCTCATGGTGAGTTCAGAGGGGGTAGGAAGGGATGAAAAACAGCAACAAAAGCACAGGTCCAAGACAGGAAGTTGAGAGGGGCGTAAAGAGGAGCGCAGAAGGTAAACTGGCGGTCGTGAGGGCTGGGAATGCTCAGGTGAGAAGTCACTGGGAGGCAGGGTCTGAACGGGGGGTGGACTGAAACCTCCCTTGCAGGATTTCTTTCACCCGTGGGAGAGGAATTATCGATCACTCACTTTGATACACACGGGGAAAGGAGGCTGAAGAGAGGAAAGGAACTGTCTAAGGTCCCTCGTGGGGCACACCAGAAGAAAGCACTTCAAGTCTGGTCTAGATCCTGCTACTTTCTGCATGGGCTCAACTCCATACAGCTCAAGCCTTTATCAAAGTCCCACTGTGCCAGGCCCTGGTGAATGTCAGTGCTGCCACAGGTTCCACGGAACAGTGGTTCCCTGTTGTTTCTCACTCTAGGCACTACAGCCACTTCCTGTCCAAACTTACTTCCAAAGACTCAGTTGGGCCTAACACAACAGCCAGAGAGATCTTTCTAGGACACATTCCTCCTATGTTTAGCCCACCCCCGGCTTGCTATAACCAACAGGATCACATCTACACAGAATGGCCTGCGGGGCCCTCCACAATCGGGCCCAACCTCACTAGACAAAACCCCAAGGCCTACAGTTGGGTCCTCGCGCACCTGACAGCCACACCGCTTGCGTTCCCCTAACCCTCCAGCCACGCTGGCCGCCTCGCAGCACTATTCCCTTCGCTGGAAACACCAGCACCTTCTTCACCAAGCACATCATCCTTCAGGGCTCAGATCACGCATCGCCTCCCCTTCCCTGACAGGTCCTTACTGCCCCCCTCCCCCCAGCACCCCACGTTTCCTTCGGAGTCCTTTCACAACAGTAATGAGGTCCCCGTGTAACGTGCCGTCTGCCGGAGGGCAGAACCTTCCCCAGGCACAGCACAGTGCCTGCCTCGTCCGCAGTGGGCACTTCGACGTTTGTTCGGGAACGAACAAGAACACGGGCTTGGCCTTCACCCCCTCCTCGTCCCAAGGGTCTTCGGCCAGACTTCCCCCGGTTCGCCGGCAACGCTGGTTGGTTCTCAGCCCCTCCGCGCTCCCACGACCCCTCTCCGGGCCGCTGTCATTGCCTGTCCACACACGCTCTCCCGCAGGAGGCTCGGGGCTCCTCCAGAGCAGGGTCTGCTCTCGTCACCCCGGTACCGGGCGCCCCGCCGAGCTACAGTCCGCGTGGGCCCCAAGCGGCTGCGCTGGGGGAGCCGCTGCGGGGAGCTCGCTCGGGACACGCCTCCCCTCCCCCGCAACGTCCCGACCCCATGGGGCCAAGGTCGGCCAAGCTCTCGCTACCGGCCCTGGCGGCCCTCGGGTCCCAGAAGAAGCGAAGCGGCCGAAGTAGCCCGGCCGCCTAAGGAGCCTCTGCAATAGCTCAGCCATCGAAGACGGGCATCGAGTCCTCCCACACCCAGCCAAGCTAGGCCGACAACATGGGCTCCCGCGAGAACTGGCGCGGGAGCAGGAGCCGCGGGCTCCGCACAACGCCTGACACTAGGCTGCGTTGACAGTCGGGCCGGGAGGCCGCGCTCCCGCCTCCCGAGCGGCACTCGGACCTAGTCTTACCTCAGACTCCAGCTCCGGGACTCACTCACCTTACGGCCCCTCCTACCACAGCCGGCCGCGCAGCCTCAACCGCCCTCACTTCCGCCGATCCGCCCCCGGAAGTGATCCTCTGCGGCTGCGCACCGGGCCGCGACCTCGCGCGCCCTCCTAAGGCGGACCCTACTCAGGGCGGGGCGAGTGCGCCTTCGGCAGGGGCGGGGCGGCGGGCGGCCTCAGGTGGGGACGCCGAAGGAGGGGACACGCCCATCCCCGAGACCACGCCTGCGCTGGCCCAGCCCCTGGGAAAAGTTGACGATGCTTGGACATCCCCGCGGCCTGATTGGTCGCATCCGCCGCTGGTGTCCGCCTTCTAGGTGCTCTCCCGGGGTAGTCCCGAGATGACCTCTAGCAGCGGATGTCCGACTACGTGCCCCTCTCAGACGCCCAAATTGTGTGGCGCCTGCTGTCCCTAAGCCTACTGCAGCCTTGAGAATCCTCCACCTGGCGCTCTCCAGGCCCTCCGGACCCAGCTCTTGCCTTATCTCGCCTTGGTCCCCTTTTCACACTTCATGTTTCCCAGCCAAGACCCTCGACAGCCTTCTGTCCGGCAGGAAGAGGCCTCTTCTTGTAATGTTTTCTATTTTAGCCGTTATGTATCTCACAATCTACACAAGGCAGCTTCAGTGAGATGGTAGATTGGTGGGCAAGACCCCAGAGGCATTGGGAAAGAGACCCACATTCCTTCCAGCGTCACTCACCCACTCCCTCTTTGTTCTTAAACCCTCACCGTCCTGGTCCTGGTCTTCATGGCAGCCAGGCCTGGGTCGCATGCCCTCCTGTGACCTCAGTATACAGCAGTGCCTGGCTCCCAGGCCACAGTTCTTTGGTCCCAACTGCCAGGGACAGGCTGGCTTCATAGCGGGGACCGGTTTGGGCAGTCACACAGGGCCTCTTGCTCAGAACTCCGTGCTTGCTTTAATGCTCTGCTATCTTCCCCCCCCCCCCGAAATTAATATATAATAAAATTTAAATATATATATAATTTTATATTATATATATTTTTAAACAAGGGGCCCTGCATTTTCATTTTGCACAGGATCCTGCAACTTATATAGCTGTCCTTGGCCAGAGACCTCAGAGTTGTCCACCCCGATCCTTGTCATGTTTCAAATGATGAAGGTTGACTTCCAGGTCTGGCCCTCTTTCCAGGATGGCAAATTAATCATTGATTCTCCTGGTCAATTGCAGATCTTGCAGTTTCACCCCAGTTGTCTCTTCTAGGGGTGGCAGATGTCTTGGTGCTCGACCCAGATCTCCTCTACCCTGCCAGCGAATCCATCCTCCAGCTGCTGTGTTGGCTGCACACAGCTGCCCCCTTCTCTGGAAAATTGCACTTATAAGAGGGAGAACAGTGGCTCTAACCTGCGAAGTTACTTCGTCCTCCAAATCAACAACTAACACAGGGTACAAAAGGCAGGTTCTACTCTGTGGTGTGGCTTGTGTTCCAGAACCTTTCGCCTGTGATCATTCTAGGGCTCGGATTGGAGATTCTATCCTTGCTTAACATTTTTCTTTTCCCCATTCTTGGTCATTCCTTCTTTTAATTAAAAAAAAAAAAAATGTTAAAGCTGCTTTTTTTTTTTTTAATTTTTTAAAGTAATCTCTACACCCAGCGTGGGACTCAGATTCATAACCCGAGATCAAGGGTCCCATGCTCCTCCAACTGAGCCAGCCAGGCACCCTTTCTTGACTCCTTACACAGGTTTTTCCTGAAGTGTAATCCTTCAAAAAAATTATCTAATGCCTGTCTCAGGCTCTGCTTCTAAGACAATGTGTAATTAACTTTAGAATCTCAACATAGAACATCAGATTCTAAAAATAGTAGTAAGTTCTACTAACTAGGTCTATCACAAACTTACTTTAAGAACATCACTTGAGGGCCGCCTGGATGTCATTTGAACATCTGACTCTTGATTCCGGCTCAGGTCATAATCCCAGAGTCTCGGGATTGATCCCTGAGCTGGGTGTAGAGCCTGCTTGGGACTCTCTCTCTGTCCCCACCTAACTCTCCCCCTGTCCCCTCAGTTTCATGCTCTCTCACTCCCTCAAAAAAAAAAAAAAAAAAAAAAAATCACTTGAGCCCTCTGGTGACAGAAAATTGCGTCCCTAAAGGCATTCCAGCCATGCTCCCTTGCCCACCTGCCAAGCCAATCTCACAAGAGGAGTCAGACCAAGGATAGAACTGACCAATATCCTACTTAAAGGAAAGGCACTTAGAACCACCCTAGTCTCTCCAGTTTTATTATAAGACATGTGGACAGGGGAGAGAAGTGGCAGAGGGGTGACAAGAGGGCAGCTAGGGCCCTCCCCCACCATGAGCTTCAAGGCACAGTTGAAGGGGGGGAGGCGGTCAGGAAAAGGCATGAGATGAAGATCAGAAAGCCCAAGCAACCAGCGCCTTACGAGGGACAAGGATTGCTCAGTGTGGGGTGGGCCCTCCTGGACCATCATGGAGGGGAAGAGCCTGCCAGGTGGGGTAGGGAGGTGGAGTCTCTGCTGACACTCGGTGGCTCATGGGACTGGCTACTACCACCCACCCCGGGAAGCACTGAGACAGACTTCGGTGCCCTCCCTCCCTTTAAGGGGCCACTGCCTCCCAGAAAGGACACAAAGAACTTGGCTGAGCTTGCTGGCTCATGCCTCATTTTGTCTGGAGATCAGAGGGGGCTGAGACATTTTGGTTTGAACTTTTTCACCTCAGTGAAAATGGGCAGGGGAGAGAGGTGGGGGTGCAGTGCAAAACGAAAACACCAAAATCAAGACACAGGCTGAATCTCAACTCTACCACTCAGTGACCTTGGGCAAGTCACTTCACTTCCCTGAGACTCAGTTTCTTCATCTGCAAAATGGGATCGATTAAGATCTCCTCACAGGTTGTGAGGATTAAATGAGAAAATAGAAGTAAAGTTAACAGAGTGCCCGAGAGAGAAGGCTCGGTATGGATACTTCGATGATAGGCAGGGGTACTCAGCATATGGGAGGCCCGGGAGTGGTCCGAGCAAGTGTCTGCCTTCCTCTTCCAGGCTTAAGAGCGAGCACCTGTGGGGCAGGGTTCGGGGAGGTTTGGCTCCAAGGCTTTAATGAAAGCCCAGGGACCCTCATGGGCCTGAGTGGAGGACAAGGATAGGGTTGGGGGTACAGTGACTTTGGAAGAAAAGGAAGAGAGGAATATTTCTTCCCATAGGTGCAGCTGCAAAGACATCAAGCTGGGCCCATCTAGGATTTCAGATCCAGCCATCATGGGGCTGCTGCTGGGGGAAGACACCGCCCCTTCTTTCTCCTCAGTGTTGGGGTTATCAAAAATATCTACAAACTGTGAGAAACTTCACGTAAAAACACTTTTCTGCAGGTATAAAAAAGACTGGCTGTAGTCAGTGGCTTGGGACACAGACCAAGGCCTTAAGAGAGGCCAAGCAAGGCCAACGGCCGTTCGGTGGGGGGGCACGCGGGTCTGGGCTGCCCTGACAGCTCTGGGGGAGGCTGTGTTCTTTGGCTGAGCTACACTTCTGTGGAGCCGGGGCCTGAGGGGCAGGGGGCTGGCTCCGGTAGTCCCACTGTGACCCTTGCTGGGTAGGAGGTGGGGGTGCCTTGGCCCTGGGCCTCGGAAACTCCTCAGTGGACTCCCTTGCTAAGAGCAGAAGCCTACTTCACAGTGAACCTCCCCAAGCAGCTGGCTTCCAGCAAGTCCCAAATCAGGTGTTGGGGTCCTATCATTAGGTTGGATTGAGTGGTCTGGAGAGCCGAGGTCTGGGGTACAGTGACTTCTTCTGGAGGGTTTTTCCCTGAGCCTCCAGAAGGCTGTCTCCAGCTAAAACTGACTCCCCTGGGGACACCAGGCATAGGAGGGCAGCCAGGAAGAAGGCTCCAGACAAACAAGAGTGCTTCCCCGGCAACCTCTCCCCAGCCCCCAGTCCGGGCCTTCTTAACGTTTCTTTCGGGGGAGGGGGGCGGTGAATGTAAGGAGAGAGGGGCGCCCTGTCTTCCTGGCACCACGCCTCCCGGATCTTCACCCCACAAGGACCTGGGCTTCGTGCCTGAGTGGGTGAGGTCCAGGGAGATGACCTGAGGTCCCGTTTCTGGTGTCCTGAGCAGCTTCTGGAACCACGTGGGTGGTAAAGGGCTAATGGTGGCAGCTGGAGTCAGAGGTTCATCCGTCCGGTCACCCCAGGCACCCCCTTGTCTGACCCTTCACTGACCTCCGACCGCACAGGCAGCCTGGGAGTGGCGGGGTGGGGGTGCCCGAAGTTTGAAATGTGCCAGGACCGCTGGCTCTGAGCCCGAGGGGCCTGTCTTCAGTGTTGGAGGCCTTCGCCTCAGCTCCCCCCCACCCCGTCCAGCCTGGCCTCTCATGGTCTGAGGCCACACTAGGGCTGGAGGAGGGGCAGGCCGCGCCGAAGGCCTTCCTTCAGGAACTGCATGTAGGTGGCCGTGGACGGGTCTTCAAAGGTGGACGAGAAGCTGAAGACGTTGTTCTCAATATCCTCAGGCTTCATGGAGGTGATGTCCAAGAAGTAGTTGGCATTGATGTGGTGGACCTGGGAGAGGGTCTGGGTGAGGAGAGCGAGGGGGCCCCTCTTGCTCCCTGTCTGCTCCCGCTCTCTTAGGAAAAGGGGACGCTCAGGCCTTGACTGTCCTCGCTCCGAGGCAGATGGCAAACACGCAGGGCAGACGCCAACCAGAGGCTGTTCCCCTCGCCCACCTCTGCGCACACAGGGCCCTCTGCCGGCGGACCTCTCCCACACCCCACCTGCCGGGCAGGGACCTCCCGCCTCTCCGCCTTTTCCTCGCCCCCACCCCCCACGGCCCCTCTTCCCCCGTTCCTGTGACCCATGAACCCCACACTCCCTTGGGCCAAAATGCCGACCCACTCTGTGTGCCTGCTTCCCCCTCTGCCTCTCACACTGGCTAGTCAGCTCCTTAAGGGCAGGTGCCCAGTACAGGAGCCAAGAAACACAAGGACAAGTGAGCAGGAGAGCACGGTCCCCAGGCCAAGTTTTGTCTGCCGAGCTCTGTGAGGCCAGGGCCCTGCCACGGCTGGGCTCTGCTGGGCTGAGCGGTGGCCCTCTTCCAGGCAGGCCTCGGCTCTGGCTCCCCCACTGCTCCCCGGCCTGAAAGCCTGGGGAAGCTGGCCACCCTCCCACGGCCCGCAGTCCCACACTAACCATCCCTCAGGACTCAAAGGATAAGGGGCAGGAGATTCTGAGGCTCACAGGCAGGCCTGGTTTCAAAACCAGCTGCATCTCTTAACCGTGCAACTTTCGCCAAGTCTCTGCACCTTTTGAGCCGTAGTGTCCATGTTTGCAAAATGGGCACTCGTGCCTGTCCATCTCCCAAAGCCGTTTGAGACCTTGACGAGAGTGTCGAGTGTGTGAGTGCTCGTAGGGGCCCCTGAGGAGAGGTAGGGTCTTGCAGCTTGGCTCGGCCTGGGGCCCCCTGGTCCTCTCTGCTTGTCACAAGGCCTGGCCCCTGCTTCCTCCTTCCATCCCAGAGCTGGCCACCATGGTCCAGGGTGAGCTTGCCCTTCCTGTCCACTCTGCCGCCGGCCTGTGCTCACGGCTGCCCCATCCCCAAAGTGCTACTGAGGTCCTCCTCCTCACGGGAGGGTCCCGGCACCTGGTGGGGCAGGCAGGGCGGGCAGGACAGTTCCCACTTTACAGATGGGGACAAGTGAGGCTCAGGCTGCTGGGAGACCAGCAGGAAGTAGTGGAGCCAGCCCTGAAGCCTGAGGCGATCTGTAAGTCCGTGCCCTTGCTTTCTGCTTCCTCCGCCCCGCGGCGCCTGGCCTGGGCTGGGTGCAGGTACTCGGGGCTGCCTACCACAGTGCCATTGGGCAGGCAGATCATCATCTCCACGGGGAAGCTATACTTCTCCAGGTGCAAGTCTGCGAGCTTCTTGTGGGACGGGTTCTCCTGGTTGTTCTGTGGGGACAGTTGGGCGCGCTCCTGATGCCTCAGTCTCCAGCACTCTCCCAGGGCCTCCCACGGGGCTGTTCCCATCCGCCTTCCACTCACCTGCATGTCTTCCAACTCCCTCACCAGGGACCAAGTGCTGATGAAGCTCTCATTAAGGAGGGCGAGGATGGGCGAACTTTCCAGGACAGTCTCCCGGAGAGTCCGCCCCGAACCTGTTCAGGGAACAGCACGGCGAGAAGAGTGAGGCCCGCTCCCATGTCCTACTAGCTTTTCTCTGGGTAATAAACCTCGTGGGCTGTAGAACGGTCTGTGCACGCCGGTGAGATAACAGATTCAAAGAGCCTGCCACAGAGTAGGTGCCGAATACTGGGTAGCTGCCATTGCAGTCAATAATATACTGGCATCCTGGGCGGAGATCTGTGGCGGGGGTGGGGGGGGGGGGGGGGCTTCAGCCAGGGACTTGCAGACAGTGGCAGCTTCTTAAATCCACTTAAACTCTGTGGCCCAGGGCCTTTGTACGGATTGTTCTACCTAAAACACTTTTTCCTCCTGTCACTTGATAAATTCCTACTCATCCTTCAGGTCTCAGCTTAAAACCACTATCTCTAAGAAGCCTTCCCTGAGCCCCCCCCGTCACACTCTGGATCTTCCCCTGGGTGATGCTCCCCACCCCAGGCTTGAACTTATTCACTCAACGTCTGCCTTCTGCACACACCGTGCTCCCGAAGGACAGGGACCACTTCTGACTTCCTTATTAGAAGACTCTCAGCACCAGGCCGACGCCTTGGCGCAGGAGGTGCCCAGGAGGTTTGTCGATTGACTGAATGAGGGCAGGGGCACCGTTTTACTCATCTTTGGGCCCATTGTCAGACACCCAGAATCTTTGTGTCTGGTAGGCCTTGGGTGAATCTTCTGAATAAGTGAACGCCTGGCCAGCCTCTGGCACTATTTTTCTCTCTCGCTTGTGTGCAACACTTCACAGAGCCCAGGCACTTTTACATCCATCTTCACAACTCTGGGAGTATGTTACCCCTCCTTCACTGTTGAGAAAGCTAAGGCTTAAGGAGGGGAGTCTCAGACCATAACGTGAACCTGATGGTGAAGAAGGTCAAATAAGGCCTCTCCAACAGCTCTTCCTTTGCCAGCAGGGCGGCCTCCTGCCAGAGCCCCAAGGCCCTGGGGCCTCAATAAAGTTTCCCTTTCATTGGAAAAAAAAAAAAAAGGAGGGGAAGTCATTTGGCCAAGGTCTCCACGCTGAAAATGACCGAGCTGGGCCCTTTTCACTGCGAACAGCAGCTTCTTCTGAGCTCGGCACACAACCCCTTCTCCCAAGCCCTTCTCCCACGCCCCTGCCCTATGTAGTCCCCAAGTCCCCCCCGCCCCCTCCCCCGCTATGTTCCAACAGGACAGTCCTGCTGGTCTCAGAGCCACCTGTACCCCATGAGGTATGATATCTCCCCCAGACTGGCAGGGTCTCCCTCACCTCAGCAGGACTGGTCATCCAGGGCCCCCCACAGCAGAATTGAGTGCACCAGCTTGTTCTTGGCCTTGGCTTGGTCGAAGGCCTCGGTGAATGGCAGATAGGCGACCTGGGGCCAAGTGGAGACAGAGAGAAGCTACTGTGTGAGGCTAGGGTCCTGTTCAGGAGCTCTGTGTAGTGTGTGTGTGAGTGTGTGTGTGAGAAAGGGTATTGTTGAGCCACGGGAATGCCTCCTCCAAGTTCTGAATGGCCAAAGAGAGGAAAGAGAAGCCCCTGGCCAGGCCCTGCAGGGAGGTGGCCTCAGCAGCAGGCCCCGTACCCAGCCTGGAGACTAGCGCTCACCTGCTGCTCCCCCAGCCCTGGCCGCATAGAGCCCGCCCCTCGCCCTCACTCCTGCCCACCTTCTTGAAGGGGTACATGGCCACTTCTAGGCGCCGGGCAGCCTCCTCCCAGCTCAGCTCCTGCTGCCACTTGATCTCCTCAAAGACAAACTGGAGGGGCTCCCCTGAGGGCGGGCGGCTGTCGATCACGTTGCCCTCCTCATCCAGGATCACAGAAGGCACCGACGGGCCCACGGCCTCCAGTTCCATCTGGCCCAGAGGTCAGTGGGGGTTGACATCAGGGAGGGTGTCTCAGAGATGGGCAAGAATCCTTAAGAGACCCCCAAAGATATCCCACTCATTACAAAGGTGGAGAAACTGAGGCTCTGGGAAGGGCAGGGCCTGGTCAAGGCTGCAGTGAGTCCGGGACAGAGCCAGTGTCCATCAGGGGCTCCTTCTACTATGTGAAGCCACCTGGGGGCCGAAGACAGCTGGTGGGTTTTCTGTGCAGGGTCTGGTGGTTTCCCAGAATCCCGCTTCGGGGACAGTTGGCCTCGGCCTGCCAGGGGCTCTGTCCTTCACCCTGGACCGCCTGAGACACCTAGCCCTGCAGCTGGATCCTGTCTCCTTACCTGGGTCGGGACCGCTTGTGTGCTTACCTGGGGGATATAGCCAATGTCCACCTCCATATTGCTGTTCTCACTGGCCCCATACAGCCACTCCATGTCCACATTCAGAGACCTGGGGACAGGTGAGAGGGTGGCCAGGGCCGAATACCCCCACCACCAAGGCCCATTAACCGTATGTCAGACTTTGAAGCACACAACTCTCCCTGTGTTACAGATGAGGACACTGAGGCCCGGCAAGGTGAACCCAAGTGGTCTCGGGGCCACTGGGGTTTTGACAGCCGAGGCTGGGCCCTTTTCTGTCCCTGGGCTGCCTCTGCCTAAGGCACTGCAACCACACAACACTCCACTGGCCCTGCCCCTTATAGTTCACAAAGGGCTTTCACATCTCCAGGTCATGTCTCCAGTGCTGCTCAAGACTCTGAGGTAGAAAGATCATCAGTGCCTCCCCTAGGACACAGAGAGGGGCAGGAGTGAAAACCTGGCCCCGGCCTCCCTGAGCTGGCCTCCCTGCGTGCCCTCTCCCACAGGAAGTCTGGCCCCACCACGAGCCATCAGCAGATCTGCCACACGAGGGCAGCCCAGCACCGACAACTACCCACCTTGGGCCGGGGGAGCTGGGTGCCCGAGGAGGTGGGCAGCCAGCCCTGTGGCCAGCTCCTGAGACACAGGCTCAGGAGATCCTGGGGCTGGTCATTTGCCCCCGCCCTGTTTCATCCAATCCGGGACCCCCACCTCCAACTCTGGGGGGCCGGGAGGGGGGTGGGGAGGTAGGTGTGCCCTGGGCTGAGCCTCTACAGCTGAGGGGAAGGAGACAAAACCACTCTGGCTCCTGGGGACAACTTTCTGTTCCCACGCTATCCCAACTATCACTCTTGCCCGGGAGCTATCCCTTCATTTAGCAGATGAGGAAACTGAGGCCCAGAGAGGGTCGGGGCCTTGCCCACAGCCATGCAACCCACTGGTGCCACGGTGGAGACTTACTATGGGCCTCCCAGCCAAGGTCTTGTCCCTGTCCTGGGCCACTCAGACCTACTAAGCAGCCTCTTGCTGTCAGGGAGGAATCTGGAAAGACTTGAAGCCAGGCCCTCTGGGTCCCATGCTCTTGACAAGAGGCTGATCCTGAGCAGGTTGGGCACACAGGAAAGCTGGCATGGAATTCTCCCAGAAGCCCCCTGCCCTCTACCCCCCAGGGCCTGAGGTAGCAAGTACAGGTGGTGGAGGGCCTGCCCCCGGGCCTTTACACGTGCTGCTCCCTCTGCCTGGCCAAACCCTCCTAACCCCCCAGGTCTCTGCTTAGATGTCTCTTCCCCTGGGAAGGCTTCCTGGACCCTGACCAGGCAGATCCCTGCCTACCTGCCAGCCCTCCCCTAGGGGGACATGAGCAAGCTGTGGTTACAGGTCTGTTGGAGGTCTGTGAGCAGTATGAGGGCACTGGGCTCCAGCTTTGGGGAGGGTCTGTTGGCTGCTGCCCTGGGTCCCAGGCACAGAGTTGGCAGTCCGGGCCAACTGGGACATGGTTGCCAGGTGATGGAATGACCCACCTCAGCTCACCTCAAGTTGTCTCCTCCTGGGTCAGCTCCAGGCCTCTCCCAAGAGAAGTGGCTCTGGGGAGTGAAGGAGGGGCAGAGACTGAGGGGGCCTCGGGGCCCCTGCACCTGAGCTCCTGGAGCTTGCGGGGGGGAGCGGGGCAAACTGTGGTGGGGTGCAGGGCTGGCCCGGGGCCCAGGCTCTCACCTGTGGTTGGGCACGAAGAGCCGGAAGTCTCGGACATGGGTGGCATCTTTGGAGAGGATGATGTGGCCAGTGAACTGGCCCGGCGAGAACCAGAAGGGGAAGTCAGGTGGCTCGCTGAGCTGGAACTCGGCATGGATCCTGGGGGGAGAGGAGCCTGGCTGGGACCAGCCCCCTGCTGAGCTGAGCCCTCCCCCCCCCCCCCCGCCCCACCACACTGTGGCTCTTTTGCCAAAGCTGGGGAACCCTTGGCCAGATTCTTGTGTGGAGAACAGGGCTGGGGAGGGAGAAGCCCCGAGGCCCCAGAAGCACTGCCCGTCCTCAGGGTCCGGTTCACACACCGCCTTCTCTGGAGGCCACGTGTGACCAACTGTCCTCTGAGCCTTCACAGCTTCTGCAGGGGTGTGACCCGGTGTCACAGCTCTTCGACACTCCCCTCTGGGCGGGTGACAATCACAGCCACCGGCCTCATGCTATGCAAGCACCACGCTTTCCCCTTGTTCCTAGGAGGAAGTCACCACCACCCCCAGCCACAGATGAAGAAACCGAGGCCCAGAGAGCCAACACCGCTCTCCCAAGACCAGAGGGTGGTACGCGGTGGCACTGGGGGCCACCAGGCAGGCCCTGCCCTCGCGGCGCTGTGCCCTTACGTGCTTCCCCCGGGTCCCCAGCCGGGCAGAGAGACCAGGAGGGGTCTCTGAGGGCTACACACCGGAACATGACGGTGTAGTAGAAGTCGCTGATGGCGGTCAGGCAGGCGACAGCCCCCTGAGGGGCAAAGCGGGTTTTCACGAAGGGCCGAGGGTGGAACATGCTCAGGAGCCGGTGGATGATGACCTGAGGGGAGGGCAGTGGAGACCCGTGCCGGCTTGTTGGGTCCTAATCCCCTAGGTGAGTTTCCGCTCTGGACCTGCAGGCCTGGGCCTGGGGTGGGGGTGAGGAGGGGGAGGCAGGAGAGAAGGCGGGGTGGTCCTGGCACTGGGGGTCCAGGTGCGGAGCAGGTGGAGAGCAGGTGCAGAGGGGGCCGTGGCTGGGCTGGGGCGGGGGCAGGGGTGGGCTGGGCGGAGGTCCCCAGGGTCACTACAGGCAACCCTCACCTCTTTGCCCTTGGGCGGTGGTGGGTAGAAGCGGTTGTTGGATAAATAGCCGGTGAAGACGCTCAGCTCACTGGGGATGATCCACCACGGCTCCCCCAGCTCCACTTGGCCCAGAGGAGGAAGGAAAGGCCGGAAGTGTCGGGCAGCAAACACCGCGCTCGGCAAGGCCGCAGTCGTCCAGTTGCGGAGGCCGGACAGGGCCAGGCGGGAGACCTGGGGCAGCGGAAAGCAGAAGCCCTGGGGCGCTGAGAACCACGATGTGGGGGTCCCCATTCCACGAGTGGGTGGAGGTCTCCCTGGAGCCGAGGCTCACCTCACCCCACCATCCCCCAGCCCCCAGCCCAGGAAGCGGCACCCCCACGGCCTGCTCAGGCCAAGCCCAGGCTCCAGGCAAGCAGGGCCACCCGGGGCTAGTACAGGGGTGGGGGTGGGGGTGCTCTGTGCAGGGGTTCTGCCTGCCTCTTCTCTCCCTGGTTAAGCCCAGTCACACGGCCCCGGTCCCAGGCCTCACTGGCACATGGTCCTGCCTCCCTCCTTTGCACCAGCTGGTGACCCCAACTGCCCCTGCCTGCCATGCCTTCTCCCTCCCCTTCTTCTCTTCAAGTCTCCTCCCCAGGATAATGTCCTGCCGAGGGGGCAGAGGGTTTGGGGGGAGGTCTGAGGAGAAAGGTGGTAACCACCTTGGGGGAAATCTCTGGAGCAAAGAGCAGGATGTGACCACAGAGAAGGGGCAGGAAGGCAATCCCCAGGGAGTGCCCACTTCCCCTGTGGCCAGCACCCCGGTGGCTGGGCACCTGGCATGCCTGGGGTCCCTCAGCCATCTCCTGTCACTTCGGTAAGGTGCCCTCTCCGTCTGGTGAGCTGCTGTGCAGGATGGGACGAGGGTCAGACTGTGCAGGCCTGACTGTCTGCACATCTAGAACACTGAGGCAGGATCTGGAGGGCATCCTCCAGTAACACCCGCAGCTTCCACCTTCTGTAGCCCCTCCCTGCCCTCTGCGCTCCAGGCAGGAGTCGCATGGAGGTGGTGGCCACCAGGACAGCAAGTGCCTGGCACCTTGTGGGGGGCGGGGGGTGGCACTTGGCCACCAGGGAGCTGCCAGGTCTTCAACAGTAGCAGGCTCCCTCTCCCTTCCGCGCCTCTGCAGTGGTGGGGGGCCAGGCTCATCGCGAGGAGGGAGGAGGGGGGTTCTCAGAGCTATCCCCAAGAGGACCGAGCAGGCAGGTTCTCCAAGCAGGGCCCGCTGTGCAGGGCCAGGCTGAGCTGCCTGCTGCTGGGTCCTGCCCACGGCTGGCCACCCCTGCAGGGGGAGCTGTGCACCAAGGGGGGGCTGCGCTCTGTGGGGCACTGCTCCTGACCCATCTTCCTATAAGAGCAGCTGTGCCCAGGCACCCTGCCAGTCCCACCCCGTCCTCACTGCTCTGCCGGGGACTGATCTACTCGGACAGCTTCAACCAACTATCGCTGCCAACCTTGCCCACCCAGGTCTTCTGCAGAAGGTCAAACCTGTGTTTCCAACCACTTATTGGACTGTTCCCCTGGATGACCCCAGGCACCATGACTTCAGTGCGTCCAGACTGACCTCATGCCCTCCCCACCAGACCCACTCCCTGCTCTGGGTCCCATGGGGCCAAGGGCCCACCCTGCACTTGGTCACCAGCCAGAAGCCTGAGCCACCCCTCCAGCCCCAACCCCCACTTTCCTTCCTCTCGATCATCACTGCTTCCCCACCCCCACCTCCTCTTCCTTCCCGAGAAATGGTCTTCTCGTCTCCCATTTTTCCCCAGCTGCCGGCCTGCCGAGCATCTGATGAGGGAACCTTCCCATTTCCAAGTCTGCTGTGGTAACCTGCTGCTACAGAATGAAGGCCAAAGTCAGGCAACCAAGGCCCTCCGTAGTCTGGTGACTTCTTTTCTAGCCCCACTGACCAGGACGCCCTTGCATGTGTCTCCTGTGCTCTGGGTCCAGCCGCACCAGCTCCCTGTCCTCAGGTGACTGGCCCGGCACTTTCTGCCTTCAGACCTTTGTTCATGCTGAAGTGGCATTTCAGGAGAAAGGCTGAGTAGGTGTGGGCTGGGCAAAGAGGAAAAGCCTCTCCTGGCAGAGGGAACAGCATACGAGAAGGCTCACAGCTGGAACAAAGCCTCGACATCTGGAGCGGCTGGAACAGAGCAAGCTGGTGGGGGGAGGTCTGGGAAGGCCGGCAGGGTGTGGGGATGCCCCGGTGCCATGGTGGGCTTGAGACCTTGGCCGTGAGGCCTCAGGTCGGGGCGGGGCTGCTCAGGAGAGCATTTGTCAGGTGCCCTCCCCACCCTATGACCCCCCTGCCAGGGACAGAACCTCAGGTCTGGTTCAACAGAGTTCAGTAGAGCGGCTGTCAGGTGCCAGGCATGGGGCTAGGGGCCTGAGGATACATACAGGTTCAGGTCACAGCCCTTGCCCTTGAGAAACTCACAGCCTCGGGAAAGACCGAGTTACAGAAAGTAACGAGCCTTCGCGAGGCGCCTGCCTCCACAGTCTCCAGTGCGCTTGCTGCTTCCTCTGCCCAGGCCCTTCTCCCCCTGCCTCCCCTGGCTGAGCCCCCTTCTCCTGCAGTCTCTATCAGATTCTTCCTCCAGGAAGCCAGCCCAGATCCCATCTGGGTTAGGGGCTCATGCTTATCCCTCCTGCACCAGACTGTGTCCTAGACAACGGGGTCAGCACCACACCCACTTGTGGACCCCCCAGGGCCTGGCACACCGGGGGCACAGAGGGCAGTTAATAAAGGAAGGAAGGAAAGGGGGTGCCCGGGTGGCTCAGCCGGTTGAGCGTCCAACTCTTGGTTTCAACTCCGGTCATGATCCCAGGGTGGTGAGATCGAGCCCGGTATGGGGCTCTGCACTGAGTGTGGAGTCTGCTCAAGATTCTCTCTCTCTCTCCCTCTGCCCCTCTCCCCCACTTGCGTGCTCTCTCTGTCTCTCTCTAAAAAATAAAGATACATTTTAAAAAGAAAAAGGAAAGGAAAGAAGGAAAGAAAAGCAGGGCACAGACCGATTCTCAGGAGGTGAGGGTGCGTGTGCACAGATGATTCTGTATCTGTGGTCCCACCGGTGAGCAGCCTCCACTGCCCCCCCACCCCCAAACTCACCCCCAGGAACCCATCTTTGCTCTTGGTCATGGACTCCGGGATCAGAGGCTGGAATCGGGCTTCTATGGTGAGCGTCTCCTCGCTGGGGTCAAGGGGCAGCTCCTCCTCATAGCTGGCAGCAGGAGCTGAGCCTATGAGACACGGTCAGTGAGGTCCCCGGAGAGGGGCCCTGCTCTCAGGCTTCAGGGCCTCTCTTCTCGGGAAGGGGAAGCCCTGAGAAGAGACAGGTGAGTAGCAGGTGAGTGAGAGAGCCAAGCTTGGAGCTGGAGTAACAGTTAACGAACCGCAGTAACGACAAGTAAGTATCACATTTTTGTTTCCCTGGAGCTCTGAGAAGCAGAGAATACCATCATTGCCAACTATCTCACCCATGAGAAAGCAGAGGTTCAGAGAGGTGAAGTCACTTCCCAAAGGTCACACAGCTAGGTAGTGGGGGGAGTCAGGATTCAAACCCAGGCTTGTTTTACTCTAAACCCACAATCAACCATGACCCTCTTCTGAGGGCATTGTGATCTCAAAGACTCAGTTTCCTTAAAGGCTCAGGCACCAGGTGAGGTGGGTTCAAATCCTGCCCCTTAGCAGCCGTATGATGTCTGGCCAGTGGCTTGTTATGAGGACGGGATGAGAGAATTCATGTGGCGGTAGCACCAGGTTTGGTACAGAGTGAACCCATAATAAACTTGACCTACATTACTCCTACCAGAGGCTTCAGGGTCGGGTTGCTACGGAGCTAGGGCTCAAACCAAATTCTTCTGACTCCATCCCGTGCTCTACCAGGCCAAGCTGGCTGCAGAAAGGCCACTCTCGTCCCCCCTCCCTTGTTCTGCAAACTGAGTCCGAGATGAACTTGGTGTTGGGCCCACCAAAGGCAACATCTGGGCAGGCAGCTGCCTCTCCCGGCGGCCGGGATCCTAGCACCAAAGAGAAGCTACTGTCTGGGGCTTGGAGAAGAGAGCACGCGGGCTCTAGGCTGAGGTCGGTTCCATCTCCTGGGTGATCTGGGGCAAATCCCTCGGCCCCTCTGGTTTTCCCACATGGGGAATCGAGACCGTGCTGCCCTGCATGTCCCTGTCATGGGGGCCTTGTGAGGAAACGAACGCTTGTCAGAGACTCGATCAGAACAAGGAACGAAAGTGAGAAACAAACCACCTTTGACACGGTCTTTGGTGTCATAAGCTCTGCGGCTACAACGTCCTCAAGAATGCCAGTTTGGAAGAGAGGACGCTTGCTTCTCCCCGGTTTTCTGGGTGGCCTTGTTTCCCCGTCCGTAAAAGGAGGGGCTGCAGTGGCAAGTGGCTGAACTTGATTTCTTAGATCTTTTCCTGCCCGAGGCATGCCAAGTCCAAGCCCTTCAAGTGTGGACAGAGTCATGATGAAGGTTTAGGGAGAAATGAAGCCTATTTCAGAAGGGGTGACTAACAGGAGGGAGGGGCCCTGGACACCTCTAAGGAATAAGACAGTGAGTGGAAGGTCTTGTCATGGCTGCTGTCCCCGGGCAGGTTCGTGGTACAGAGATGATGCCTGGCATCTGCTGATGAACCTACTGACAGACCAACTGGGTGCATGCAAAGCAGTTCTTAACCAGGAATCATCAGAATCACTCAGGATGCCTTTTTAAACTACAGATGCCCCGTAGCCTCCTCAAACCTACTGAGCCAGAATCCTAAGGGGCTAGAATGAGGAAGCTGCCCCCCCCCCCTTTTTTTTTTTTAATTTTTTTAACATTTATTTATTATCCAGAGACAGAGAGGGACAGAGCATGAGCATGGGAGGGGCAGAAACACAGAATCCGAAGCAGGCTCCAGGCTCTGAGCCGTCAGCACAGAGCCCGACGCGGGGGCTCGAATTCACGAACCACGAGATCATGGCCTGAGCTGAAGTCAGACGCTTAACCGACTGAGCCACCCAGGCGCCCCTAGGAAGCTGCCCTTTTAATCAGCACTCCCCAGCAGCTCCTGATGCAAACCCCTGTTCTAAAGAACCATTGTTATTTCTGCATGTGTAAGCCAACACAGCAAAACTTTCCAAAGAGCAATCAGGAAACCTTGGAGGAAGGGAACAATAGGAATGTGTAAGCTTATTAGGCCTGCCTGGTTTTTTCAATTCTTTTACTGTTATCAGAGATACTTATTAATAACAGTGTCCAGTATCTTATGGCCTTCTGCTTTTTTTCATAAAAAGTTTTATTTCCTTACAAGTGACTCAATACAGACAATTCGTAAAACCTTTAAGATATAAAGAAAATTAAACACACTCATAACTGTACCAACTAGACAGCCTGCTTCTGTTTCCTGCATAGATTTGATATTTTTGGCTTTGAATTATTTTAGTTTTTGTTTTCCTGAAACTTGGTTCAGTTTTGCCCTCATAGTGGCCTACGAGGTAATGGAGAGAGGGATTATTTTCCCCTGATGGAGAAAAAGATTTATGTGAAAAAAAAAAAGCGGGGGGGGGGGGGGCGCCTGGGTGGCTCAGTCAGTTGAGCATCCGACTTCAGCTTAGGTCATGGTCTCTTGGCTCATGAGTTCAAGCCCCGTGTCGGGTTCTGTGCTGACAGCCTGCTCAGAGCCTGGAGCCTGCTTTGGATTCCATCTCCTTCTCTCTCCACCCCTCCCCTGCTCACGCTGTCTCTGTCTCTCAAAAATAAATAAATGCGAAAAAAATTAAAAGTGCCCTCAAGCCCAGGGAGCTTGTCATTATGAGGGAACCCACTCTCGCTGTCCATAAAAAAGGACAAGGAGGAGGCTGTGTGGATGCTCAGGGAAGTGTCTGCAGATAGAAAAGGTCAAAGCAAATCCGCACGAGGCTGACCCGTTTACCTGCCCATCTGCTTTCACGACAGAGCTGAACGTCACTGAGAGACACTGACGCACGTCTACTCCAGCAAATTCACACTTTTCAACTGACCCTCCTCCTCTGGCAGGGACTGTGGTCACTGGGCCGGCAAGTGGCCAACCTCCCTGACCCAGCCTGAGACACGGAAAGCCCATCACGTGCTTGGTGCTTACTCGCCCGAGAGCGGCCGGTATCTCTCCTTTGCCTTTGCCATCTACTGACCTACTTACACCCACCAATTTGGATAACAAGATCCCAAGTTCAAGAAATGGGAGAGAAATGGACACAGTGGTTGGGGCAAGGGTAAGACAATGAGAGGCATTTAACAATCCATTAGAATGATTCAGGCCCTCATCTTTATAAAAAAAAATAATAACTGATTACAATTAGATAAAAATGGATTGCTAGAACGGGCGAGGAATCTGACAGCACCTAAGCAGAGTTTAATACTGAGTAATACTAGTTAATACTAGTGAGAACTCCTATTGAAAGCTAGCTACTGGATACTCTGCAGGTACTGTCTCTAACCCTCAATCCTGTGAACAGGTGTGGGACCTGGAGCCAGATGGCCCCGGTTCTGATCCTGGCTCTGCGCCTCAGTCTCCCCAACTATAAACGCGAGAATTAGGACAGCGGCTACCTCACGGGACACCGCGCAAATTAAAGAGAGAACGCAGAGGAAGCGCTTCAAGTCACGTCTGGAAGGGGTCAGGCAACCTTAAATGGTATTTGCACTTGAGAACAGGCTCAGGCGGTGCCAGAAGAGCTCGCCCAAACCGCCAACTAGAAAGTGTCAGGGCAGGGAGAATCCCAGGGCCGTCAGGACCCACCATCTCCCTCTCCAGGTGGCCTTCCTGCTCAGAGCAAACACAGTGGCCAAGAAGCTGAGGGCCATGCCTCGGTGCTCCCCACCCCAGTCCCCAGCCTCTCCTGGTACCTGTCAGCTTCTCAGCAATGGGCTTGAACTCCTCCGGGCTGATGTACAAATCCCGGTCTGTGTCCAAGGAGGAAAAGAGAAAGAGGCCTTCTGTCCCCAGGGACTTCAGTGCTGACTCCTGCTTGGGAGGAAGGGGCTCCGCTGAGCACCACGTGAATACCCAGCTGGGGTCCCAAAGCGGCAGAGGGGGCAGCTCCCACCACCTCCTTCCTGAGTTCTGAGGACGCTTCCAGTCCACCCATTCAGATGTCACCTCTGCACCACCCCAGAGCCCCAGTCCCCTGCCGGGTCCCTGCTTCACTCTGCTCCTTCATGCACCATCCACTACCCGCCAAGGTTGCCCTAGTCTTCCATCTGGCCCCGTCTCCATTTCACACTTTTTCGCCAGTGTCCTCTCCTGTCCCCCAGCACTGTCCCGGCACTCCCCAGGTCCCCACCAGGCTCTCCAGGTCACAGCTTCGCTCCCTCTGTCCAGGTCACCTCTCTGGACAGCCCCTCCAGTCTGTCCCAGGCTCTGCCGCACACTGGGCCGATGCTCCCGCCTCCCCGCAGCAGTCTTCCCAAGTCTGCCCGACCCCACCCTCCCCACCCCTTTTCCCTCCCTTTCAGGCCACCGTCCCCGGCCCACCGGTCCTGACCTTTCACCCTGCCCCAACCCCAACCCGTGCCTCCCCATCCCCTCCCCCGCCCACTCCAAACCTCCCTCTGCACCCCGGACACCACCCCCCCGCCGCCGCCGCCGCCCGCTCCGAGCCCCGCCCTCCGAGCCCCTCCCCTCGCCTCCTCCGAGGCTCCCCCCGCCCTCCGAGCCCCCCTCCCCCGGACCCCCGAGCCCAGGCCTTCGGTGAGCCCGGCGCGCGCCCTTCCCCGCGGGCCAGACCTGCCGCGCGGCCGCCTGGGCCTCGGCGTGGCGGGCATAGGCCCGGGCGGCGGCAACGGCGGCGGCGGC
>NW_026057585.1:85818376-86008556 GCF_023721935.1 Panthera uncia
GGCCCGCGCTCGCCCGGCCGGACCCGGCCCATGGCGGCGGCGGGGCTGGCGGACTCGCGACGGCGGCGGCGGCGGCTGGGCGGCAGCGGCGGGGCGGGGAGGGGCGGGGAGGGGAGGGGAGGGGCGGGGCCGTGGGGGGCGGGCGCGGGCCCCGCGCCGGGTGCCGGCTCTGCAGCTTCCCCGCGAGCCGAGCGAGTCAGTGGAGGGGCGCCGGGACTCCCCGCCACCCGCCTGCCAGCCCGGCCCCGCCGTCGCCGAGCCTCCTCCCTGCGCTTGGGCTCCCGCAGAGAAAGCGGCCTCGGCGTCCCGCCCGGCGGAGGCCAGGGAGGCGGCGGGGCGGGGCGGGGGGTCGCCGGGGAGGGCACTCGTGGGCCGCCAGGCCTCGCGTCCCCTTCTGTCCGCCGGAGGAGGATACCCCTTATCCCACCTGCTTTCCAAAACGTCCTCAGTCACGGAAAAGAATAAAACACTACGAAGTCCAGGCCGTATTCCGTCCCCTTCATGGTCCAGCTGGAAGGCCATCGCTGCACATTTGCGGGGGTTGGGGGGAGGGGGCTCTACTTCTTCCAGGCCACACACAGGCGCTGCTGCCCTGAGACCCTCACCTGCTGGGGCTAGAATGTGCTCACTTGTCAGGACGAGTCAGAAGAGACCCTCCCTGCAGGTTGTGGTGCGGAAGAAATACCTGGGCTGGTGGGGCTGGCGGCCTCTTGGCGCCGGCAAGGCCGGACTGTGACTTGCCAGCTACTCTCTCCTCTGCTGGACGGTTGCATGGCCACAGGAGTGATTTTTCTAGGGAACAACTCTTGGCATGCTTGGAGGAGGACCCTGGGAATGGAGGCGGATGGAGTTTGAAGAAAACACTTTTGGATCCGTCAATGCTTTTGGTTCCTGTCTCCAGGAGCCTCTTTCCCCTGGGGCCCTCTTCCATCATTTCAAGGTCTCCAGGAGCCCCAGGATGGCTGTCTCTTTCCCAGGAGAGGGCAGAAACTGCCGAAGCCTCCAGACAAGAACCCTGGCTGCGGAGAACAGCAGCACCGCCCTGGAAGATCACTGCCAGCCCCAGTGCACACGCACCTGTCAGGTCTGAGATGTTGGAGGGATCTACCAGGTACCGAGCACCGCTGTGCGGGACTTGGTGCTGGGTGTTTGATGCTTAGTTGTTCTCAGGCAACCCAGTGAGGTGAGGATTGTTTGCCTCGTTTTTAAATTAAGGAGGCTGAGCTCAGGCACCCAGGTCTATCTGAGTCCAGATCTCCTATCCGGTTGCCTTGTAGGGGACGGCCCAGCAGACTGGGGACGAGGACTTTCTTCTACCGCCACGTCCGCCCTTGTGGGTAACCAGCTATGACAGTGCCCTGAGGGCGGGGCTCATCTTCCCGGAGCCCCCACAGGACCTGACACGTGCTGGCACCCCAATGTCTTTTGCATGAATGACTCGCAGGGACCGAGACTTGTAGGCCGTGGACCTAGCTTTTGCCCAGTACTCTGGCCCCAGAGCCCGGGGGAACCCACCGAGAGCCTGACATCTGCCGTTGGCTTCTGAAGGCTTTCAAATGTGCCTCTTCCAACTCATTACCGCTAATGTTTGGGGACACCCTGCATACGACAGATGCTATTAGAAAACCAAATTCTGCTCTATGAGGAAGCAAAACTAACAGAGCACAAAGCAGGTTAGGAAGGGAAGATTGATGAGCCAAGGCCCCTGGAAAATAAATGAGAGAAGTTTTCTTTGCCAGATGACTTTTATTTATTACACTTGCTTTTTGTTAAAGACACAGACATCCCGCTGGTCTCTGCGGCCCAGGGCTGGGGAGATGAGCTGCTGGGGTTGGGAGGGCGCTGGGGTGAGGGGCGGGTGTGGGAGACTTGACTTAGGTCAGTGAGCCTCTGGGAAAAGGACCGATCTTGGGCCCCAGCTCTGGGAAGAAGGCTCTGGGCCTTGGCAACGGAGCAGGACTGGGCATCCTGTTGGTGGCACCCTTCCCAGGAGGCTTGTCTCTAAACCAAGGACCCGGGCAAGGCAAGGCCTGGAGAGTCTGGGCCGGCAGGGTGGTTCTGGTCAGGGGCGGTGATGCAGGGGCTTTTTTGGCACCTTGTTTCTGAGCCATGAGTGGGCCAGGGTGGTATTTGGTTGTAGCAGCAGAGGAAAGTGCATCAAAATAAGTCGTTCCCAGGCTAGCAGGGAAATCACACCTATTCAACAAATATTTATTGAGGGTCTTCAATGCTTGGTTCTGGGCATTGGGGATCCATCAGAGAAGAAAAGCCGAGTCCCTGCTCTTCTAGACAAGTCACTGGATACAATGACCACCCCACCCCCCCTTCCTCAGAGGTGAATGATCTGCGAGAGGGATGTACGCAGAGGACAATGGTAACCGTGACTATCAAGAGGGGCCAGGAGAGGCTTCACAGAGTGGAGGTCCGGCCAGGCCCGAGTTCAGGAGGTCTCCAGTCAGAGCACCAGGGGAAGATCATTCCAGGGGCAGAAACAGCAGGACAAAAGAAAGGCCTGGTGGCATGAAAATCAACGGCCTGTCTACGGCATTATGAGGACACAGTCCAGTGGGTTTGATCAGGGGGACACGAGGGAGTGTGAAGGGAGAGGAGGCAGGAAAGACAGGCTGGGGCTCCGAGCTTGGACTTTATCCTCAAGAGACACCAGTGATGGGAGGAGCAGCACATTCGGCCATGGAGGCACCTTCAGGCTACTGAGGGAGGGTGCCTCCCCCCACCCCCCCCCCCCCCCCGCCCATCCATCCCCCCCACTGGCAGGGGAGGCAGGGCTTGGCCTTGCCTGCAGGCAGGAGCAGAGTCACTGCCTAACACCCTGCCCTGCTCCCCGCTCCCGCATATACACACACGCACACACACACACACATACACACACACACTTCTCTTCGGCTTGCGTTTCACTGGGGCAAACTCTCCGGGGAGGAGCCTCTCTCCCTCCAGGAGATCAAACTGGGGTTGTCACTTGAGGAAACGGAGGCTTCTGGTGCCAGCGTAGCAGTAGCTTTGCCTGCCTGGACCCCGTGGGCCTCTCAACAAACTAAGGGCCTACTATGTGTCAGGAACTGTTCTAGCCTCCTGGAGCACCGAAGTGAAGACAGATGAGGTACTTCCTCTCTTGGAGCTAAATATTCTAGCAGGAGGAGAGAGACGATAAACACACAGAGGAGATAATTTTGGACAATGGTAACCAGGAAGGGGTAAGACAGGGTGGCACGTGCAGGGGTCAGGCAGCTTCCCCGGGAGGTGGCATTTACACGGCAGCCCGAGTGGAAAGAGGCCGGCTCCCGGAGCACGAAGGAAGGGCATCCCAGGCGGGGGTGCAAGCGCGGAGGCCCCTGCGTGGGAAACAAACTCGGCGTGTTCAGGAAACCTGGAGAAGGCAGAACAGGCCCAGTGGAGTAAGGACAGGAAGGGCTGGGGACAGAGGCGGGGCTGAGTGTCCGAGAACCTTGCAGGCCGAAGTAACAAGCTGCATTTAGATATGATGGGAAACCATCGCAGGGTTTTAAGCGGGGGAGGGGTGTGGGTGACATGTGAGTCCCTTTTCTTTTTCTTTGTCTTATTAAGCTTTTTATTTTAATTCCTGTACAGTTACCTGATTTGTCTTTAGAAAGACTTTCTAGGGGCGTCTGGGTGGCCCCGTCGATTAAGCACCCGACTTTAGGTCATGATCTTGCAGTTCATGAGTTTGAGCCCCACGTCGGGCTCTGTGCTGACAGTTCAGAGCCTGGAACCTGCTTCCTATTCGGTGTCTCCCTCTCTCTCTCTCTGCCCCTCCTCCACTCACTCTCTCTCTCTGTCTCTCTCAAAAATAAACGTTTAAAAAAATTAAAAAAAAAAAAGAAGACCTTTCTAACAGCCAGAAAGGAGAAACAACTCAAGTTTCCACTGATGAATGGATGCCCAAGACGTGGCAGACCCACACAATGGATATTTTGGGGCAATAAAGCAGAACGGAGTACTGATATGTGCTACAACACGGATAAACCTCGAGAACATTATGCTAACAGAAAGAAGCCAGACACAAAGATTGCACACACGGTAGGATTCCATTTACGTGCGATGTCCGGAAAGGCCAATCCACAGACACAGAAGGGAGGTTGGCACGTGCCTGGGAATGGAGTGAGGGTAGTGAGTGTCTGCTAATGGGCACAAGGCTTCTTTTTGGAGTAGAAATGTTCTTTGCGGGGTTTCTTGGGGTTTTTTTTTTAACGCTTATGTATTTGAGAGAGAGAGTGCAAGCAAACGGGAGAGGGGCAGCGAGAGGGAGAGAGAGAATCCCAAGCAGGCTCTGCACAGAGCCCGATGTGGGGCTCGATCCCATGAACCATGAGATCACGACCTGAGCTGAAATCAAGAGTTGGACATTTAGCTGACTGAGCCCCCTGAGCACCCTGGAGCATAAATGTTCTTTTTTATTTTATTTTATTTATTTTTTTTAATGTTTGTTTCTGAGAGAGAGAGAAAGACAGAGCACGAGCCGGGGAGGGGCGGAGAGAGAGGGAGACACAGAATCCGAAGCAGGCTCCAGACCCTGAGCTGTCAGCACAGAGCCCGATGCAGGACTCGAACTCACGAACTCCGAGATCATGACCTGAGCCAAAGTCAGATACTCAACCGACTGAGCCCCCGGGCGCCCTGGAGTATAAAGCTTCTGCCATTAGATTACAGTGATGGTTGTGCAACCCTATTTACAAAAACACAAATTGTACACTTTAAGTGTGCGAATTTTATGGCATATAAATCATATCCCAATAAAGCTGGAGTTTTTTGGGTTTTGCTTTTTTAAGACCTTTCTGGATTCTGGGTAGAAAATAGACTGAGGGAGTGAGGAGGCGGGTTCGGTCTCCCAGCCGAAAGACGTTGGGGTCCTGGGCCGGGCAGGCCACGCAGCCCGTGTCAGGTGGATGGTGGTGTCATTCCCGAGGTGAGAAAGCCTGAGAGGCCCCAGCTGCCGTGTGGACGTGACCCTGAGCTGCCACGTGGAGTGCCACGGGGAGGTGTCAGAGAGGCAGTGCATGCAGTTTATAGGACCAAAGCCTCGCAAGTCGCCAGCCTACAGATGACACTAAAATCACAGAACTCGATGAGATCGTTGAGGAGAGAGAAGAGAGAGGCCTTTGGTTTGCACGGCCTGAACGGCTGGGTGTGTGGCCACAGATGCGGCCGTGCCTTGGAGTGCTGCGTGGCTTTGGCCGGATCCACAGGCACAGGACGGGAATTAGCCAGAAAATAGATTAATTGGTGGCGGGGGGAGGCTCACAACAGCCTTTGGCTAGGCTTGGGCCAGGCTCTCGTCCGGTCCAAGCAGGGAGATTGATTTCCTGGGGTCAAGAAAGGCCCCCAGGGCTCTGTACACATGGACAGCTTTATTCTCAGCACCATGGGCCTGGGGACCGAGTCGTCTAGCCTGGCTGCCACTAGAGTGGCTTGTCAGCCCAGTGGTTCTGACGCACCGTCAGGGTTGAGTATCCCTGGGCTGGGGCCGGTGCTAGCCGAGTTTTCCTGGGCGGGAGTTTTGGAGAGCTGAGCAGTGAATGCCAAATCCAGAAGAATTGTTCCATTTTATAAAAACACCCTTCCTCAGGGGCACAGGGTGGCTCGGTTGGTTAAGCGTCCGACTTTGGCTCAGGTCATGATCTCCCGGTTCGTGGGTTCGAGCCCTGCATCTGGCTCTGTGCTGACAGCGCAGAGCCTGCTTCAGATTCTCTCTCTCACTCTGTCCCTCCCCCACACTTTCTCTCTCTCTCTCTCTCTCAAAAACAAACATTAAAAAAAAAAAAAAAAAAAAAAGACAGAGGGAATTCAAAGGCTATGTGTGCCTGAAATCGGCCAGTGGTGGAAGAGACCAGCCGAGTTTGCTCTAAGGATGGCAAATATTGATAGCAGCGGGGGGTGGAAGGGTGGGAGTGGGGCTCTCTGAGGGCTGGAATGTTCTCTATCTTGATGGCGGGAAGGCTACATGACCGTGTACACAGGTGAACGTTCCCGGAGCTTTACGCTTAAGATTAATGACGTTTATACATGTGACTGTCTACACTATGGCTCAAAGAGTTCTTTAAAAAAAGAAAAGGAAAGGGGACAGAGAGGCAGAGGCAGGACCTCAGAGCGCAGGCCAGATGGTTTCCCCAAGGAGCAGGAACCTCGGGCCCCACCGGGAGGGCCCCTAAAGCCACAGTGGGTGCCAGCAGTCAGGGTGGCCTCCTTGGGGATCGGGTGAGCCTTGGGCAGGCAAAGCGTAGAGGTCCCATGGTGACTGTAGGTGGGGAACCTCATGCCGGGGGAATGTGTGGAGTCAGCGCCCTATGGCGAGGGCTGGGAAGGTGACAATGGCAAAGGGTGGGGCGTGCAACCAGGAGACACGGGTAGATCCAGGCCTGTGCAGGACTCTGCGTGGGAGGCCGTCTCCTGGTGTGAATTACCCATGGGGTAGGGGTGAAGGTGGACAGGAAATGATGTTCGGGACCCAGAACTCCCAGGCATCCTACCTGTCACAGATCCAGCAGATTCCGAAGAGAAAAGAGAAGGCCCCCGGAGCCGGAAAACAGCCTTGGTTCCACACATGCTAGCAAAGGACAAGGGCCATCTTAGGAAGCGGCTTAAATATCCAGAAGCACAGCTGGACAGGAGTGGGGGACGGAGGGGAGTGGAGGCTGCAGGAACAAAGGTCAGAGGAGGAGCCCCAGTGCCTTGAAGCCTCCTGTGCGCTCCAGAGGGGCGGGGGCCCCGGGGCCCGGGGCCCAGCAGAGGCTGCCCCTTGGCGGGAGGCCCCTGCTTCTCTCCGTGCTCCTGGGGGCACCGGCTTCAGAAGCTTCTGCTCAGGAACCCGAGAATAGTTTCCACTGAGACAGACGTAAGGGCAAGATGAATCCCGAGGCCTCCCGAGGCCTCTCCCCTCAGAAGTCAGAGGAAACTTTCAAAATACAAAGTAGGTCATCTCATGGCCCTGCTTTAACCTCTTCCCGGCTTCTTGCTGCTCGGATTCAAATCAGCCTCTGCCCCGGCCCTGGAGGCCCTACAGGATGGAGCCCTGTCCCTCCGACTTCCTCTGACTCACGGGACGGTGCCCCTCGTTCACCTGCGGCCTTCCCCCTCCTCAGATGTGTCACTACCTCCTACCTCTGAGCTCTTGCGTTCTCTGTTCCGCTGCCTGGAATGGTCTGTCACGCAGGTCCGTTCCCCGGGGGCATCCCTGACCTCCCCATCTCCAGTGTCCCTCTGTCACTCTCATATGTGCCCTGCCTGTGGCCTCCCAAGCATTTATCTCCGTCTGCAGCCGCTTCAGTGACGTGTTTACACATCCGTCCCGGCCCTACCCCGCCACTGGCCTGGGAGCCCCACGGGGGCAGAAACCTTGTCTGTCGTGTTACAGCTGCAGTTACAGCACCTTGCCCATCGCCCGGCAGAGAAGGTTAATGGTCACTTGTGGAATTACGAAGCCTGGAGGGTTCTGGAACGGTGGCCTGGGCGGCAGCCATGAACCCCATAACCTATGAAGGTCTGGGGGTGGGGCCTGAGAACCTGCATTCCTAACAAGCTCCCAGGTGCTGCTCGTGCCTCAGACCTGGCTTCCATACTCTGGGAACCACTGATCTCCTGATTGGCCAGTGCTGGATCATTCTGTGGGCCGGAGCAGAGCCTCCCACCCTAGGTGGCAGGAGAACTCCCGAGGGACTGGTGACTGGGGCGAGGGACTCCTGCGGGTCAGGGCAGGAGGGTCCAGGGGTCTCCCCACAGGGAGACTACAGGCTGGCCAATAAATCCAAAGCCTTGGGAGAGGGAAGTTGAGGTATGTGCACGTGCCTACGCATGTGTGTGAGAAGCCTTTTGTCTACTCAGCCCCTAGACTGGGGATGTCCCCACTTGGAGAATGGCCTGATTCCCCTCTGTCTCCATGGGATGAGGGGTGAACTGGGTGAACCCCGGCAGTCTCATCACTTTACCTAGGGGAAGGGGTCACCGCACTGCCCAGAGGGCCACTGGGCCTATGAGCTCATACTCCACCTTTCTGGGACTTTCCTGTCCCATGGTGGGAAGAGCCCCCGTTCTCCCTTCCCACACACTTTCTGGAATCTACAGTCAGCCCACAGCCCAGACAGCTCCCAGAGGCCTTGTAATGAAACTCATCATCACCCCCCACCCCATTCTCAGTCAGCTGGAACTTGTGGGAGGCAGGTGGGTGATGAATCCCTAAACCATCAACACAAACATTTGTTGCTTCCTACAGCGTGTTGGGGTTTCAAAGATGAGGAGAAGGTCCCTGGGATCTATCGGGGAGAGGCTCATGCAAACCTGGTCTGCCCCAAGTATGGTGGGGGCCCAGGACAAGGAGGTTTTAAGCCTGTTTCAAGGGAAGGGCAGGAAGGGGTCCAGGAAGGCTTCCTGGAGGAGGTGGCCTCAAGGGCAGCCTTGAGGAAGGAAGAGTTTAGTAGGCATACCTGGGGGGGTGGAGGACAATCCGGGCGAGAGGCACAGGGATGGAAACGTATGGAGGCTGTGAGATCATGCGCAGTTCCAGATCGGTTTCCAAAGGAAAGAATCTCTGGGCTACTTGCATGCTTTTCTGGGTTGGGTTTTACCATTCCCTGAAGCACCAAAGGCTTCCGGGAGACAGATCTCAGTCACCATTCTTTTCACTTATACCAGGGAAGGCACATCATTGGTTGTTCAAATTGGGACACTTTTGAGAGCAAAGGGGGCATTGGGAATGAATGTGCTGGAACAACAGGTTTGGAAGCTAAACTGTCATGAGCAAATTGCAAGAGCAGGGCGAGGGCCACCCTAGATTTGGGGTCATTTGAGAGAGGAAGGGAGACGCAGGGGGTGGGCGTGGCAGGGAGAGCACTGTGGGTGTCTGTAGGGGTGCCCAGAGGCCAGGGACAGCTGTGGGACCCAAGCAGGCCACCCCGCACCTCAGGCTCCCGCTCTGTGGGTCTCTGCCTGCCGTGCCCCCCTCCCCATGTGGCAGGAAGGATTGGTCAGGGGTGTCCTGAAGAGGAAAGGCGAACAGGATCCCACCCTCGCCTCCGAAGCCGAGGGCCTCTGCCAGATTCTGGGCAAGCTCCCAGCATCTTTCCTCAGCCCTCTGCCCCTGCCTGAGCACCCCCACCATCAGGCCGGCTCCTGGAAGCCCTTGGATCTTTCTCTCAGTTTCCTCATTTCGTACTTCAGGGCTAACGGCAAAATGCTTGCTCAATGTGAAAGTGGAAAATGTTCAGATTTATTGCTTTGAGATTTTGGTTTGTCTCCTGGGCCTGGTTGATGCAGTTCCCTCCAAGTTTCAGAGCATTTTGTTTAAAAAGGAGAATTTTTGACAGCAGCGTTTTCTAGTTTACAGAGAGCCTTCACATAATAGCAGCAACGATCATCACTCTATGTATTGAGTTACTACACTGGGGAGCTCGATTAACCCTCGAAATCACCCTCCCTTTCCATAGAGGCAGGCGGAGGCTCAGAGAGTTAAGGGGCTTACCCAAGGTCATACAGCCCAGGGAAAGGGCAGGGTACAGCTGAACCCAGGTCCTCTGTTTCCGTCTCTGCTCGCCCTCTCCCGTTCTGCCTTGCTTATCTTCAACTTGATCTAATGTACACGGATCTGCAGATACACCAGTGGGTGAGAACAAAACAGAACAAAACGAGAAACAGAGGCTCTTGTAGAAAACAGAGGCCGGAATGAATATAAAAATAACCAAGTATGTCCAAGGGAACCCTCAACTCCCCAAACAATATCTTTTGTGCTAAGACTATTTTTGTAATGATGCAGGTGGCGGAGGGTCCAGGGGGGCAGGGAGTCAGTGAACAGAGGACTGGCTTTCTAAGTTCTAGGACTGCACTGTTCAAAATGGCGCTCAGTACTACAAATGGCTACTTAACTTTAGTTAAAATGAAATAAAAATTGGAGGCACCTGGGTGGCTCAGTCGGTGAAGTGACCTCAGCTCAGGTCTTGATCTCACGGTTCGTGAGTTCGAGCCCCGCGTCGGGCTGTCTGCTGTCGGCACAGGGCCTGTTTTGGATCTTCTGTCTCCCTCTCTCTCTGCCCCTCCCCTGCTCACACTCTGTCTCTCTCTCTCTCTCAAAAAGAAATAAACATTAAAAAATAAAATAAAATGAAATACAATTGAAAATCTCAGCTCCTCGGTTGCACTTGGCCCATTTTAAGTGCTCAATACCCACCTGTGGCCACCCTGTTGGACAGCACAGATCTGGAAGATTTCCAACATCGTAGCAAGTTCTACTGGACGGCATTGTCCTAAGCCACAAGCAAGCCGGCTCTGGTGTTGTCCAGACCGTCCTGGAGGGGGCGGGGAGCCACTGATGCAGGTGATAGCTTCCTCTGTAGCCAAGGTACCTCTCGAAGCCATCCCAACACCTGAGCCCCTCTACTCTGGAGAGGTGACAACTCCATGGATGCAGATAAAGGGCAGAAACCAAAAGAGCGGCCATTAGGGGAGACCTTGCTACTCGGTGTGGTCTCAGGACTGCATCTCCTGGGGCCTTGTTAGAAGCGCAGTATCTTGGGCTCCGCGCCTGAGCCGCTGAATATGAATCTGCATTTTAACAAGATCCCCAGGTGATTCAGGTGCACATTCAAGTTTAAAAAGCTCTGTCTTAAGAGACAGGAGGAGCAGGATCAAAATATTGTTCCAAGTATAGGGAACCAACCAGATATTTTTAGATACAAAAAACCAGCATCAGCAGCAACCCCCCCCCCCCCCCCCCGCCGCATTACCATGTGATTAAGCTTTAGTCACAGAGGGCTGAGCGTCTCTGTGCTACATAATCAACGAACATATTTCCAAGGACAGAGCCCCAGTGGGGTAGCAGGGAGGAGCTGGCTCTTCCCCATCTCCCCTTCGGTCCCCTCCCCAAAGCAGAGGGGACAGAGCTGAGATTCACATTGTGGCTCTCAAGGATACCGCCTTTAAATCGGATTTTCTCTTTTTGCTTTGCCGCCTTTAAATTGGATTTTCTGTGTTTGCTTTTCTTTCCAGTGCATTTGGTTTTTGAACTTTGCAAATCGCCAAAGACACAACGGGATGCACGAAGCGTCTAAACAGATGCAGTCATCTAAAAGGACGCATCTGGAGGAGGAAATGTCCCGCTTCTCAGCAGGGCGGTGCTCTGCAGACCTCAGTGCCTGGAGCCAGGTGCTAATGAAGCTTTCCGGGCAGGGACCAGCATCAAGCCCATCTGTGAAGAAAACAGGTGCAAAAGGTGGTTCCATCAGACGAGGCTGCAAAAGAGGCCGGCAGCACGCTGACCCTTGCCAGGAAAGGAGGGTCTGCCCCCGGGGAGTGGTTCCAGAACTGGGCTTCTGTGGCTCCTCCTTCGATGAAGATGACTCATCCCTTAGTGTCTCTCTCCTCGCAGCCTACCTTGGGTCTTACTTATTTTTATCCCCGGAATGGCGTTAAGTTGCCAAACGGGTGATGTTTCTCCACCTGCAAGGGCCCTCCTGGAGGATGAATTTTAAAATGCTCATTTTTACAGCTTGCTCCCAGCCATAATGCAGAAGACAAGAATGCAGGTGGCAGGGAGACAGGGACAGCAACATGGGCCCAACGGGGGGTGGGGAGGGAATGGGGCCTTGGGGAACCGCCAAGTGACTTTGCCAGGGAGAGACATTCCAGGAGTTGGCTCTAAGGGGCCGGAGGAGAGGAAAGAAGAAGAATAGCCAAGTAGGCTTTCCTCTCTTTCTAATACTGAAAAAAATCAAAGCAAAACCTGTGAACAGTCCTGCGGTTTCTGCCCCACGAGCAGGTGGCTTCGTTATTTTGGTAGCAAACCTCATTTTTTTCTCCAGGGACCAGCCCATCCCCTATCGCATGGGGTCCTTGCCTGTCACTCAAGATGCACCTGGCTGGGGAGCACATGACCCAGGTTAGGCCAATTGGAAGCCTACTTCCTTGAGGGGAGCTGGTAGGATCCGGACCCATTTGGAGTCACCCGGCCTGACGGAGGTGCTGGGGAGACTACCCCCTTGGTTCTTGCAGCCTAGATCCCGTCCCTGGCCACTTCCTCTTCCTAGTCCTTCTTGTGGTCTGACTGTTGCCTCTCTTGAAAGCCCATGAGTCACCCTAGGGCATTTCAATACTTTTTTTTTCTTTTTCTTTTTTTTTTTTTGTTTGTTCGTTTTGTTTTGTTTGCTTAAGTGAGACAGAGTTGGTTTCTATTATTTGTAACCGAGGGCCCGAACTGTCACAAACCCAAATGCCCAGCCACAGAGGCTTGGATCCAGAAAGCACGATAGAGTACACAATGGAACATTCTACAACTAGGTGCGGTAGTAAGTGTGTATTTGTTGACATGGAAAGAACTTCACAGTATATAGTTAAGAGCAAAAGCAGATTATAGTAAAACAGTAGACACAGTGTGATACTATGTTTGCAAAATATATTCTGTACGTTCACAGAAAAAAGATCTAGAAGAAAATATAATGGTCTTCATTCCAAAGGGTAGGATGGTTTGTATGTGGCTTTTCTTTCTGCTCAGCATAAAGATACTCCTAACCTTTCCACAATGCTTGTGGAGTGGGTTTTTCTGTTTTGCCTTCTTTATTTTTTCAAGTTTATGAAATGTTTATTTTTGAGAGAAAGAGAGCGAGCATGCGAGCAGAGGGGAGGCAGAGAGAGAGAGAGAGGGAGAGAGACAACCTCAAACAGGCTCTGCGCTGTCAGCAGAGAGCTCGACGCAGGGCTCAATCCCACGAACTGTGAGATCGTGACCTGAGCCGAAATCAAGAGTCAGACACTTAACCGAATGGGCCACCCAGGCGCCCCTGTTTTGGTTTTTAAAAAAAGTGGACACAGGCGGGTCGCCAGAGTCACACTTTCTTGATGCCTGTCTAAAGTGAAGTGATTTCCTGGGTTCAGGGAGGGACTTAGTCACAAAACTCCAGGGTCCCTGCCATGGGGACTGCTCACCCAGAGCTCTGACTACTGCTTACGAAGATGCAGGAGGCATCTGCGTCCCCAGGACAAAGAAAAGCCCTGCCCACTTTGCCAGGGCACCTGTGGATCCCACTCATTGTCACAGCGACCTTGGGAGATAGAGGTTCCTCCCTGTTTGACGGAAGAGGGACCGGAGAGGTGAGGTGACTTGCCCAGGCTCTCATAGTGGGGACTTAAAGGCGGGTGACTTGGCCCAGGGCTCCAACACCCCAGGGGCTACTCAAGTTTATTAATCTCCGCACCCAACATGGGGCTTGAACTCACGACCCTGAGATCAAGACCACATGCTCTTCTGACGGAGCCAGCCAGGCGTCCTGGGGCTACTCAAGTAGCCAGAATGAAGTGACTGAGCGTGTGGCAGGGCTTAGAATTATCCTGTGAGGTCAGCTGTGTGGACAAGCTGCCAAGCAGAGGGAGAGCTCTCCCTTCACCCCTGCCTGGACGCCTTGCTCTGCATAATGCCTCAAGGTTCTAGGCCTCCCCGCGGGGGAGGCAGGTGACGTCACTGGGGAGAGTGGGATCGTGGGATGCCCGTCCGGCTGCTCCTTATCTTCTAGGCCTTGAAAGTCATGCCCGCAGATCGGTCCTGGCCATTAGTACCCCGGCCCCACATGACTCCTTTGTAGCATTTTATACAACTTGCAGTCATGTTACTTACCTGTCAGTTTACTTCCCGGTCTGTCTTTCCCCCTCCTTGACCGTTCGCTCCCTGAGGACAGAACTTAGGACTGTTTCACTTATGGCTGTGTCCCTGGTGTCCAGCCCAGTGTCTGGTCCCCTACGGGCACTCACCATGTATCTGCTGAACGAGAGCAGATGAACACGTAACTGGGGGTGGGAGGGGCGTGTAAGAGGGGCTGGGCTCACCCCTCTGCCTCTACTGGCTGTATGACTTCAGGCAAGTTGCTGGCCCTCTCTGGGCCTCTTCCAAGCTTTGACCTAAGTATAAACATCCAATTCCATTTAAAGGATTGGCTTCACCCTTCCTGAATTTTTAAGACCGAGTTAAGGAAAGGCAATAGAAGTCTTTACTAAATTGCACGTTAAATCAACTGCTGGTTATTTTTTCTGATAGCACTGCAATGGTCTTCCCAAGAGTCACTGATGTGCAATGAACCCAATCGTATTTCTTATTCAATAAACTCTTTTATTGTAAGTTTACGGATTTTTCCATTACAATAATGAAAATAGCACTAGTGATTCGTTAACATTTAGGCCCAAATCAAAAGGCAGCGCCTCCTCAAATTATAAGGTAAATGCCACATAGTTGAACATATAGTACATGTTGGGCAAAAGGCATTTAAAATATAGAAAACAGGGTCAAGGTTTGTGTCTGCAAACACTTTAAGGTTTAGTTCATCAAGACGATACTGCGTGTGAAAGCACATGATTTTGAAAGCATATAATCTGTGATAAAACACAACTGCAGAGAAAAGGCAAAATCAAGCAAAACAAATTAAAAAAAAAAACCCTCCCCACATGAACGGAAGTGACCCAAATACATGGCAACAATAGGCAGACCTCCAGTCATTGGGCCCTGGGATGGCAAGTGAGTGGGTTTCATAGAAATTCTCCATAGGAAGGAAAGTCTGGGCCTGGTGCGACATTTGCTGCGTCTCCAAGTCCTGTCTCCTCACAGAGGAAAGGAAGTTGCTGGTCCGACACCTGTGCCCTGGGTCTGCCCAGAATGGGGCCTACGTTCCCAATCCCTTTGAGAACAGTCCCAAGTCCTGAAAAGGCAAGGCGACCCTCTGGGCCCCGGGAGTGGCAGGGAGGTGGGGTCAGAGTTGGCCCCCGCCCCTGCCGGGGCTGTCCGAGTGGTTCACGGGGAGGGGGTGGGCCTCCGTGTTGAACACCCAGTCTTCCAGGGAGAGCACATCGTCTTCAGAGAACAGAAGATAGAGATACCTGCGCCCCGGGGGCCGGGAGGGAAGCAAAACACAGCCCGTCAGCGCTTTGGGGAACAGGCCCCCCCGCTGGGAACAAATCTCAGAGGCCATTGCGACGACGGGCCTGTGGCTAAGGGTGCAGGGAGGTCTGAGATCCCAAATCCACTAGGAGGGCTGGTCCCAGGGAAGGAGCTGTGGATGCCAAGGAGGGCACTGAGACTTGGGGCGGTCCCACCTGGTTGAATGCTGGCTCGCCCTTGCCCTCACTCTGTTTAACTCATACCCATCCGGCTTCACCCAGGTTCTTCCCCACTTGTATGAGGACCCTATGTGAGAAGCCTGCTAGGACCACTTAAGGTCTAGAGTCTTCTTTCGTTTCACGGTGGCCTGAGTACTGCACCAGTCCAAACTCTTAGGCTGCTCCCTGATGTGCCGTTCTGGTGGCAGAACAGACCATTCTAATCCATTTCAGAGAGTTGAGCACAAGGGGGATGCTTTGGGGAACATCGAGGACTTCCACCCCAAGAAAGCAAGGGGCCGGGGCAGCAGCAAAACTGCACAGGGAAGGTTCGTAGCAGTGACCCCCATCACTGTCATTCTCCCCATTTTACAGAAGAGGACGTAGTTTCAGAGAACTAAGTAACCCAAGGAGACTAGGTAAAGGAGTTAACTTACCACACGGCTAACACTTAGGGGGTGGAGTCCAGCCTGGGCCTGGCCAGAGGCACACCCTGGGGGTGTGACCCGGAGAGCCCAGCGCCCCCCTTCCCCGCCCCTCCGGCCCCTCTTGGGTGCCCCTGTGATGGCAGAACCTGTTGGTGAAGGGAGGGACTGCTGACCCCATCCCTCGCCCACCCCCGCCCTTCAACCCTAGGAAAGCCCAGTTTCCTCTGGCAAGAACACCGGCCGAGCCCCAACTCACTTTAGTGTCTCCGCTAGAAAGAAGGTCTGCTGTTTGTTGTCGTGGTTGGGAATGCTACTGTACACGTCTTGGATCCCGGAGAAACCGGCTTCTGTTCGACAGTATTTCTCCAGGGCCTGAGGAGAAGGGAGGCAGCATTGGGGGCGGGGGGAGGGGAGAGGAGAGGCCCCTGCCCAGTTCTCGTGCCTGCCCAGCTCATGGATGGGCAGGCCCCTGACCACTTGGCTAGGGGCTGCTGGCATTTGCGGAAGCAGAAGGCCGAATGGTTTGTTCAGGGCTCAGCTGACCTGCTGCCAGGCTGGTGGGGACACACACCCTGGGCCCACCGCTGAGCACTTTGTCCCAACAGACTGCTTGCTCGAGCTTTGCTCTGGGTCTGAACTCGGGGGATGTTCTCTTGGCCCTCCGGGGGATAGGCTGGTCCAACAGACTCACCCACAGAGGAAGGCAGTGGAGGGCCGGGATGTGGGGACGGGACTCGGCACACCCCAGGGAACTCCCTGTGCAGATGTGGTCCCTGTTCTACTGGTGGGTGGGCCATGGGCTGACGGCTTTTTTTTTTTTTTTTTTTTTAATAAATGCAATTTTTACCCACAGAGGGGTCTGTGGGCTGGGCTCAGGAGCACAAAACACTTGACTTTTACTGGTCAAGAACCAGGGCCTTCAGGGAAACAGGGGGTTTCTGACCAATGAACCATGTCAGTGAACCTGAGTGTGCCCTTGTGCCCTGCCCAAGTCTAAGCTCTGGGTGTGGCTCTCCCTAGGATAGCTTGTGCCTCAGAGCCGTGGCCCTAGGAGAAGTTGGGAAGAGGGGGGCACAGAGAAGGCTTAGCATCCGTCAAGAGACATCCTTCTGGACTCCCCATACCTGCCTTTGGCTCTACCCCAGAGAAGGGCATGAGGTTTCCTGCCAGGTAGTCGGGGACAAGAGGGCGGGTGGAGGAGACATGGGCGGTGGGGAGCAGAGCCCAGAGAAAGGTAGGGGCTGCCCAGGGCTGGGCTGGCTCTGGGCAGAGCAAGGAGGTGATCTGCTGGCTTGGTAGCCGATTCCTGCTTGACAGGAGAAATCTAAAGCCATCTGCTCAGGCTTCAAGGTCGGAGAGCAGTGACCCCATGCGCTCTGGGCCCCTCTGGCTGCTGCCCTGCCTTTGGCCCTCTTAAGTTTGCTGGTCCTAGAGTCCAGGCCCCAAAGGCTGTGGGCGCTCGTTTCTCGGCCTGCTTCTGCCCAGCTGGGGACACTTAGCTGTGCAACCTCACCTTGACCCTTTGCATTCAGAACCTCGGCCGGATGTCAGCCTGGTCTGACCCTCTTCTCAAAGCCTGTGCTAGGGTGTTTTGGACCCTGGTTGAATTCTCAGGGCACCTGTCACCCAGTCCCCCCTCCCCCCAACCAGCCCACTCACCGTCACCACTTCCCAGCCCCACTCCCTGTAGACGGGGTCGTGGGTCTGTCGCCACAGGTACATGTAACTCTCCACCACCTCAGGCCGCAGGATATAGTAGCTCTCGCTCAGCTGTGTGGCCACTGCCTCTCTGCCGGAGTTAAACCAGAAGGCCTCGGGCCCCAGTTTGGTATCTGTGGGGATGACCAACCAGAGGGTCTAGGTCAGACCTCCCACCTCCTACTTTTCAGGACCTGGCTGCCCCAGGAGAGAGCTCAGTGGCCTGGAAGCAGTGGCAGGGGGAGGGCTGGCGATGGACTGATACCGGCTGGGCCCTGCCTATACCGCCAGCCAGAGCTGAGCCTGGCAAACACACAGCTTCCCTCTTGGCCTAGGTTGGCCACAGCAAGACCCTTGAGGCCTCGAACATTTTGCAGTTTTAGAATCTGAGAGTCCAAATGAACTATCCAGCAGTCGGGGGGGACAAAGGTTTGGGCGATATTCCCCAGCTGTGTGTTTTGAGATGTTAGCTCTGCAAGATGTGAACCAGAGCTCAGCCAAGAAAGGATTTCAGGTTTAAATACATTTAAGGAACAGTGGGTCAGATAAAGTGAAAGAGTCTCCCGTCTGCAGGACTTATCAGATCCTTTAACATGCTGATATGCAGTGATGCTTCTCCACACACCCCTTTCTTAGGGCACCTCTATTTCACACCTCCCAGAAGCTTCCAGAGCCGACAGGCTGGGATAATGTCGAGGTGGAGATGGGGGGGGGGGGGGGGGGGGGGGTACTGCCCAGAGGCACATACTCAGGCAGAGGCAGCTAGATAAAGAGGGCCTGATGAGTTCTGAGTTTCATTTTGTTATCATTGTTTGGCTTGTTTGTTTTTGGACAATTTGGTGCTGTCCCTGTTTTCTGGAGGACCATAATTATAACCACAACTACAGTCACCACCTATGATTTCAAGGGCTGTGCTGGGTGCTTTCCATACATTATTTCAATCCTTAAAACATGGTTTTCTTTGCTAAGGTAGATGTTATTGTCCCTCTCCCAGGCACATGGAAACTGAGGGTCAGAGAGGCTAAGTAATTTGTCCAAGGTAACACAGCGAGCTGTGACTGAGCTGGGATGTGACCCTCGATCTGTCTGATGCCCTTTCCCTGGACTGTGCTCTCTCTCTTTTCCTCCTGGGTCTGAGACTCTAGGCCTCCTTCCTTTAACACCTGTACATCACATCTGGGTCAGCGGAGTGCCCAGCTCTGGTCCTCAGGTGTCCCCTTCCTTCTTCCCATTGGGTCAGGACCCTGAGAGGCCCTGGGTTGTTTTTCCTCAAGAGATGACTGGAGCTTTGCAGGACATCCTACTCCCATGGAAGGCTTCACGGAAACGGGACCCCCCAGACCCTGGCCCCTTCAATTGCTCAAATGCTACAGCTGCTCTTGACCATCAGCAAACAGTCATTCTGCCAAGCGGCTAATGGGGTGAGGGCAGGAGCGACCGCCGTGGTCGTCCGTGGACAAGCGGGCTGGCTGGAACAGCATGCTCTATTAAGTGCGTGTCTTTTATGGTCTGGGCTGATTGTCCCAGACAAACAGCGAGCTTTTTATTATTCCTGAGATTTCCCGTTTGTTTATGGTCCTGGCTCTCTGAATGAAATTGCAGACCTGTTGTTAAGGACCCACTGCAAATCACTGGCTTCATGAAAACAGCTCCCGGAGATCTGGACTCAACTGGAGGGGTCAAGGACACATGTCAGGCTAATAAACTCCTCCGTGCTGTGGCTGAAGGCGGCTGGCAATGTGCTCTATGGGACCCTCTATCTCACCCTGGGAGACCTGTGTTATTGTTTCCATTGAGCAGGTAGGAAAATAGAGGCCACCCAGCTGGTGAGTGGCAGAGCAGCACTTGAGCCACGAATATTCATGGCAAATCTTAGGTCCTCTCCTCCAACCAAGCCTGGGATTAAGTTCAGAGCAGTGGGCACCTCTCAGGGCCCTGGAGGAGGGATTTTTCTGAGGGGCACTAGAGAGGCAGCACATAAGAAGGAGCTGGGCATCAGAAGACCTGGGTTCTAGCCCCGGCTTAGCTACTCACACGCAGGGTGACTTTGGTGAAGTCACTTCCCCACTTTGGGCTGACTCAGTTTCCCCATGTGTAAAACAGGGAGTTGGGTTCATGTTCTCTAAAGTGACTTCTGATTCTAGCATTTGATAATTCTGCGTGGAGTGTTGGGGATGGTCAAGGAGCTCTCAAGCTTTCCGGTGATCTGGGAACAAAGAGGGTGATAAACAGGGTGGTGCCAGGGGCGGTAAGATCCCCTAAATGGAGGGGTGGTGGGGAGGAAAAAGAGAGGTACATTCAGGGGTAAGGGTTCAGGGAGAAGGAATTCTCTAGGCTCAGGGAGCCTGGAGGACTTTCCGCTCTGTGCCCCTGGGCCAAGTCTTCTCTGGGCCTCAGCCTATCTGTGTTGTGAGGTTTGGCCATGATGTGGAACAATCCTTGGCCAGGTGCTCAATACATCACCCCTATTTTCCTTTGAAGTTCGGGTACAATCTCAGTGCACAGACAGCACGTCCCTCGTACAAATTCTATGTAACTTCCAAGGGGAAACTGTGTTCCCTTCACTCACTGTCGCTCCGCTGGTTTGTCTAGTTCTTCCTCGTGTCTAGCCTCAGTCTCTCCTGCTGCCCTTCCCCTCGCACGGTTACCTGAGCGGGCGTACGATTCGTGGCACGTCTTGGTGATCTGGGCTGCGAGCTCTCGGTAGCGGGCCCTCTTTTCTTCCTTGGCATCCTCAGCGCCGAGGGCGATCATGCCCCCAGAGAAACAGGCCAGGTGCCCCATCTTGTGGTCCAGAATCCCCCCTCGCCACTCGGCAATGTAGGTCAGCCCCCCAGGAGAGACATTCAGCAGGTGGGTCTCTATTGCCTGGGAGCAAGGTGGGAGTTGGGCAGGGGGAAGGGGCATGGGGGGCGGGACAGAGAAGGGAGGGGGAGAGGACGGAAAATGAACATTTTGCAGACAGCAGTGAACGCAGCTCTGCTGGGCCCTCCATCCCAGGCAAAGGAGGCCCTTGACCTTGGCTGGTGGTGGTCTCTGATGGGGCCAGTGGCACCTTCTGCCACTCGCCTGGCTGAAGCCTGGTGCCTGTGGGGGGCTTGCACACGAGGCAGCTCCCTAGGGTGAGTCTCTCATTTAGACTTAAAAAAAAAATTACTTTTAGGTGATCTCTGCATCCAACGTGGGGCTTGAACTCATGACCCCGAGATCAAGAGTTGCCTGTTCTACCGACCGAGCCAGCCAGGTGCCCCTCTTATGTAGACTTTTAAATCTTCTGTGCACAAAGATCTTTTAAAAAATCTTTAAAAATTCTTGGGGCGCCTGGGTGGCTCAGTCGGCTAGGCGTCCAACTTCGGCTCAGGTCATGATCTCCCAGTTCGTGAGTTCGAGCCCCGCGTCTGGCTCTGGGCTGATGGCTCGGAGCCTGGAGCCTGCTTCAAATTCTATGTCTCCCTCTCTCTCTGCTCCTCCCCTGCTCACGCTTGGTCTCTCTCTCCTTCAAAAATAAATAAAAAAATATTAAAAAAAAAAATTCTTATCCATCCTCCACTGTATTCTCTCTTAGGGAGTCTTAACCTAAAGCCCAGTTGGCCTGTAGGTGGGCTCCAGGGGGTCCAGAAGGCCCGTCAAATTGTGTATGACACTTTTGTGTATGTGCATTTTCATGGGAAGAGGGTCTAGATATTTTATCTGAGTCTTAAAAAGGACCCACAGAAAGTTAAGAACTTCTCTCTACAAGCCCTTATCACGCACCTTCTCATTTAATGCCCACGACGAGCCAGGCACATGGCTGCAGTGCCCTCTACAGACAAAGGGGTTGAGTGGCTTGTCCCAGGTCCCAGCCACGCTGGGACTGACCTCCGTCAGTTCCAAGCTGTGTGACACTGGGCAGGTTCTATGTGCTCTCCTACTGCCTCGATCTCCGAGTGTATGAAATGGGGAGATGACCATAAACCACCTTATAGGGTTGTGAGGACCGGGTGACATGTGTGTGCAGCCCTCAGCATACTTCCTGGCGCAGTGAGAGTCCTCAGTGCCCGTGGGCTGTTCCAGCTCCTCTCCAGCCCTCCCCCCCCCCCGCCCCCAGCCTCTTTTCATTCCCACCCTCTCCTCCCATCCAGTATTCGAGTGTATTCCGTGAGCGCCTCCTTGGGGCCAGCAGCAGTTCGGGCAGGGTATATAGCCCCTGAAGACACGCAGCCTGGGCCCTGCCTGGGGGCGGGGCTCACCTGCTAGTCAGAGACTTCCCCACAAAATCAAATACACGCACGAATTAGGATTTGTGGTCGGCATTTTACAAGAAACATGCTCCACCCCAACTGCGCCACTCCGGCTTGTCTCTGGGCATCCTCCACGATGCACTTCCCTGGAGACGGCGCCCTGGCCCAAACCCCGGCTGCCCCGGTCCGCTCTTCCCCTGTCGCCTTTCTACGTGGTGCCGTCCCCACTTTGTGCATCCGTATCTGTGTGTGTGTGTGTGTCTGTGGCACGTCTGTCTCTCTCCCGGGACTCTGAGGGCTGAGTGAGAGCAGAAGCCGCCACCACCAACCTCCGGCCAGGGGCTGACATACAGAAGGCACTCCAACACCTTGGCTCTTGGATCGGTTTGTTTCTTTTCCTGCTCCTGCAAGGTCCCGGCTGGGGGGCTGGCTGCAGGACCCTCACTGAATAGCAGATGGGGAGGCTCTGATGACGTGACGTGCCCAGGGCACCTGTGCCACGTGGGGAGGAGCACTGAGGGGGGCGCCTGGGGAGCCGCTCACTACTGGGTTGGGTCTGCTCTGGGCTGGGCCCTGGCTCCTGGGTAGAGCTGGGTCCACGCGGGTGTGGAGGGGTGGCAGGCTAACCCAGGCTGTAGAAATCTGGTTCAGTTACCCACTGTCGACACTTGGGGGAGAACACAGACATCTGGGGGCGATCCCATGAAGCCTCAACCGCAGTGCAAAAACTGCCCCTTCCAGACCGACTCCCGTGGGTTATTTCCATTCTGGGTTAATGCCAGGCTAAGTAATTGCGGTAAAGACGAAATGACAGACCAGTCTCTCTGTGAGGACACTACTGAGACAAGCAGATAGGTGCAGAGATTAAAAATCAAGGCTTTCTAAAACCCTAAGCCAAACACGAGACAACACAGGCTGCCAACTGACTGGTTAGGCTTCAATCATAGCAGGAGACAGAGCAGAGCCGAGCGGGATACAGAGGCCTGGGTTGGAATCCCAGCTCTGCAATTTGAGAATTGGGTGATTCTGGGCAAATTTATTTCACTTTTCTGAAGACTCCTTCTCATTTGTAAACTGGGAATAATTCCTGGGATGGCTGTGAGGTTATGCAAAGCCTCTGCTTCCTTTGGCCCTCCTGGAGGGGACCCCATCTGTACATTCCCGAGAGGGACTTCAGGCAAGCCAGGCTCCTTTGTGGTTGGCAGGAGCACTCTATCTGGAGTCAGAGTTTGCACCCTGGCTTTGACACTGGCTGCTGTGTGACCTCGGGCCTCTCTGAGCCTCAGTTTCTCGTCTGTAAAATGGGGTTAAATAAGACAAGGCAGTCAATGCACCTGCCTGGAGGAGGCCGCAGTGACAGATACTCTCCCTGTCCTTCTTTTCGCTCCTCCTCTCCTCCTGGGACCCTCCAGGGGTGTGCCCAGTCTGCGTGTCTGAATCGTCCACACCCGCCTGTGCCGGACATTGTTCTAACTTATACACTGGAAACCCACCCCCCCCTACCCCACCCCGCCCCGCCCCGCCCCCTGCCCCAGGCAGCTTTCAAGGCTGTTTCCTGGGCCTCAGCCCAGAGGTTCTGATGTACCTTGCCAGGGTGCAGCCTGAGCAATGGGATTTTATAGCTCCCCTGGTGATTTTTAACGTGTGGACAAGGTTGAGAACTACCAGAATATTCTTCAAAGCCCCAAACTTGCCAGAGGCCCAGTCTTTACCCAGGGTCAGAGATACTCCAGGCTCTTCACTAGGGATATCAAATTCAGGGAGCAAAGCCAAGTTCTCTCCTGTTCAATCAAGTGCTTTCCATAAAGCTCCCGTTTGCTTAAATAATTCATGACCATTTCTTCCCTTGAAGCCTCAACTACAGTGTGCCCTGAGGGCAGGGAACCAGGCTGTTCACTAACTTCATGTTTACCCTGCAAGGAATGACAGAAATGTAGAAAGGCCTTTCCAGGCAGCATCTCCTGTGCAGGCTGAACACAGATCCTCAGACAGGAGACACTGGCTGTGGTCTAAGCTCAGCTGGAGCTGAATCTGGGGCTGAGACTCAGACTGAGATGGGACTGCAGTCCCAGTAGCTGCTTCATGACCAAGGTCTTGGTGCTGGGGAGCTGGGCGGGGAAAACTCATCACCGAGCCCACAGTTTAAAAGGTCCATGGCTGGGGCGCCTGGGTGGCTCAGTCGGTTGAGCGCCGACTTCGGCTCAGGTCACAATCTCACGGTCCGTGAGTTCGAGCCCCGCATCGGGCCCCTGTGCTGACAGCTCAGAGCCCGGAGCCTGTTTCAATTCTGTGTCTCCCTCTCTCTGACCCTCCCCTATTCATGCTCTGTCTCTCTCTGTCTCAAAAATAAATAAACGTTAAAAAAAAAAAAAATTAAAAGGTCCATGGCTGTGGAGGCCTGTTTCAATGCACTTCCTTTACGCACTACTGTTTCTGGTCAGACTCATGCAATCAGAGGGTAGTTAGAGATCACTCATCCATCTGTCCAACTGTTCATACCCATTCATCCACTATATCCACTCACCCATCCATCCTTCCACCTGCCTATCTACCCATTCACCCACCTATCCATCCTTCCACCCACACATCCACCCATAACTCCCTCCATCCATCCACCCATCCTTCCACCCACCCACTGACCCACCCATTCACTCGTCTGTCTGTCCATCCATCCATCCATCCATCCATCCATCCATCCCTTCAGCAATCATATGTTCATTTGTTCACAAAACAGTTTTTGTGTGCTTGCTATGTACCGGGCACTGTTTTAGGAGTGAGGCAGACACAGTGAATGACTAGACAAGATCTTGGCTCCTTGATAGCTCACATTCTATTTGGGGAAGACAATGAATGAGTAAACAAATATGGGCACATGATAATTTTCAGTGCCCGTGAAAGCAAAGAAGAGAGTAAGTCTGGGGTTTGTGACAGAGAGAGGTGGCAAAAGGCCAATTCCTAGTGGTATTTGAGTTGACCAATAAATGGGCCACAGCCACTTGAATGATATTCCACATAGAGACAACAGCAAATACAGAAGCCCCAAGGTGAGATTGAGTCTGGTGTGTCTGCAGGAGGCTGGGGACCACACCTGACAGCAAAGGGGAAGGAGTTCAAGGTGACTGGTAGGTCTAAATCAGGTGGGCAAAGGTGAGGAGTCTAGTTTATTCCAAATGTGAAGGAGCCAGTTCTCCTGGCTGCTGTGTGGAGAGCCGACTTAGAAGGGCAGAAGAGCAAGAAATCTAGTTGAGGAGACATAGGACCTCAGACCAACACGGCAGCAGAGTAAATCTGACTTGCTCAACTCACTTTATGAGGAAACCGAGGCCTGGAGTCTACCCAGGGCCTTTTCCTTACTTGGGCTCAGAAGCACCTATTGATGGGCCAACGGGAGTCTATAACCTCCTTTCTAATAGCGCAGGCTAACCAACTCCCTCTTCCATCCTGAGGTGTCCCCCTCCTGGCAGTCACCACCCCAGCCTACCATCTCTTGTTCAGTTCACACCCTACAGCCAGACCAGCGGTGGTGAGGGGCCATGGGGGAAACACTGGGGCTGGCTGAGAAGATCTGGCTTTAGCTCCGGCTCGGCCAGCGCTGTGCCGTGTGCCTTTGAGCAGTGCCTTCCCCTCTCTGGGCCTTGATTTCCATCCACATAGAGAGAAGGAGCAGAACTGGATGCTCCACTGAGGGAGGCCCCCTCCCCATTTGGACACGCTAATTACATCATCTCTGCTCCACCAGGAAGAGAGCTGAGGCTCTTGCTTTGGCAGCCTCTTTTGGGGGCTCCCAGGCCACCATCTGACTATGCTGTGGGCTCTGACACATTGACTGAAGCCCACACAGCACGGTTTCTGAAGCAGACTGACTGCCACTTCCTGTGAGGCCTTGGACAAATGACTTTCCCTCCTGGAGCCTGGGTTTTGCATCTGTAACACGAGGATGCTAACATGGCCCTAATTTCAAGGTGTTCGAGAAGAGTCACAAACTGGGTGTGCAAAGCAACTGGCTGGGGAGGAGACTGTCTTGTTCTTCTGGCTAGCACGCCACGGTGGGGGTGGTGGCAGTGAGCGGGCCCCCTGCACTTAGGGGCCTGTGCCAGACCCGGTGGTGAAGGACCGACCACCGGTGAAGAATCTGGCACTTGTCTTACCTCTAAGGCTTCATAGTACATATCTTTAGCCTCCACATCTGTCTTGGCCGACATCAACCAGGATTTGATCAAATATTCATAAAAACTGTCCCCGAGTCCTCCAACCGAGACGTGGTCTGTGAGGGGAAAGAGGACAGGAACATTATTTTTAAAGTATTAAAAAAAATTTTTTTTGATGTTTATTATTTTTGAGAGAGAGAGAGAGAGACAGCACGAGCAGGGGAGGGGCAGAGAGAGAGGGAGACACGGAACTGAAGCAGGCTCCAGGCTCTGAGCCGTCGGCACAGAGCCCGGAGCGGGGCTCGAACTCACGGACCGTGAGATTATGACCTGAGCCGGACGCTCAGGTCAGGACCGGACGCTCAACCGACTGAGCCACCCAGGCGCCCGAGGGAACATTATTTTTAACTGCTGAGGCCACCAGGCAGGTCTCACCGAGGGACTCATTGGGTGGCGAGTCTCATGCGCTGGCCTCTGTGGTCCCCCCCAGTGCTGGGTGCCGATGGGGAGCAAGTGTTTGATCAGCAGCCTCTGAGCCCTGAGAGAACAGGGGCAGAAAGGAAGGCACAGACTGTGACTCGAGGAACCGGGGCCACCTTGAACACGATCATGTGGCATGCAAGTGCACAGGCTCACCCGGGTATATAAATCATGTCGCTTTAGCAGACCGAGGATGGCAGGGCCTCTGGTTATTAACTGTAAATGAGTTGCATTTCTTTAAAAAGATAATCTGGTGGCAGGGAGTTCAGAGATTTTTATTACCCGGTGACAAACATGGTAATTAATGCTGGGCAGGTTCATAAAAGGCCATGGAAAGGAGGAACGGGAGCCTTAATTTAGTCACAGTACAGAACCACTTGGAAAAACCAAGCTTAAATGGAGCAGGTTAGGATAAATGGAGTTTCCAAGGAGCAGGGGGAGGGAAGAATTGGGTTTTGAAGAGCCCCTCTTTGCCCTGGGTGGCATCAGCCTGGAGTTGGCCACAGAGCAGGACCGTGAGGCTGTGGCTGAATGAGGAGGTGACTCCGCTCAGGGCTGTCCCGGGAGAAAGACGGGTCAACCGTGAGCGCTTAACCCGAGCGGCAAGACACGGAAATCACTTCGCTCCCATGCTTTAAAAATTAACAACAGGGAAACAGAAAGGCATTTAATAGAGAAACAAAGAGGAAACTTCAGTTCCCTGTTAAGATTCATTTAAGCAGAAAAAGGGAGGAAGGAAAATAGGGGGGACAGATTCAGGCAGCAAAGGGGCGATGGGGAAGTTATTTCCAGCTCCTCTGGACAAAGCAGGGATAGGAAGACAGAAGGGAGGGGAAGTGGGGGGCGGGGAGAGAAAAGGAAACAGAAAATCTGTCAAAAGCTACCATTTCTCCAGGGTCTACTGGGGGCCAGGAACTTTACTGTATTGTCTGTAACAACCTCCCAAGAAGCCTGTAGGTAAGCGTTGTCAACCCCTTTCCCAGATGGGAAAACTGTGAGTGGGCCTACATAGTGACTCCAAGGCCACCAAGGTGGCAGAGCCCTCACTTTCTGCAGCCTGACAGTCAACCAGAGGATGAAAATAAAGGTGCCTGGAGTCAGAAAGGACAGCGTGGAGAGAGAGGGACCAAAAGTCAGAGGGTAAAGACAGGTGGGGACCAGGCAAGTGGGCTGAGAGGCGAACCCACAGCGAACCAGCCCTTCTGGCTCCTTCCGGCCCCATAAACAAATCATGGCCCAGCAGGGGCTCAGCAAAAACTGGACCGGATCAGAGAAATCCTGTGCCTTGGGGAGCCTCGGGAGGGGTGAATGTGGGCTGAACCTTGCTCTGTGACGGGGGACTCAGCAGCACACCCCCCATCCCCCACTGCTACATGGAGGACGCGGCTCGGGACGCAGCACAAAGGGAGGCGTGGGGCATGCCAGGCCCGGCATGTCCATGGCGTGTCCATGGCTGGAGCAGGTCCGTGCCGAGCAGGGGGCTGAGGAAGGCCGGAAGTTAAATCGGGTCAGCCTCCACTCAGGGAGGGCCCTCCCACAGCTCACAGCCCACAGAAGAGGCACACGGGCACACGACCGAGGGCACTGTCACCGCCAGGCTCACCTGTCACCGTTTTCTCCACCGCCCCAGACACTCCTAGCCCCTTGCCTCCCCACGCTCGCTCTCACCTGTGGTGACCCCTCTGCCAGAAACACCCTTCCCCCCCTTGCCCAGCTAACACTTCCTCCCTGCTACACCCCAGCTCGGGCATCCCCTCCTCAGAAAGGCTTTTCTGTGTCCTCATAAACCTGCTCACAGTCCTTCCCTGCAGGGTGACCATGAGAAGTGAGATAACCCACATGCAAATCCGGCCCTCACGTGGCAAGCACTCAGTGGTAGCAGGCCCTACTCTTACTGGGGGTGTCCTTGCCGCTGGCTGCCCCCAAAGCTGTGGTGTAAGTATCTGCTTATGGGTCCACCTCCCCCACCAGGCTGTGGGCTCTTTATGGGGAGGAACCGCATATGATTCTCATTTTACGCCCAGCGCCTGTATGGCACCCAGTGGATGTCCAGGAAGTCCTGAACGAAAGAAAATAAGGTAGGTTTGAGCTGTGTTGGGAAGGGTTTCGAACGCCAAGCCAAAGAGTTTGGACTTCATCATGCGATTGCAGCGTGTGTATGACGCGGTCGAGGGCGTCTTCTGGCAGGTACGTGCAGGAGACGGGAGCCAGGCCGCCAGGAGTGCCATGGGAGTTTGGGACAGGACACCCTCTTGGGGATACGCGCAGAGCTTCTCAGGGGCCTCTACCAACGTGAACAATTGTCATTTGGCACACAGAAAGCCCAGGGGTGGGAATCAGAAGGCGAAGATCTGCCATTAGCTCAGGGCAAGCCATCTTCCCCGCTGGGCCTCAATCTTTTGATCAATAAAATACAGAACAGGAGCATGAGTTGGTGTGCATGAGCCTGAACAGAGATGGGCTTTGCTGCTTCCTGATCGTGTCATCACACTTGGCAGGGGGAGGCCACCACCCTACACTGGCTCTCAGGAAAGTACCGTGAACCAGGGGGAGGCTGCCAAACTGGGGCCAGTGGGCAGCTCACACTACGCACCCACTGGGGAGAATCTAGATTTGCCACACCTTCTCATCGAGGAAGGTGTGGGATTCAGGCAGTGGACCAGACAAGCCACTCCGGGGGCCAAGCTGAAGGGCGGGCAGCTGAGCTCTGAGTGGCTCTGTGAGGCTCGGTCTCATCTGTGCTTGGTACCAGCAGGAGGCTGGTGAACTTGTCTTGGCTGTGAAGTCCCAGTGGCAGGAGGGTCTTGGCCTCCCCTGTTACCCTGCAGCTCAGTTTCCAGCGGGAGCAGCGGGGGCCTGGGACCCGGACGCAGACCTAACTCCTTCTCTCCAAGCTGCAATTGCTGTGGTTGCAAACACGCTTTGAATCCAGAGGATTCAAGGAAGGAAAAGAATGCGAACACACTTAGCTTATGCAAGTTGGGAATGTTCCCATCTGTTGGGAAAATACACAATTACCAAAAAGTCTCAGCAAAAACCACAGAAAACCTGAGATGAGTCCAGGTGCCAAGCCCATGGGAGGAGGAAGACAGGCCCCCGGGTGAGCAGGGCTTGATAGCCTTCCCTCTGTTCTCTAGCAGGCCTCAGATTCATACTTTATTCTATTAATTTTTTTCATGTTTATTTATTTTTGAGAGATGGAGCATGAGCAGGGGAGGGGCAGAGAGAGAGGGAGACAGAATCTGAAGCAGGCTCCAGGCTCTGAGCTGTCGGCACAGAGCCTGACGCGGGGCTCGAACTCATGAACTGAGATCATGACCTGAGCCAAAGTCGGACGCTTAACCGACTGAGCCACTCAGGCACCCCTGATTCATATTTTATTAATATGAAACAATTTTCCGTATGTGACCGACTTTGCTCAGTCTTGTGACCCCTGGCGCAGCCTGAAAAGAAAGTTATGTTTCTCAGCGGGGTGGGTGGGGGGCTCCCTGTAATTTGCCAAGGTAGCTGTTGGGACTGGGAAGCCACGCCCCTCTCCCTCTCTTTATGGCTTTTGCTGGAGCAGCTAAGGCCAGCAGGGGGGCAGTTTATCTCTTTACCCAGTCGGGCCTTGCAATTAAAAGCAGTAACAGTTATTGAACTGTCTCTTCCCGTGGCCATAATCTGTAATTCAAACCTTCATTTTCTCCCTGCACTTTTGGATTTGGCGGTGTGTTTTGGTTAAAAATACTTTGCATTTCTGTAAGTGGTTTTTGCAGGAGGCCACTTGGGAGTGAGGTCATCATCAGGGAAAATTCCTGGGTCAAATTTTCTGGGCCTTCTGGACCTGTAATCACAGAGACTCAGGGGTGGAAAAACGATGCCTCTGCAGCTTTTCCGTGGTGTCCCCGCCGGCTGGCCAGCCCTCCGGGTCCTGACTGTATACTTTTACTGATGGGTATTCATCATCTTTTAGAACAACACATATCATCTTTGGAAGATGAACTGAAATCTGTTTCCTGCCCCTTCTGACCGTTACTCCCACACCCCTCCATGGTGCACAAAGAACATAACTCTAGGTCTCCTCCCATGTGTAGGAGAGGAAACTAAGGCTCAGAGAGATAAAGTGAATTCCCCACGGCCGTGCAGTAATTAGACTCATATCTACTTTGCCCCTGAGCCCTTGCTGATGTCATAACAACTGGAGCTGGAGGCAGGGAAAGGGAAACGGGTCTTTGAGCAGAAATGGTGGAGGTGAGGGTCGGGGTGCTCTGGGAAGCCCCTAGAAGCAGGGCCCAAGGAACCTGCCGCCACCGATTCGTGCTATGACCTCTTGACATCTTGAATCAAGGCCTCTTGACAAGGGAACAATCCCAGGGTCCTGGGAGACTTTTCAACACTCTCCAGCCCGCACATCCCCCCCCCCCCAACCCCATTCCGTTTCAGTGGGTGGAGCTGGGGGTTGAAAATGAGGCTCCGTGGGCGACCCACACGTGTCTGGTTGAGGAATAAGCCTCTGAGTAGAGAACAGCAGGAAATCCCAGGACCAATTCTTGTAGGTGTAAGATACAGAGGTGAATTCATGATCTTTGTACTGCTGTATAGTTAGTCCACTTAAGAATTAAAAAAAAAAAAAAGATTAGAGTTGGAGGTGGGGCACCAGATCAAAGGGGCTGGGAGAGGATGTATGGTCTTTCTTGGGGCCACTTCTGGAGTAGATGGGTCTACGTGTGTAACACTCCCACAAGTTTGGGGGATGACGGGGGAGGCTTCAGCAGCATCCTGAGAGACGGAAGGCTGGAGACAGCGAGCTTGTGGGGGACGCACAGGGCAGGCCTCACTACATGGCGGCCATCACACCCCTCACAAGAGCAATGACAACAGTGAAGCCTCCCCACAGTGCCTGGCAGGACAGGTCGTGTCTGGGAGCACAGAGCAAAAGCCTCGCTGGCATTCGGCTCTGATGAATGTGTCCCTCATCACTCGGCCCAGGTGCCTTGCACCGGATGCTGGCGGCAATCAGTTGAAGGCGGCGTGTGTGTCGGGGGGGGGGGGGGGGGGGGGGGGGTAGTGGCCTCTCTGTACTCACGTTGCATCCAGTTTCCGCTCACTGGGCTGAGGAAGTTGGGGTAGAGGCCGAAGGGCTTGTCAATCTTCCTGAGGACCTTCCGGATGTTCCTGACCTGCCAAGATACAAACGCCAGACGCCCCTTCACTTTCTGGAAGGAGACAGTGACTTTCAGCCGATGAGGACGGAGACAGCTTGTTTGGATCCACAGAGGAAACCACTCCGAGGAGGAGGAGGGAGAGCTTCGTAATCAACAGCAGGCCGCGGCCCGGAGGTGGCAAGACGGGGCACGGCAGGAGACGGCCACTGTGGGGCCTGGCCGCTGCCTCTGCACGGACCACACTGCCTGGTGCCCTGCTAGGCCCCCACGCCCCCCTCACTTCGCCCCTTCCTCACTGTGCACCACTCCGGGGGATGGGCCTTTTCTGAAGGGGGGGGGGGTGGTTCCTATAAGTGATAGCAGCTCATGTGTAACTGCTAGTAGGTAAAACTGCCTTTTTCATGGGTCAGAAATGGTCAGACACTGGCTCTTTCATATGGTTCAGCCTAGGAATATGTTATTTTCTCTGACACCACAGGAACCATTCCAGAGGAAGGGCCTGGGCCCCTCAACACCCCCCTGCCCTAAGAGGCATCTCAGGGTTTTCACGACAACACTGCAACAGCTGGTAACATTTCTCAGTCCTTCTGAGCCAGGCCCATTATAAACACATTACCTCCAACCCTGAGAATAACCTTTGTGGTATTATCTCTGTTTAACAGATGACAAACCTGGGCCTCAGAGTTTCGGCGACTTGCCTGTGGCCACTCAGCTCATCAAGTGGCAGAGCCGGGACACGAGTCACGTCTTGGCTGACCACACAGAGTCGCCCCTGTGTCCAACACGGATCAGGGCAGGGACCGTGCAGCGCGTGTAGCAGAAGCTGCCCCAGCTGGAGTGAGAAGAGGCACGATTTGCCACCTTCGGGGCTACAAAGGGCGAGAAGCAGGAAGGCTTCATCCATCCCTTGGGGTCTGCTCTCTGGCAGCACAGGAAATCCTTCCAGCACAGAATCCAGCAGAACAGAAAGGCCCTCAGGGACGGTACTATATCATGCTCACAGATTTATCTACAAGACGAGGAGCGGGGAGAGCAGCAGCCTTTTAGCTGTCAGACCTTTCTTTCCAGGGGACAGCACTTTGCTCTACCACATGAGATTTCATATCCATTTATGTTAGCGGAGTCCATTATGGGGGACAGGGATGTGCTTGTACCTGAGTTATTCTCGACTGTCCTGGTGGTGAGCAGTGAAGCAGGCTAAATTAGCTCCCCTGGAGGGTGCGGGTGCTTCTAGAATTTGGGCCAATTTGTTGACTGCCAATAATCGCCTCTGTGGGAGGCATGATTGGGGGATGAAAATAGCCAGAGAATGTAAATGTAGAGAGAGACAGAGAGACAAGCAGATGGACTTGAGGGGGGAAAGCCTGAAGCCTGCTATACTAATCTGGTCTTGAAAGAACGTGGGCTTCAGAGTCAGGAAGTCCTGGGCTTGAATCCTGGCTTTCTCACTTACCAGCTGGATGACCCAGGACAAGTGACTTAACCTCTGAGTCTCAGTTTCCTCCTCTATAAAAAGGGGACAACAAGGGGACTCACCTCAGGGTTTGGAGGGGTGATTAGGGATACTATAACGCACCCAGCACATAGTAGGTGCTCAGGCAGTGGTAGCTAGTGTGTCCAGACTAGCCAGGGACTAGAGTGAGCTCCCTGTCCCTCTCCATCGTAAGCCAGTCACAACCTTCCCGGAGGAATTTGGCTCCATGGCAAAGGAAACACGGAGGCTGGGGGAGGCAGGGCTTGGAGGTAGGGAAAAAAGGATAGGAAAATAAGACTGATCAGGAAGTGGGATTCAACTTACTCCATGAACTTTCAAGGTGGGGTCCCAGGGTGGCAGAGTCCTCCCAATACAAGGGAAAAGCTTCTGAAGTGCAGGTCTGACATGACAGGCCATTTAAGGGGGGGGGGTAGTGAGCCCCAACACAGAGGAAGTGATCAAGGGGCTGAAAAGCTCTTGAGCTCCCTGAGAATGCTCAGAGGGATTCCCACACTGAATAAGCGCTTCTCCTACACCTGGCATCAAAAGACACGTGGGTGCTTATGGAAAATGCAGATTCCCGGGCCTGGGGGGAATCCCAGAGATGTGTTTCCTCACAGGAGTGCAGGGTAATGCTCTGAGGCTGGATGGTGGACTCCAGACTGGGAGCCACCGGGCGGGGGCGTGAATCTTTGCTCTCCCCGTGCTCCTAGGACTCCAAGAGGCTGATATTCAGAGCAGGGAAGGCTTTGGGGGTGGGGGCCTCCAAAGGGTTCTCCTTGGAGGCGGGGCCTCATCTCCCTGGGCGGGACTCAGGAAGGGACAATTGCCTTGGGGCCCGACCACCACCTGAGGGTGGTATGTATACACTTCCCCTCCTCCGGTTTGGGGTCAGACCCGGCGAGACACCTGCAGGTGGTGGGACTGCGTCTTCCGGAGGGCTTCGCGGAGGGGCGGGAGCGGACAGCTGTCAGACTGGATGACAGCCTGGATGCTATAGCTCTCAGCACCCCCGTGGCCTCAGCCAGCCTGGCACCAGCGAGGGAGAACAGACGTGTGCCTCAGCTGCGGAGTGAGACCGCTTTGCCAGCCTGCTGACAGCACGAGCTAGGCGGGCATCTGGAAGGGAAAGGCAGGCAGATCTCACACGAAAAAGTTAACTGTCTCTGGAAAGGGGACTTTCGCAGCCGGTGGCCAATTCCTGCCAAGGCAAGCTGGTGCCTGGATTTCCGTTGCCGAACTTTCTCTGGGTCCGACGGCACCAGGGAAAACCTTCCGGCAGCCTCACCTCTTCCCTGCCCTGGCAGGGCCCTGATTACTCCCTGTGCTCACCTTCCGTGCCACCTGGCTTTGGGCACACGCACGGCTTCCACGAGCAGCCACGGGCCGTCTCGGCGGTGGCTGGACGCCTTCCAGGTCCCCACCGGCCACCCTGCTCATCGCTGACCCACTTTCCTGTGGCGCTCCCGGTATGGAGAACAGGGAGGAGCTGGGAGAAGACTTGCCTTTTCTGCGAACACCTGGTTGCCAGAGAGCTCGGTGAGGTGTAAGAACTCCAAGTGCAAGGACCCGAACTCCGCCAGGATGCTGCTGCTCCCTGCCATGGCCCAGCCCCAGCTCCTGTTGGAGCTGCTGTGAAAAGACAGAAGCACCTGTCACCCCACTGTCTGTGAGGCTGGCTCCCATGCTGGGAGTGACAGGGATTGCTTAGTGGGGGATCCATCGATCACCCACTAGCGTCAGGCCATCTGCTCTCGGATGCTCCTCCCCGGGGGTCAGTATTGCCATTGGCCCCATTTTGTGGATGAGGACACTGAGGCCAGCGAACTGACTTGCTGCAGGTGATTTGAAGCCAGACCCGTCTGCCTGCACGACTCTTTGTTTCCATCGTCAAGCAGCCCCTGTGAGGCCTCTGGGCCCAAAGACGGCAGCAGAGCTGTCTCGGTGGCCGAGACCTGGCCCCCAAGTCATGCCCAATTTACAGGTGAGATCGATCACAAAGACCCCACAGAACACGTTCTGTCCTCTGAAGGCAAGCCAACCGCTTCACAGTCAGTGGGGCTGCCTGTGGAGAGTACGTGGCTGTGGCTGGGTCACAATGGGGGCAGATGAAAAGCAGGAACCCCTCCTGGCCCTTTCCCCCTCTCTCCCCACACTGTCAGTGCTGCCCAAGGGCACACAATGGCTCCTGCCTGGAATTCTGTGGAACCCATGCCCATCAGGCAGGTGTCTCTGGCGTGCCCACAGGCCTCGAGCTGCTGGATCCCGAGGTTAGGAACAAAAGAAACAGGGGCTCTCGGAGCAAAGGTTTCCTCGGCTGTTGATCAGGCATGTCTCACGAACATCTTAGAGAGATCCTAGCCTGGCCCTGTGACCTCGCTGGAGAAGGCTGTCGACTAACCGTTTCCAGGACCTGGGTGCTGCTAAGGAGGAACCGTGCAGAGTCTCAGGTAACCCTCCCATCTGCCCCTTTCACAGATGAGGACAACAAGGCCTGGGATGGTGATGTCACCCATTCTCGATCACAGTTAGGTGGAGCACCCGGGGCCCAAGGCTGGCCTGACGACAGAGCTTGTCCTAACCATCGTGTGGGCTGCCTCTCTTTAAATTATATGATAATAAGTAAGGCTGCTGCCTTTCCAGGTGCTTTCACTTAAATCTCCCTGGCGCCTATAGCCAGGGGGCCAGGGTCAAGTTTGTTAGCTGAGCGGCTTTGGGCAAATCATCCCCTCCTTATGCACCTTAGTTCCTGCATCATCAAGCTGGGCAAGAGTAATTGGTCCCGGTCTCTGTTCCTAGGTCTTTTGTGGGGTGAAGAGGGAGGAGAAAAGTGCAGGGTGGGAGTGGCCTTGGGCAAGCTGCTGCTTCTCCCTGTGCCTCAGTTTCCGCATAATGTATCATGATGATCTTTCCTGTGGGACAGAGCAGCGTGGAGTGAGTGCCCCCTATTTGTAGGGGCTACAAGGTACAGGCTGAGGGGGGCTGGCTCTGCCCTGGCCTCCGGAAGCCCCTCTGCTTCCTTGCTGGGATAGCTGTGCCTCCCCAAGAACTGGGCTGTCTCTCTGTCTCCCCAGGACAGGACCTAGGGAGGCAGGCGTGGGAGAAGATGGGTTTAGGAGATCATGGTTTGCCATCTGAGGGACACTCCTTTTCCTGGGGTGGGCTGGGGCTTTTCTGAGGCAGCCCCTCTCCTCTCTAAACTCCATTATCCAGCCTGGATATAGTTTCTGAAGTCAAATTCATCAGTCTCAACTCCCAGAAACAAATGGAGGACTCCAGTGGCCTCCATAAAGAGATGACCACTGGTCCCTTTTTCCTGTCTCCACCTCCTTGGTATTTCCCTGATTTGGAGGCAGGAGGCAGATCGGGAGGGATGGGTTGCATAGAGAGGGGAGACTCACTCTCGGATAATAAATAAAACAGCTTCTGTTTATTGAGCCACTAAAGATACCGGGCCCTGGGTCAGGTTGTTTGCATCTTGACTTCATTTAAACCCCACAAGGTAAAATACCATTATTCCCAATATGCAAAGAGGAAACTGAGGCTCAGAGAGGGAAGTAAGTTACTGGAAGGTTGGAGCCGGGAGGTGGTGGAGGCGGGATTCAGACTGGGCTCTGCACATCCCCTAACGGTCTCCAGATGACCCCACATCGACCCAGAGGGAAGAGGAAAGTGTCCCTTTTCTGTCCCTTTTCCTTCAGGCTAAGTGAGACTTCTCTTTCCAGCTTTCTTAGTGGGAGCCGTGGGTACCCACAGAGGGATTCTTGAATAATGGATGTTTCCTGCCCTCGCAGAGAAATTCAAGGTCAAAAAAGCCTCCAGTCACCCCCCCTGTCTTTTGTTCTCATTTGCCTTCACATGAGCCTCTCCTTCCTCTCCCCTCCCTCCCAACAATTACCCTCCCCAGTGGGCTTCCTGCAGTGGAACCAGCCTGGCAGACAGGCACACAAGTGCCGGGCAGAGGCGGGCAGTGGGCGGTTGCCTTCCCTCTCCCCTGCCTGCCTTCAATGCCAGATCCCTCAGCACCCGGCCAGGCGACTTCGGGCTGGTCGGTTGATCTCTCCAGACCTCAGTTTCCTCATCTGTTAAATGACAGTACCCACACCTCAGAGAGTTATTGTGAGTTATAAATTAGGCATGTAATTGGCGTCATTTTTAACATTATGCAATTATGCACATATAAATTATGTGTTTGTAGTTTATTAAAATTATTGCTCGTTTGAGCGATTGAGTTCCTGATGGGTGCCAGGCAGTTCTAGCACCTTATCTTATCTTCAGAGCCAACCTCAGAGGTAGATCCTGCGATTCTTATTTCAGACTCAGAGAGGGGGAGACACTTCTCCAAGGTCACAGAGTAAGTGACAGAAATGGTAGCGTTGAATCCGAACCCAAATCCAAATCCTAGCTACCGTGTGCCCCAGCTGCATGTATTCTGGGCAGCATCCAGAGACCAGAAGGCATGTGGATCAGCCCTGTGAGGCCACGGGCTCACGGAAGGTCTGCCCTCTGCCCCGTCCCGGTCTCTGAAGCGTGCAGGTGTGTGTGCAGCCCGTGTTCTCCCCCCTGGGGGAAGGGTTGCTCATCGATGCCCCTCTCCAGCATGGCAGAAACTCCCGCGTGTCTGTGCGTGTCTGTTTGTGCGCTCATGGGTCTGGTATAATTGTTCACTTTGGAGCCAGACAGACCCGGATTCCAAGTTCACTCTACTGCTGTGTGACCTTGGGTAAGTGACCTCACCTCTCTCAGCCTCGGTTTGCTCCACTGGTGAAATGGGGTCCGTGAGGTTGAAAAGAGAGAATGCGTATCACATGTCCACACTGCGTGTAGCACACAGTGACATGCTCACTAAACACTAGCACTTATTAAGGTGTGTATGTGTGTGTGTGGCAGGGGTGTGCGAATGGAAGTGTTTGTGTGTGAGTGTAGGGAAGCTAGAGAGGGTGACAGGTGAGGTTGTGAATCTCCGCCTGTATGATTTGGGGGGGGCAGCAGTCGAGTGTGGCAGAGAGATTAGTCCTTGGACTGGCCACTGCCACTCGGAGGGTTCAGTGGTGCCCACAGGTCACAGGTCACAGCTGTCCCTGCCTCTGCCTCCCAGGCAGGAGGAGCAGTCACGCTCACTTCGGGCAGGGCCTAGTTATGCACCCCTCCTGCTGGGACCCCGTCTGGCCCTTCCTCATAGAGCTGCCCACAGCGAGCCCTGCCCGGGGCAGGGACAGCAGCGTGTGCCCCAGCTCCCACCAGCTGGCCCTCTCCAAAGCGCAAACTCAGCGCCACGAGGGCCGGGGCCGTAGTCCTCCCTGACATTCCCCCGGGGTGGAACAGGGATGCATTTTTAGCAACAGACTCTCTTACCCAGAAAATGAAAGGGAGGAGTTGCCAGGAAATATGCATATACATACATATGTATACAGCACTGACAGCATGCAAATAGCCTAAAACTAAATGCATTTTCTTAATCAGAAATGTCAGGATCTGTGTCGCGCATCCGGTCCCGGCTCTGAGGGACAGGGGTAAGGCAGACAGCCCTGCAGTGCTGTGGTTGCAGGGCTTGGGGGCGCGCAGTGCCACGCACAGAGGAGGGAAGGACGGCGAAGCTAAGGTCCTATCCCAGACTCAGGCAGCAAGGCCGGGGAGCTAGCCCTGGGAGAGAGAGCCGCAAAGATACTGTGTTTGTGTCTCCTCCCTGATGGCTGGCTGCGTTTCTCCAGGATCGGTGTTTGTGGGAAAGGGATCTGAGCAGAGCTCCAAGGGCCCGGCTCTGAGACATCAGCCCCGGCACTGAGGACGGGATTCGGTTGGCCCTGAGGGCCCCTCTGTGGCCTCTGCTGGGATTTATGTGATGTCACACCCCAGGAATGTTTTCCGATCAGACAGTAAGTGAAGTGGCAAAGCAGTGTATGTGTCCCCTCTCTTTTGTGAGGCCCCAGGCAGGCGGACCAGAAGAGTGGGACCTCCCCGGGACAGAGAGGAAGCCGGCATTCGACCAGAGCCCAGAGCCCCTGCCTCCGGTGAGGCGCCCTCCTTCCCTCCCGGGCAGCTGGCTGGAGCCACTGCTGGATTGAGAGTCCTGAGGTAAGATGTCACTTCAGGGGGCACCTGGGTGGCTCAGTCAGTTAACTGCCCAGCTCTTGGTTTTGGCTCAGGTCATGATCTCAGGGTTCATGAGTTCGAGCCCCACATCAGGCTCTGTGCTGATGGTACAGAGCCTGCTTGGGAGTCTCTCTCTTTCCCTCTCTCTCTGTCCCTCCCCTGCTCTCTCTCTCTCTCAAAATAAATAAACTTAAAAAAAAATCTTTCAGTTAAAAAAAAGACATCACTTCAGGAGAGGGAACAGGAAGTCTGGTGAGGTGGACTCAGGGTTCTTGGAAAACCTTACGAATGGCCCCAGGGAGCTCCTGGGTGCCTCCTACAACATCTCCCAGGGGTCTGCTCCTGCAGTGCGGCGGGGGCAGCATGGGTCCTGTCTGAGGGAGGGCCAGGCAGGTGTTCAGAGCAGAGCTTTCAGTCTGTAACAAAATGGGTTGGAATCTAAGCCCCAGTTACCTATTAGCTGTTAAGACTTTGGGCAAGTTACTTTTCCTCTCTGAGACTCTGTGTGAATAATGGGGTCATATAAATATCTGCCCTCAAGATAAATATCTGCCTCAAGATCCTGCCTTCAAGAAGCTCCCAGGCCAGCAGGGAACAGGAAGAGGCATGCAATGAGGCCATAAGGAAGCAAACGAAGTGCCTGGAGGCCAGGAGAGGCTGAAACGCTCCTGGCTTAATGGCACAGGTGGCATGTGAGCCAGGCTTTGCTGGCCAGGGAAGCTGGGAGAGGAGGGCAACCAATGGAGGAACAGAGTGAGTAAAGGCAAGACAACGGGGCACATGGGGGTCCCCAGGAGTCAGACTCATGCTCGTGAAGATTCACACATCATGAAGCTGGCTCGCCATTAGTCCTCTGGACTCTGACCCTGTCCTTTCCCCTCTTTGGGTCTCAGTCGCCACACCTGGAAAGTGAGTGGATATAAACACGCTCCCGTCCCCACGAGAGGGAAGGGTAGCAGCGTGGAGGGGGGCAGGTAGGCACCCCACGGGCTCTGGAGCTGGACCCAGCTGCAGACCCTGCTCTGCTCTTCTCTAACTGGACCACCCAAGGTCCTCTCCACTCGGGCATTCTGTGATTAGTGACTACCCAGAAAGTCTCAGGTTCACACACTGAATTAAGCAACAGATCAGGAAGCAAAATCATGGAAGCAGCCAACAAGAATCAACGTTTTAATACCGAGCCAGTAAAACAGAAGCATTACCGGTGCTTTCTGTGACTAGTGGAACCACATGGGAGTTTTCTGCTCTTATCTAACACTTTTGGTGTAATCCACATTATCTGCAATGAGAAGTTATTATTTCTAAAGAGGGGGAAATTCCAATAAGAATGATCAAAAATGGAGTTGGAAGTCCTGGGTTTGTGTCCTGGAATGGTCAGTCGGTTACTGGCTTATGTGACCTTGGCCAGGGCCTTCAATCCTTGGAGTCTGAGCTTCTGTGACCTTGATGCCCCCCAGAAGCCCTTCTGGGTTCTGACACTGGGTTCCTGAGACCCAGCCCTGCTGGGGCCAAGGGTGGCAGTCGGCAGACCAGGGGTCCCTCTGCTCAGAGTCTCGAGACTCCCTAGCAGTTTGGGGCACCTCCTCATGGCAGGAGGGTGTGATGTGCCTATTGGCTGCTGACCCTAGCTGGGGAGGGAGGTGAATGGGGCACACCCATAGGGCGGTGAGTCAAGGCAGTGTTGGGGGACAATCACCGAACAGCTGCCCCTCCACACCTCAGGAAGATCAGGTCTTATGAAACCTAAGCCCCAGGTGTGGTGACAAACACCGGCCCTGGAGAGTCCTTGGCTGAGGCTAACCTCCACTGTGCCACTGGCTTGCTGTGATTCCCAAGGCGGGTACTGTCCTCTCCCTGTGCCTCAGTTTCCACACCGAAGCAGCCAAAGCCAGAAGTGGGAAACCAGCAGATGTCCTACCTTTTGAAGTTCACAACACCTTTTGGGATTCCCGTGGGGGTGTTGAAGGCGGGCAGGAGTTTCTCTCCCAGCTTGATGGCCTTGATTCGGAACACCTGTAAAGGAAGAAGCATGGGGCATCGTGAACGGGGCTGGGTGGGCGCCATCACTTCGAGAAGCTGCTCGTATGAACCCAGGAGCTGCTGGTCCGGAGTGGGAGGTGACGCTGTGTTGGGCTCTGGAGTCAGACAGCCTTGGCTATGAACCCGGCTCCTCGAATTCCTGGTGACGTGGCCTTAGTCGAGGCACCTCTCTCCGAGCCTCGGTTTCCTTTTCTCACTCATAACACAAGGCCACTACCGCCTTCCTCAGAGGCTGTTGGGAGGAATGAAGATTAGGTAATGGCTGTAAAGTCCTCACAGCAGCGTCGGGACTCTGAAGGCTCAGTGACTCCAGCTGTGCTCCGGGTGGCCGCTGGGAGGATGAAGTAGCCAGGGCCGCCGTCACCAATGGACCAGGACGCCACGGGCTGGGTGCGGGGGAAGTACGTTTGGACAGGGTGTGAAGAGCACTGGATTAGGAGTCCTGCCCCGCCCCAGGTTCAATCCCTTCCTCCCAATTTGGCTGCTGTGTGCTTCCCAGCAAAGCACTGCCGTCCCACGTGTAACACCAGGGGTGGGGGGTGGGGCCTTTCCCCCTTGACATTCTGAATCTGCCCACGGTTCCCATTTTTTAGATGGGAATGAACGGAAAAGGTGAATGGGGGTCCCAGGCCTCAGGGCCCTGCGGGAGGCTCTGACCCCTTCAAACTGTTCTAATTCAAAAGCACCTGTGACTTTCTGACGCCACAGTTTCCTTCTTAGGAATTTATTCTAAGTAAATAAGTAATGAAGGATGTTGTAAAGATTTAACTTTATTTCAAGGGAAACATGGGAAACATGAGAATATTCTAAATATCAAACAATAGGGAAGTGGTTAAATTATGGCTTGTCCAGGCAATAGAATACCGTGCAGCCACTGGCATGATGCAGATTATTTAATAGCAAAGAAAGGGGTTCCAGTTCATTAAAAGAAAAATACACTTTGAAACAGTGTAATTCAAAGTTAGTAAAAATTACATGCACACGGATGCGTGAGAAAAGGTTGGGAAGGAAATACACTAAAATATTAACAATGGTCTCCTAGGGGATAGGGGTAGGCTCGTGGAGGAATTTTGCTTTCTTCATTTGGCGTATCTCTATTTCTGTGCTTTTTTCATAATAAAAACAAGCCCACAGTAAGTAGTATTTATTTTTTAAAACGTGACTATTCCGGGTGGAACAACACACGTTTCCTTTCATTTCCGGAGCTGGACCTCCTGAGTGTTGCAAAACAAAGTCGTCATCTTGAGTTCCCAACCCCAATATGCACAATATATGGGCTGAGGCAGCTGTGGAGGGATGGCTGCGGGGCAGTTTGCCGGATCCGGCTGGGATGCGGCAGAGAGGCCTCGGAGGGCAGGTGTGGTTGTTGCTGGGGAGAGGAGGGGTGGGAAGGGAAGAGTCACATGTGGGACCTGGCAGTGATGGGGACAGAAGAGGATAGTGTCCAGTGCCAGACAGAGGGTCCCAGAAGTGGGCACAGGGGCCAGCCACACCACAATCCCCGAGGAGCTTGTCTAGAACCCAGATTCCAAAACCCTCTGCCCCAGGAGCCACCGGTTCAGCAACAACAAAGGGCTCTCCTTCGAGGCTCCTGACATCATCACTTGACCCCTGGGAGGCTGAGCACTGAGGCACAAAGGAACCCTCCAGAACCTGAACCCGAGGCTGAGGCTCCAGGCAGCCGACTGGCTGTCTTCTGCCCTGAGGACTCCTAGAAGATTTCTTCTTAAGTGCTCTTAGGAGCACGTTATCACAAACCCCTCTGTGGGCTTGATTAATTTGCTAGAGTGGTTCACGGAACTCAGGAAACATTTTACTCACTGGATTACTGGTTTATTATAAAAGAACAGAAGTCAGGAAGAGTCAGATGAAAGTGATGCAGAGGGTTAAGGTATGGGGAAAAGGGCATGGAGTTTCCATGCTTTCTCCAGGTGTGGCGCTCTCCCCAAATCTCCTGGTGCTCAGCCAACCAGAAGCTCTGTGACCCAGTCCTTTTGGGTTTTTATGGAGGTTTCATCACATGGGCAGGGCCAATTAAACCACTGCCAACTGGCTACCGATTCAGCATCCAGCCCCTCTCCTGTCCCCGGAAGCCAGGGTGGTGGGACTGAAAATAACTACCCTCTAAGTACAAGGTTTTCCTAGCAACCAGCCTCTATCCTTTGGTGGGGTCCAAAACTCACCCAATTAACACAACAAAAGACATATTTATTGCTCTCATCACTTAGGAAATTCCAACGGTGTTAGGAGCTCTGCCAGAAGCAGGATGCAGACCAAAAATATATATTACTTATTATAAAGCACAATACATCGATGTGCCAGTGTCTCTACATGACCTTTAATCCTTGCAACCGCCTTGTGGGGAAGATGTTGACCACTTTGAGGATGACAAAACTGAGTCTCAGAGAAGCAATTTGCCCAAGGTTGTGGAGCTACTGATACCAAGCTGCCTTTCCAACACAGAGAGAGAACACAGAGCTATACGGCTGCAGACAGCCATGGTAAGCAACAGGCAGGGCCCAGAGGTTCCAGAACAGAGGTGAGAGAGGCCAGCAAGAATTACATTCTGTAGAGTGGAAAGGTGTCTGGACTGGGAGTGAGAGCCCAGGTTTGGATCTTCCCACTTAGCAGCTTTGTGACCTTAGGTGAGCCACTTACTATCTCTGAGCACTATAACTGTGTGCAACGGAACTAACTGTACATGTGCCCCGACTGTCTCACAGGGTTCGTCCGGAACTCAAACGAGAGGATATACGTAAGTGAATGTGCCATGTGAACCTGAAGAGCCGTGCAAACATCACCTGGAGTGGCTGTCAGCAGGCTTGCTATTCTCCTGTGGGTCTTGCGGGGCTGGTTACCCAGAAGGGGACTCTCCTCCCCCAGGTTTCCTCTGCAGCAAGGAAAGGCCTCAGCCCAGGAAGGGGCTGTGGTCTCCGGCACCATTCCACAAATACTCCTGGGATATTTGAAGAATGGAAAGCCCCACTCCACAGGCACCCACTACGTGTGAGACCAAGGACAGAGAGGAGGGAGGCCCCAGTCCGGTGCGGCTGAACCCTGGTCACAAGGAGTGACACTGGGCCAGGCTGCGTGGGGGCTACAACTCAGGCCTGTGGTGGAAAGGCCACGGGGTCACGAGCTGACCCAGCACAGCCCTCAGGGACTGCGACCTGAGCACAGATACCTCCTGGGTATCTGAGAGGGCATGTACATCAGACCACAATCCTCAGTAAAAACCCCAGACCCCAAGCAAAGACAAGACTCCTTTTCCTTCCCAAGTCTCCCAGATGCTCTGTCTGTACCTATACTCGCCCTCAGTCTTCTGCTCTCACTTCCTCTTGGCTTGTGTTTGATTTCTACCCTGCATGAAGCCAAGGACCCTCTTGGCTGGTCCTGGGGCACCTCCCCTCCTCTGGGTCCTCAGACCCAGCCAGACTACATCACTAGGGAGCCAAGGCCTCAGATAGGTTTTCAGAATGAGGATACCCTATGAGGAGGGTGGAGGGTGGGTCAAGCATCAGGACTGAGGGGCACCAGCTCCTCCCTCAATCGCTGGCCCCTCAAACTGACCCCTGAGAGCCCTGAGCTGCATGGCTCCCTCCCCTGTCCCTATCTATACGCTATGGCCACCTTCCACAGCCATGAGTGGCAGGGAGGCTGGGCAAGTGCCTGGAAGAACAGGGTGCCTTTTCTGTTCCATGTCATTTTCCTATCCTAGGGTTTTCAAATACGATTCAGGTTTCGTGTGGCTCAAAGCCAAGGGATCCCAACCACACTGGTTTGGAGACAAATTGGTACAAGTGGTGATCTCTGCTGAGGAGATCAGGCTTGATGGAGAGGCCCGAGGTGACGGGAAGTAGAGGGTACCTGTTGCCTCTGAACCCTTGGTTGCAGCTGACTTCCTCAGACACCACCACTGGAGGTTAGCAGGGATTTTTTGGTGGCTCTCCCCGCGGCAGGGGCAGGGATGATATTGTCTCAGGGTGGACAGAGCAGGAAGAAGGGCAGGGAAGGGAAAGGGCCAAGGCCAAGGCATCTAACTAACCCCAGAGCAGCGGTTGTGCTGAGCAGCGTGACCCCTCTGGGTAACAGGGAACACAACTGATCGATGATGACCCATGGCTGGGGACTTGGCCAGCCTCACCCCCCCGATACTTGGGCTGCACTTTCATGGGACTTCTCGAAGGGAGGAAGAGCCTCCTATTTCTACAGAGCTCTGTGGTTTTCAAAATTCTCTTGTAGCACGGAGAATATGGGCTTTGGAGCTGGTCGGCTCAGGGTCAACTCCTATCCCTCCCGATCCATCTCACAAGAGCTCTGTGAGTCCATCCCCATGGTGGGGAAGGAAGCGAGGCCCAGGGGTGGGGGAGGACTTGCTCAAGATCACAGGCAGGGGTGGTGTGGGGATGAGACCCAGGTTTTCTGACTCCCTCCCTGCTCAGGGCTCTGTCTTCTCCCCACACGGCACAGTCCACCCTCTGGAAGCCAACGCAGCTTGCCTGGGGCTGAGGCCTTGCACTTCGGACATGAGACCAGCCCCAGTGGCTGCCCCATCTCCCTGTTGCCCCTTGAGACCTGCAGCTGACCTCTGGCCCGTGGCTGGCACCCGGAAGGGGAGGGGGAGCGGAGGAGTGGCTGTGGAGCAGGACGAGGCTGAGGGGCCCCAGGGGTGGAAATGGCGAAACAACGGTCTTAGCTTTCCCAATGCTGAAAACTAGCACAAGCTAGGAGCTACAGGGCTGGTGTGAGTAGACTAGTCATCGTCCTTGGAGAATTTACTAGCAACTGTGGGAGCCAGCGGGGCTCACCTGGGCAAGAGAAGGGAAACATCAGATGAAACATGAGAGAGAGAGCCTGCAGGTGGCACCGTGGAGGCTGGGCGGACATGGGCAGCCCCAGGCAAATCCCCCTGAATCCCTGCTTCCTCACTCGTGACACGAGGGAGCGGGACTGGATGTTCTCTGAAGCCTTTTCCCACCTGAATGGTCCAGGGTCCTCCAAGGGCCAACTTACCTCTTCTCCCGTCAGGTAGAAGGCTGAGAGGAGTCCCCCGATGTACCGGATGTTCACCTCAAACAAGGATGCTTCTCCACTCTGCAGGGCAGCGGGAAAGGGGAGGGCAGGGGCGGGGGACACTTGTGAGGTGCCTGCAGGGCTCCCAGGGACAGCCAGGTCCTCGAGACAGGTCGCTCTGGCCGCAGCCCCCCACCCCCCATTGATCTGGCCATACTTGTGCTGGGCTCCGGGGCCTCGCTGGGTGGTGGTTTTCGGAGCAAAAGTTGAGAGGCATCGACACCTGCTTGGCAGGCTACCACAGCTCGTTGACAGCATTGCAAATAAACACCAGGTTTGGCTTTCTTCCCCAGCCCTTGCCGGAGGCCATCAGAGCAAAGTTCTGCCTGGCTGTTCTCCAAGGAGCTGGAGAACTTGGTGGGGAGCTGTGGGCTGAAGATTAGCCTGAGGGGAGGCAGATTCTCTAGTCCAGCCACCGCCCCTTCTTGAGGGAACTCCTGGCCTAGCTGGACGGTAGGGCGGCCATTCCTTGGGGCGGCAGGGGGAGGGGAAGGTTCTCCCAGGAGGTTTTGGGGCAAATGGGACAAAGCCGAGGCTGAGAGGGAGGGGTGCCAGAAAGGTACTTGTAGGTAATCAGCAATCCTCAGCCTCAGCTCTGTAGCCCTCAGGGCATGTCCACACTTGCCTCAATCATTGTTTTCTTTCTTAGGTCTGGATTGCGAATCAGGGGTGTTGGGGCACCATGCCAAGGACGAGATCTAGGTTAAAATCCCACCTCGGCCTCTTACTTGGCTTTGGGACTTCAGGCAAGATATTTAGCTTTTCTCTGCCCGAGGCTCTTCATCCTGAGCAGGTGGCAACGGGGCGCTGAGTGGTACAGGTGAGACGTCAGCCCCGCGCACACACGGTGCCTGGCGTGGCTCCCTAAAGGGGTCTGCTATTACCATCCCTGCCCCCCCCAGCGCTCCCCACATCACTGTCCTTTACTGCCGACAACAACGATGACTGTCCCTTTATCTGGGAGAGCTTTTCCACTGACACAGCACCTGAAAAGCTCTTCTCTCTTTCAGCCTTACAGGGCTCTGCGAGGTTTCCGTTCCCGTTTTCCAGGTGAGAAAGCCAAGGCTCAGAGAGGGGATGTGACCCCATCTTGCTTTCTTCCAAGGACCCTCCTTAACCTGCCCCCGCCTGTTTGAATGTCCCCAGGCTCCCCGAACCTGCCAGCACCTGGCACCATAGGCAGCTGCCTGATGCCCATTCTCTATCCACTATCTGCACAGGGACAAGGTGGGCCTATGAAGATACCCCTTCCTTCTCCCACCTTCTCCCATTCCATACAGTGGGAAATGGGAGGATTCTGACCTTCTCACGCAGACTACCAGAAGGCATAACATGCCTCAAAATAACCTTGATGATGACGAGAAGGAGGAGGACACCCCCTCACATCCATATCAGACTTGACCGTGTTATAATGCTTGTTGTAACCCTCCATGGTAGTTAACCCTCACAACAAGCCCGTGAACTAGTCATTGTCATTGTTACCATCATCCGGATGGCTCCTCAGCCTCTCACCTATCTCTAGAGGGCGGCATGGAGTGAGCTGGGGGCTCCAGGTTAGAGAGGCTCAGAGCAGATACACCACTTCTCCCCTCCTGTTGCTACTGTTCTGTGTGACAGATTCAACCCTAGAAGGGACTTCCTGGGTGCCTGCCACCTCCCACGGAGGGGAAGGAAGGGTCGTTGGCTGTCTTCCCTCCCAGGGGACAACAGGCTGGTAAATACTCCTGGGTCGGCCAGAGCTCAACGCCACCTTGAGGCTGGTCTTAGGAGAGGGGGCTCAGCAGAGAGGGCAGAGCCCCAGTTCCAGGACTGCTCTGCTGTGCAGCTTGGGGCCAGAGTCTCTGGGTCTCAGAAGTGACCGGGTGGAGCTGGCCACTGCCCTTCCGGACCCCTTTTGGCTCCAACACCCCAAGGGTGTCCGACTCACCACGTTCAGGTGGAAGTTCTCTTCAACCCAAGCCTTGGCCTCCTGGAACTCGTCCTGCAGCTCCATGAGGTAGAGGGTGTCTAGGGAGTCAATGATGGTTGCCCCGCTGAGGCCTCCTGTAGGCACAGAGATCGGAGGCATGACCCAGGCTCATTCCTGTCCTTTCCATCCCCAGCCGCACAAGCTACCATTCTCCACGCCCCCTCTAAACGCCTAGGCAGGTTCCGAGGCCAAGGCTGGCCCAGGCACGATCCAGGGAGGCTCCAATACCACCAGCCTTTGAAGGGGAGTCCAGGAGCAAGCGTCCCCCCTCCGCCCACCCCAGCCTGCTTCCTCCTCGGGGCAGTGGCCGGGGGCCAGCCGCCTGGGACACCAAGTTCACAGGCCGAACCACTTCCCAGACCTCAATCCACCCATATCCGCCAGCAAGCCCACCATCAGTGCCAGTCAGGCACCCACCACTTTTCTGTGACACTGGGGAGACGGTGAACTGGCATTTCATTTACAAAACCTTAATATGCCAGTCCTCTGACTTTTCAATTCTATTCCTTGTTTTATTCTAAGGAAAGAAAAAAAAGTGTTCACAGATATTTATCTGGGAAGGTATTTATTGTTGCAGTACCATATACAATGGGGAAAAGTTGGGAAAAAACTCCAAATCCAACAATAGGGGATTAGTTATATAAATTGTGGCTCAAACATAAAATAGAACTATGGAGCCATCCATGCAGGTGAGGTAGGCCTGTGTTTATTGGGGAGATGTCCATGGGATCTGTTAAGTTAAAAAATGTAGGTTGCAAAAAAAAAAAAAAACAAAAAACCAAACACAATATAATTTCTTTATTGTATGCCAAATGTGGATGAGCTTACACAGAACTAAGTCTGGCAAGATGTGATTCAACAGTTACCTCCCGAGTGCTGGGATTACAGGTGCCTTTTGACTTCTTCGGCTCATGGATTATTTTTATAACCAGAAACCTACTTCCATTTGGGAAAAAAAAGGGGAGGGGATGTTTGGGCAAAGAAACCAAACAAATGCACAAACCAAAGGTTCTGTGGCCACTCTAGGATGGTCAGTCCAGAAAGCGCAAGTTCTGAGGCCTGGCCCCTGCTACTGGGCCTTAGATTCTTATCCTGGGGAGTAAGGGCTGAGATAATGGTGCAAAATATCGCAGCTCTCCAGACCACAGGCTGGGCAGGAGAGTGATGTGGAAGGCCTCCCCATGTGGCACAACCAGAGCCTGAGTGTAGAGTCCCATGAAGGAAGAAAGGAGGGAGAAAGCGATGTGCCTGGGGCCATCTGGAGGGCTTCCTGTAAGAGACAGCTGCCTCCTTTAAAGTAAAGTAGCAGCAAATCCTTTAGATACTGGCATGTAGCTCAGGAGGACTGACAGTTCCACCTTGAAGAGGCTCAGTGAGGACCACAGGCTCCACCTCCCCCCTGGAGGAGCTTTGGAGCGCACAGGGCTGAGCCCCACTTGAGTCTGAAGCACGAGCTCGGGCTTTGCGGGCACACCTGCATTCAGAGTCAGCCTCTAATCTCCTTAATTAGTGCTTCTCTAACTACTCACTTGTGTTGATTTTGCAGGCAGAGACTCCTGAAACTCAAACCACCACCTTCCTAGGCCTGGAAAAGGATGAGAGGGAGATCAGGAGAAACTGGGAGAAGGGTAAAGCTGGAGGCTTTAGAATCTGCTTCCAGAAGCAAGGGCTCCCCAATCCAGAGTCAGGCATCCCAAGATGGTTTTGGTATTGGGGATGAAGTGAATTTCTAGAACGTCAACTCCTCCTACACTGAAGGATTGGTAGGAAATATCCAAGCCAAACAAAGTTGATCTTTCCTGGTTTATGCTGGCTACTTCCCTTGTGGTTGTCAATGGCCAAACCCGGTTCACAGGGACGCTTTACCGTCAGATGAAGAGGCAGTGGGTCATGGGAACGCCCACGGGCCCCAGATGCACAGATGCTGAGACGCGCCCGGCCACGGAGCACCAGCTGGTGTCCATCCTCTTGGCTCTGAAGCTACGGCCCCCTCCTGTTACACCACAGGGCCTCACACCGGATTTTTTAAGGGCCAGAAGGGGTTTTTAAGATCCCACTGCCCCGCCCCTAAATTTCATAGAGGGCCCCCAGAGAGGGGTTGGGACATACCCAGGATTAGATCAAAGGCAGAGTGGAACGCAACTTCTCTCAATTCCTTGTGAAAACAGTTGGATCTGATTGATAACCCTGCCCTATCCCTCCAAGGGACAGGAGGCCGCTCTGACCAGGGAGGGCTTGAAGAGAAGCCCAAGGCCAAGGGGACGAGACCCAGGGTGTCTGATTTCTGAATCCTGCCCTGAGCTGCCCAGTGTTTTTACCCCAGGGGCCTTCCTTCCCTGGGCTGAGCCTGAGCTCAGTAGCCCAAGGGTCTAGGCTGGGCCAGAAGGGCAGCCAGGGCTCCTCGTGACCAGCTCTCCTTCCCAAATGCTCCGGAGGCCCCAGCTGAGAAGGTAGCTCACTAAGGGAGCTTTTGGCAAAGTTCTGCCCGGCTCTCAGGTTCCTGTATCCTTCCTTGGTTGACCTCTCACCCGGGCCCCCACCTACCACACAGCCGGGCTGCGGGCCAGCAAGGCACTTATTGGAAAGCCTTTCATTCCTGGCCAGAGGTTACCCAGCGGCCAGGCTGGGCCAGAGAGAAGGCCCAATCCCGAATTCAACTCTATCTGTACCTGCAGCCGGCCTGGGGCAGCTCCCCAGGGGGAAACACACAACCCTACTCAGAGAATAGGCACTCGATTTAGACGCACAGAGCCGAAGGGGGACAAAAAGGCAGGCAGCCAGCTTGAAAGTTCCACTGGCCTTGGCCCTGAGGCAGGTTCCAGGTTGGCTCACTCTCCCACTTCTAGCTCTGAATGCTCATTGTGCACAAAGGACACCTCCCCCTCCCCTCCCCCCCCCCCCACCTGCCAGGCAGGAGGCAGTGAGGTGTGTTAAAAGAACACAGCCCTTGGGTTCAAACCCCAGCTTGGGGCCAGCCACACATCTGTTCCAAATATCAAAGTCCTCCTCTGTAAAGTGAGGTAAGGCCACTGGGCTAGATACTGGGGAGCCACTGCAGGTTCCTGAGCTGAGATAAATGCATCATATAAGTGCCTGGCCTTTCTCATAAAGACACCTGTGTATGCCTGGGACAGAGTTAAGTGCTTGACAAATTAGTTCATTGTTCTTATTTCCTGGGTCCTGTAGCTCATCCTGAAACACTGGCCTGGTCAGGGAGATGTGGGTTCAAATCCTGGTTCCATCACATACTATCTGTGTGCCAAGGCAAGTCACTGTACCTTTCTGAGTCTTGTGTCCTTCATCTTCAAAATGGGGACGACAGTAGGACCTACTTCCTAAGGATGCCGGGAGGGCTAAACGGGGCAGTGGATGGAAAGGTGCTGGCACAGTGTTAGGTACATGTGAGCTTCACCCAACACACAGAAGCGTGGCCCTCCTTGCCCTCAACTGGCCCTGGGCAGCCCCTCCACAGTCTTCTGGGGTCACCGAGGCCTTGTGGTGCTCCTGCGTTACCAGCCCCTCCCTGCCCCACAGGGCAGTGCGGCATGAGGCTGCAGCTTACAAAACCTTTGGCCCAACTTAAAGGAAAAGTGTCACATCGGTCATACCTGTGTCTGCTGCTGGGGCGTTAACATCCCCATCCGGGTGGGCACCTGCCTCTGAAAGGGTCTTCCTACCTCCAGGACCCCTCCCCTTCCCCTCAAATTCACCTTGTACATTGTTGCCTGACCTGTCTTCCTAAAACGAGACCCAGCTGTGTCCCTCCTCAGCTCAGGAAGCTGCAACGGCTTCCCAGTGCCCGTGCAATAAGGTTGGGGTGCGGGGGGGGGGGGGGGGGGGGATCGAAACCTTTTGGGTCTGACTCCAAAGGATCAGGCTCATCTCCTCTCCCATCAAGTGCTGCTTCCTGGACACGTGCTGCACACTCCTGCCTCCATACCTTGGCACGCGTGCTCTTCTCTGCCAGGAAGCCGTTCTGTGCATCTGGCCACACTCAAAGCCCACACGCTCTCCAAGCTCTACCTCCCACTGGCAGCCTTCCCTGATTCCATCCAGCCAGGCTCCTCCTGCAGAGACAGCTTCCACTCGTGTGTCTACCACCCTTGTGCTGAACCTTGGGGCTCTGCTCACCTTCTAACTGACTGCGAGCTCCTTGGGGTCAAGGGTTCCCACTGCCTCTCTGCACCAACTCTGCACCTTGTCTCCAAGCGGCCCCAAAGGTCAGAGTCCCCAACCCAAGCAGGCCTCCCACCATTCCCTGTGGCCTCTTTAGATGTCCCTACCTCTGTGACTCTTCCGCAGACTGCTAGGAACGGCCTCCCCACCCCACCTTCGCCTGGAGAGATCCAGAGCCCACCCTCAGGAAGCCACTGTGAATGTCATTCCATGGTCTACGTGAGGTCCTGCCCTCCCTGGACCCTCCTCCCCTGAGAAAACCTTCAGCAGCTCCTCCAGGCCCACACTGTCTGCCCCCATTCTGTGCACCCCCATCTCCACCACAAGAGCTGCCCCACTCTCGGTGCACCACAAAGAATTGCTAAGCTATGTGTCTCTGCCCTTCCGGAAGAGCAGGGCTCCGGGGTGCAGAAGACTCATCTCCGGCTCAAGAAATAGCTTCCCAGCGGAAGTGGGAAAGGCAGCGAGCCAGGATGGTCCATCTCTGACGGATGCACTTACTCTCCCTGGCATCGTGCTTGCTCTGAGCGGACCGTGGCCTTCGGGACGCCACTCTTTTTCTAACCCTGTATCTGCACTTTCCCAGTCTCCTCTGCTGGTTCCTCCTCTTCGCCAGACCACTATGGATGGGCTCCGTCATCACTGGGCCTTTTCTCTTCTCTGCCCTCCCTCATTCCCTTAGTTCAATAACCACCTACATGCTGAGGACTCCCCAGTGTCAACTCCCAGCCAGGACCTTGTCCTCACCCCCGGGAGACCATAGGCGTCTCATCTTTAACCTACTCCTCAACCACAGTGGTTAACGCCAAGCCCCTCCTCCCAAGAGCAGCGCCCCAGCCCTTGATTCTGCATCTCTCTTCTCTCCACCCTATCCCGCAGCAAATCCTGGTGGCTCTCTGCACCATTTCCAGACTCCACCTACTTCTCACCTCCTCTGTGCTGCCCCCTGGGTCCAGCCACCTTCTTCTCTCTCTTGGATTTATTCCAAGCGCCTTCTAACTGGCCCCTGGGCTTCTACCCTTGCGTCCCCCACCCCCACACCTCCACCCATCTATCCTCAACGTGGTGGCCAGAAAGATCCTTTGAAAATGCCAGTCCTTCTGTGCTACTCTTCTGCTCACAACCCTCCCATGGCTCCCATTGGACTCTGAGGCCCTGTGATCTGGCCCTGCCTTCCTCTCGGCCTCATCGCCCACTCCCCCTCCCTATTTCTCTCACTCCACCCCTATCGCATGTTGTTCTTGCAGCCCTCCGAGCCTGCTCCCTGTTAGGCCTTGGCAGTTTCCATCACACTGCCACAACAACAACACCTCTGTCGCTTTTCCCTTGCCTCTCTATTCTTCCTCAGCACCTTTATCCCAGAGACATCATGTGTGGATCTGCTTCCCCGTTTACTATCTTCTCGTAAGGGAACATAGGAGGGGAGAGCCCTGTTCTGTTCACTGCTGTCCTCCACTGCCCAGGACACTTTCCAACCCATCACAGGTGCCTGCTAAGTATTTGAGAATAAAAGGCCCATCACTCTGGGTGGGGAGGGTCTGCAGGGGCTGTGGCTCATTCATATTTTGCAGTGCCTGGCTCTGGTCTGGCACCCAGAGGTAAAGGTAAATGTGTTGGGTTGAACGGACTGAGCCCACCATGCAGGTGTCTGTGGTGACCACGCCCGGGGCAGGTTAGCTATCTATTCCAGGGGCGGGTGCCAAGAGACAGAGGAGACCCCACCACCAGCCTGTGGCCAGATCAGCCAGGGTGGCTGTGTGTGTCCACACCATTGTCCTGTGCAAAGCTATTTGTTGTGCGTGGGTCAGTTTCTGTAAGGGACTGGCCCCCGGCTCCTGTCACCTCCTCCCTCCCCCACCCCCCAGGGCTGCCTGGGCAGGAACCCTGGGCTGCTAGACAGGGTTTGTATCCCCTCTCCTGACTCTGCTGTCTTAATGACCACGAGGTTTTTATGCGATGTTGTATTAGCAAAGAGAAATGGGTCAGGCCGGGCAACATAAGCTCCAGGAAGAACACTCAGAAGGAAAAAAAATCACCCAAAGCATAGCCTATTACTGCACTATCCCCAGAGCCATACTCTAATGGTTGCATTTAATTTGATGACATAATCCACAGAGACTTTTCTTAATCTGTAAAGAAACAACACATGTGTTTCTCTCTCAGCTTCCAAGCTTTCTCAGTTTCTCAGTGTGGCTGTCCGGCAGGTTGTATTTCCCAAACACGGCTGCCTCAGTGCACCCCACCCCATGAGAAGGACTCCTCCCAAGGATCCTCCCCTTGAATCTGGGTCGACCTCTGTGACTACCGGGAGCAAAAGAATAAAGCAGAAGGGCGATGTGCTAGTTTCTAGGCCCAGACCTTAAGAAACTGGCAGTTTCCACTTCCCGTCTCCTGGAACGCTGGTGCTTAGAACAAGCCACCATACTGTGAGGAAGGACAATGGAGCCCACAAGGAGTGAACGCACGGGGAGGCCATGTATATGCTTTCTGAGTGACAGCCCCTTCTGAACTGCCAGCACCAATCCCACACGCGTGGGCTCCACCTGTCAAGTTACCCTTCAAGCCTTTCCAGCTGAGGGCGCATACACAGTGGTAAAGAGATAAGCTGTACCCACTGTGCCCTTTATGAATTCCTGACCCACTGAATCTGTGAGCATAATAAAAGAATTGTCCTAAGCCACCAAATTTTGGAGTAATTTGTTATACAGCAGTAGCGACTGGAACGTTCTGCTTTGTGGGTGTCGGGGATGATGGAAATGATATCCCCGCTACCCCAAAGTGCATGGTTTAAAATCACAGCATCTTGGATGGTGACGTCTTCTGGCTGCATGAAATCCTTTTAGGGATTAGGACCTCTGCATTTCTGTCAGGTCTGGGAGGGTTCTTTTTCCTTCAGGAATAATACTTTTCTTGAATCTTCCCACGATGGCTATTTCCTGGATCACATAAAATTGTGTTCAGAGGATGTGTGTTTCCAGGCAGAGGTTTCCTGGAGCCTCTGGAAGGGCTAAAGATATTTTTTAGGAACTATTCCTGGCACTCAACAGGACGCTCTTGCTAGGAGTGAATCAATAAAAGATGATCAGATCTGATGATGCCACTGCCTTTCTTAGGCCCTCGATGCCTAATCACATTCAAAGTCCCTGGGCACAGTGCACTGGGTGCTTGTGGTCCAGGCCTTGGCAGCCTCACCAGCCTCTCTGCTGCTCTCTGGGCACGTGATGCTCTACCCACATGATGTCATCGGGAGCTCCCCGAAGGCCATGGGGTTTCTGCTGACATGGGTCCCTATGCCCGGGATACCTTCCTCTTCCGAGTTGGCCTGGTGAACACCTCCTCTCTGTCCTGGCCTTGGCTGGAGCGTGGAGTCTTCTCTCAGGAATTCCTGAGCCACCAAGCAGACCTGCCCACTCCCTCCTGTGCAAGCCTGCCCCACTTTGCCGCAGGCCCCTTGGTCACGGCACTGCTCGCACCACATCGTACGTGCCTGTGAATCCCAGGGGGCACTGGCTGGATCTGACTCTTCCCAGTGGCCCGGGCATCCATCCCCAGGCCAGGCGCAGAGAAGGCGAGAGCAGACGGCTGTTGAATGAATGCACGGCTAGTGGAAACACTGACAGTGCCTTCCTGGAGATCCTCAGACACTTTAAAAGGGCTCTTGGCCTCAGAGAAAACACACCATACACAGCAGTGGCCAGCTATTCAAGGAAAACACTGTCGCGGGGACAAAATGGGGACGTGCAGACATCACGGCCCTGGTGGAACTAATGGCTTCCTCCAGCCTTCCCAAACAGACGTCACGCTTTGCTGCCGTAACAGGCCGGAGGACGTTTGCTGTGGCTGACTGCTGAATGAGGGTCAATGTGACGGATGACCAGACATGGTTCACTGAACTAGTCTACTGGACAGGGCTCCTCACTGGAAAACAGGGTGTGTTGTAAAGACGTGAATGTCGTATTAGTTTGTTTTTAAGTAAGAGGTGAGGGTGCTGCCCGATCGGGAAACTTGTCTTTTAAAACTCCCTCTGAGGGGCGCCTGGGTGGCGCAGTCGGTTAAGCGTCCGACTTCAGCCGGGTCACGATCTCGCGGTCCGTGAGTTCGAGCCCCGCGTCAGGCTCTGGGCTGATGGCTCGGAGCCTGGAGCCTGTTTCCGATTCTGTGTCTCCCTCTCTCTCTGCCCCTCCCCCGTTCATGCTCTGTCTCTCTCTGTCCCAAAAATAAATAAAAAACGTTGAAAAAAAAAAAATTAAAACTCCCTCTGACAGTGCTGAGGGTCGAGTTTGGAGCTGCTTTTATCTCAGGACATCTCGAAGAGAAGAAAAGGCAGACAGAGGAATTGGAGCCCAGGATGCTACAGTGGTGTCTCCAAAGTCACACAGTGGCTCAGTAGCTCAGGGCAGAGCTGTGACCAGGTACCACCTTCCAGACCATACACCCTTGTAGGCTCCGTTCGAATCCTAGCTTAGTTCCTTCCCAGCTGTGGGATCCTGGGCAACTAACTTGACCTCAGGAAAATGGGAATAAGGTCTCCTTCTTAGAAGGGTGTGGCCAGTTCAGAGAAATGCACACAAAGAGCATTCAGCAGGCATTCAATCCAAGAGAATTTTATATACCCAGCGCACCACACCTAGGCGCTCAGTGCGTGGGCCTGCTATCGTAAGGCTCAGTTCCAGCAGAGGAAGCCACCTCGGGGCTGGCAAAGCTAGGATCCCTTGCAGATCCTTGACCTCCTTGGCCCAGCAGGAAAGACTAGCATGGCTTTCATGCCAGGCAGGGAGGAGGCATGAGCCCTCAGGAAGGCAGGATAGGAGCTGGGCAGGCACTGCGGCATTTTCAACACACTTAATGCTCACTGGCGGGAAAGGAAAAGACGGAGCCTTCTGCTGCTCACCCCGAGAGACATTGAAGTCCAGCCGCAGCTCTGGGCAGCTGCTGAGTCCCTCCATACACACTGGCTTCGACCTGGCTTTCACCTGTTAAGTTAGAAGATTGCTCTGTACCCTCCCTTCACCTCCATGGGAGAAGCAAACATCCCCGGCCCATCAACCTTGGTCTTGCCCATGTAATTTGCTTTGGCGTCATGGTGAGTGGGGAATTAAACTGTGCCCTTGACTTTAGGCTCGGCTGTGAGACTTGTCAATGGGATTAGTGAACATGACTTGAATAGAAGTTTGAAATAAGCTTGCATGGTTGGGCCTGCCCTCTTGCACTCCTACCTTCCACAGTGAGAAGAACAAATCTCAAACAGCCACTGGTCCAAGAAGGGTGAGAGACAGATGGAGCAGACTGGACCCAGCTGAGCACAGCCTAGATAGCCTATCTGCAACTATATGAATAAGAAATAAACGCTTCCTAGGGGCGCCTGAGTGGCTCTGTTGGTCAAGCGTCCAACTTCAGCTCAGGTCATGATCTCACGGTTCGTGAGTTTGAGCCCTGCATCAGGCTCTGTGCTGACAGCTCAGAGCCTGGAGCCTGCTTCGGTTTCTGTATCTCCTTCTCTCTCTGCCCCTCCCTCCTCACGCTCTGTCTCTGTCTCTGAAAAAAATGAATAAACCTTAAAAAAAAAAAAAAACACTCCTTGTCTGCCACTCATTGTAGAATAATTGTTCCCTAGCATTATTTTGGAAGAGACTGACTGATACAGTACCCTCTTTCTTTCTTCTCTCTTTCTTTCAGTTTATTTGAGACAGACAGAGACAGTGCAAGTAGGGGAGGGGCAGAGAGACAGAGAATCTCAAGCAAGATGCCAGTGCAGAGCCCGATGTGGGGCTTGAACTCATGAAACTGTGAGATCATAACCTGAGCCAGACGCTTAACCGACTGAGCCACCCAGGTGCCCCCAGCCTTATTTCTTAATAGTCTTTCCATACTCCAGCTACACTGTGTGGTCCCCTCTTTCTAGGCTCCCAGCCCTTTACTCAAGCTCTACCTCTGCTTGGAATGCCCTCCTCTCACCCCAAATGTCTCTGCACACTCCCCAGTCCAATGTCTACTTTAAGTCCTAGAGAAAATGCTGCTGCTTCCATGAAGATATCCTTGATTCCTCCACCTGGATCTGGGGTCTTCTTCCTCTGAACACTTTCATCAAAAGAACTTCTTTCAACTGTCATTATGGCAATCCGTGTCACCTGTGTCCCTTTTTCCAGTCCATCCTGGGCAGTGAGTGTCTTCGGGGCTGAATCTCAGCCTGGTTAATCGAAGCCAAGTCAAGGCGTCGCTGGGACTTGCTGATTGAAGGATCGGATGCCCTCCTCCCACGGCCTCATTCCCGGATGAGAAAGCCTCCCTGACAAAGCGCCCCTTGCCAGAGGCGGCTGATGTGTGGTGTGAGGCGCTGGGGGTGGGGGTGGGGGGGGGCAGAGACCAATCCCATGACACCCCGAGATCTTTGCCAAGGGCCAGCACCCCACAAAGGTTTGCCTGTGGAGTGTGGAGTTCTCCTCGACGCCAACCACCAACCCCTTCCTCGCCAGGGGTTAGTAAAAATAACCACACTCAGCACTGACCCAGCACTTGCTTTGTGCCAGGCGTTGGGCCATATGTTTCACACACATCTTTTTTAAACCTTGTGACAATTCTATTATTGTCCCTCTTTTACAGATGAAGATTGAAGCTTCAAGGAATTAAGTCGCTTGCTCGAGATTGATTTATTCACCCAAAAGCACATTTCTGAGTGCTCAGGAAACACAGAGGGGAGCGGAAGGTCCTGATCTCCACCCTCCAAAAGCTGCAGGTCTGGTGGGGAAGAATGACGGCAACCAGGCGTCACACAGACAACATCCAGTTACAAAGTAACGCCTGTCGTAAAGGAGGGGAGAGCAGGGCCTGAGGCCAGGAGAGGGGGGGCATTTGAGCCGAGGTCTGAAGGAAAGGAGGACAGAAGAAGGGGTGGGTACGGGCCAGGCAGAATGCACAGCAAAGACAACAGACCAAGTTGAGGGGAGTCTTGACATATCTGTGGAGCAGAGAGGAGGTCACTACACACAGTGAGGGAGGAGGACAGTGGCCGGGGTGAGGGGGTGGGGCCAGGCTACAGGACTCAGGAAGAGAAATGGATGGCTTCCGGCTGCTCCTCTGGCTATGGTGTGGAGAGTGGCTGGGAGAGGACCCAGCGGGGACCCCTCGTGGAGTAATTCAGGGAGCCATCCATCTTGGTCGGCGAGTGCCCACCGGGAGAGTGGCAGGGAGTACCTGGGCCCAGGCTCTGAGGCAGCTAGGGATGCCCCCAAGCTGGGGGGCAGCTGTTCCCCAGTCCCGGAACAAGAAGGATTAGCCCTGAGCGCAGGGCAGTGTCAGCCAGCTGCCTCGCCTCAGCCCCATCAGGGGGGCCTCGCGCTGCCCTCCCTGGCCCAGAGGTTCAGGGTCACAGTGCCATCTTGGATATACATCACGGCCACACAGAGCTACGCATTGATTGCGGCAAACACAGCCTGTGGGTCAGAGCCAAGAGACGCAGATGTGTGTCTCTGATAACAAGATGATGATTTTTGGAAAGGGGAAAAGAAAGGCAATCAAAGAGGCCCTATTCACTCCCAAGAAACAGACACATGGCAGACTGAATGCGGAGACAGCCTGGTACGGAGCTGGGCCCAGGGGAGGGTCCTTCCAGGCGCTGGGATGGCCGAGCTGCCGGGAAGGGGCTAGAAGGGTTGAGCTGGGAGCCACACTCACTAGCTGCCTCCGTTTCCTCATCTGTACAACCGCACCAACAATAACTCCACCTTGCAGAACCGTCTCGAGGGCGAGGGATCACACCGCGCATGTAAAAGGCTGGACGCACAGCCGCTCACACGGGCCTCGGCAGAGACAGAGCAACAGCCACCAGCCGTTGTGGAGGCGGATACCCTGCTGCTGAGCACCTGTGGGCAGTGCCTCTCTCGAGCCTCCAACAGCCCCATGAGGAGGGCACATTTCGTGTCCCCATTCCACGGATGGGGATTCTGGCACTTCGAGTGGCCATGAAAATCTCCCGAGGTGGACGAAGGGTGGAATCAGGATTCAACTCAGCTGTCTGCATTTCCTTGCCACCCTGGCTAGCTCAGAGGGTCCGAGAGGGTCCCAGGCAGGTGCCCACAGCCACACGACCTCCAGACCACCCCCTTGCCTGCGGGCTGGGGCAACGGCCCTCCGGTGTAGACGTTGCCTGCGTGAGAAGAGCTGGGCGCCTCTCCCCGCAGGAGCCCCACTGTGACACAGACCAGCCTGGCACCCCTGCTTCCACGAAGCCTCCTCGGATCCCCTGATGGGGGACGCGGGCTGGTCATGCTAGTCACCTGGCCCAGGCTGACTCACAGGAGGCTCTGTGTGGGTCTGTCTCTCTGACAGGCCGAAGCTCCAGAAGGCAGAGAGGCTGGTCATCTTCGTCTGTGGAGTCAGCAAAGAGCCCAGTAGAATGCTGGGCACTCAGGACTTTCTGAGTAAATATGTGCTGAATTCACCTTCAGAGCTGAGCAGGGGCCAGAGCAGGCATGACCGGATGGCCATTGAGCCCTTGATGGGCCCCCTGCTGCACTCCCAGCATCCAGTGAAATGAGAGGACTGACTCACCCCACTCTATTGACCAGGGACCTTCCCTTTCTTCAGTTCTTAGGCCCCTTCTAGAATCTAACAGGACACACACACACACACACACACACACCCCTCCTTAGCTGAAAAGATACTTGCACACATTTCACACCGAAAGTCATGCAGCCTTCTCGTTGCCAGACTGATCTATGTTAACCACCTGACTGAGGTGAGGGGGACAGATTTTTATTTCCTACAAAGGATGGGGAGAGGAAGCTATTTTGGAGTAAGGTAGGCAGAGAATCAAATCTGACCTTGGCTATTCCTAGCTGTGTGACCTCTCATTAGCTACTTCACCCACGTGAGCCTCAACATCCCCATATGTGAAATGGGGATCATGTCAGATAATGCATATTACTAGAGAGACTGGCGCTAGTCGGTGTAGAGTGAGGTTTTTTTCTTTAAATGTAAAAGGACTGCAGGGGGTGCCTGTGAGTCACCTTTCATTTGATTTAATTTGTGGGGTTTTTTTTTAGAGGCAGTAGTGATAGTGGAAAAAGCCTAGGCTTCTGGTCAAAATGTTTGAGACTTGGCTCTGTATATTACCAGCTCTGTGGCCCTAACCAAGTTACTTATCCTCTCTGAGCCACGAGTCTGTATCCGTCCAAACGGACTGATAATACTCCCTCTGAAGGTGTGGGCATCTTGGATAAGGTAGAGTTAGGTAGAAAGGGGGAGCAGGAAGGTCTGTGCCTGGGCTGCCCAGGGAGAGGCCCCTTACCCCACCTGCCCATGCCCACCCACGCCACATGCCTGGTGTGACAACCCTGAGTGTGCTTCCTGGGGGGTGGGGGGGAACCTGCTTCTGTTTTGGATCTCAGGGCCAAAGCAATTCACAAATGCAGCAAATATGCCAAGCCCAGAAGACAGCTCTCCCTGCTTCAGAGAAAACACACAGTTCAATTTCCTAAAGATCGAACCCCAGGAGCCTTTCAAGGCTTTCCCCGAAGAGAGCAGTTCTTGGAACTTGGGAGGTGCCGCCGTCGTGCAGCTGAACAATTAAAGCCCAGAGTATTTGTCATTCTCAGCAAAGGTTTGTGAGGATGGCCGAGAAAATGGAAAAAATCTGATTTCAGAGGCACGGTTTTCAGAAATATATGGTAATCCATTTTTGTCAAACCACAGAAGGCACAGCTCAAATCATTAAAAAGCCATCGTACTTAATCATGCAAAGAGAAGGCTGGTCTATGCCTCTCAGATCATTTTCAAATGGTTTCAGGTTAACTTTCAAAAACTGACAGGCAAGCAGGGAAGGGATTATGACAGACGATAACTTGAGGAATTTCTGGTTCTGGTTCTCGGCAGGCGAGGGATTTATTTGAGAGAAAATCTCCACCCAGACCTTGGCCTGATGGTGGTGGGGACAGCGGTGAGGGAGACCCCAGGATGGATGGGCGATGACTTCTGCCCGCAGGAAGTCTGCAGCTGCTGTCTCAGAAAGACGGCAAGTTCGATGGCAAACTATTAAGTACATAAGTAATTATGATGTATTGTGACAGGGGCTAATAAAAGACAGGAGTTTAGGCAGTGGTAAATCTCAGCTGTGAGCATGCATACCTGGGCTTGGACTCGTCTGCCACTTGCTAGCTGAGTGACCTCACCCAAGTTCCCGTCTCTCTCAGAGGCGTGGCTCCCCATCTTCTAGGCTTGGAAGGCTGTGAAAGAGTTAATCCCTATAAAGCCTTTCAAGCAGTGCCCGGTATACAGTAAACTCTCAGTCTCAGAGCTGGCTAAGCAGCTAACTCTGCTGAAGGGAGGCTCATAGATGGCTTTTGACTTAGATCAGGAAGGACGAGCAGAAGTCTGCAAGGTGAAGAACTGGAAGAAAGACTTTCCAGGCAGAGGGCACAGCATGGGCAAAAGCCCCACGCGGTGAGAGGCTGATCAGGGAGGAGCAGAGCATATGTGGGGAGGGGGGATAAAGGGAGTTGTGCTACAAGCTAACTTGGAGTCCTCCCGGGAAGGTCTGTGAATGCCAGGCTAAGGGTTTGGACTCTGTCAGGAGGGCTGTGGGGAACCACGGAGGTGCAGATTCAAAGCTAACTGAAGGGGCCACAGGGAGGCCGTGGAAAAGGCTGGGGCAACGTGTAATCCAGGCTCCTCACAGGGTCTGGAACATCCTGTGTCTTCTTCCAGGTCTCAGTCCACATTGGGCACTTGTTGACTTCTAAGTGACCTTCCCCCCCCCCCCCCCCATCAAACTCTGATCCAGTGTCCCCAGTCTCTGTTCCAGGAAAACATTGTGTCCTATGCCCAGCAAATCTCACACACTCCCCGTGGCTGGGGCAGCGCCATCATGGGGAAAATGCTGCCCAGTCCGGAACCTCATGTCCCACCCCCTTTGCATTTAGGTGGGGCCATATGACCAAGTTCTGGCCAGTGGCGTGTGGGCATGAGTTACACACACCACTTTGAGGCCAGATCCACCTGTGGGATGCTCCAAGGCCAAGGTGACCTTGGGTGCCACAATCTGAAGATGATAAAGCCTCCAGCACCTCGGGTGCCTAAGTGATCGTGAGGAACAGAGCCCCTTCTTCTTCCCGTCAGTTTGACTTTATGTGAGCAAGAAATAAATGTCTGCTGTCCCCATCCACTGAGCTCTCTGGGTTTACCTGTTACAGCAGCTAGCGTTACCTTACGTAAATACACCCACTAAATGGAACGACCTTGGGCATGTTATTTTGCCTCTCTGAGCCTCAGTTTCTCTCATGCAGACTGTTACGAAGGCCCAGTAAGACGGCAAACGTGAGGGCTGCTTTGCAAGCAGGAAGTACTACAGAGGTGGCATCCATTGCTGGTGTCATTGGCTTCCGTCTCTCCAAGTCCTGAAGGAGAGGGGGCTCTGCACAGACCCTGCCGAGGAGGGAGCACTGCAGCCAGGGCCTTGGAGAAGCTCTGGGCAAGGGCTAGGGTCCACCCGCAGATCCTGACCTCACTCCAGGTTTTAGTTCTGTCCCTCAACAGAGATGCTCCCCCAAATAGCTGAGCCCCCTGGGGGAGGGGGCTGGCGCCTGGCTTCCATCCCCGGCAGCTCCCCTGGGAAGGAGTCAGCCCAGCCTTCTGATGACTTCAGCCTCTCAAGACTCATTAGCAGGAAGTTGCATGCCCTGCCAGGAAGATGCACGCCTGAGTTTTCAGACATGCCAGGTAGACACTGTTATCAAAACCCTGTCATGTCTCCGCACAGCCCCCACCCCCACCCCCACCCCCTTCTCCGGCTCTGGTGTCCTCCTGCCAGTCTCTGTGCTCAGGCCACACGCTTGCTGCCTTTGAAGATCCGAGAACCTGGTGTGGCTGTGTTCCGCCAGCCAGTCTGGCTGGGAGCCGGGGCTCAGGAGCCCCCATCAGTGGCTGAGGCTCCCCCCGCACCCTGCTCCTGAGCAGTCCCACACTCCCAGCCCAGGACTGATGCCGAGACTTACAGGAAGACAGGACAAAGGTCTGAGCGGCGTGTGATGTGATGAGCTGGACCTGGCCGTCAGTGACTTTAACGGGACCCTGGTTATTACATGTCCTTTTGCTGAGGGGGTTTCTTTCCCTGTAGCCTGGGGGCGGGGGTGGAGAGTGCCTGTCCCCCAACCACAGGGGCCTGGAGTCAGGGGACCTGCTGCCTGGCTCTCAGGCTAGCAGGTACAGACTCTTGACCTTCTCCCCCTGCCTGCTCCCTGGCTTTGGCTGGGGACTCTAAGGAGCTCTCAAATCACCTGACAGAGTAAAAACCATCCGCGCCCCGGACTAGGCTCTATGGAAAGACAGAGAAGAAACAACAAAGACAAAAAGCATCCATTTCCAAAGTCTTTTCACACACGGTAATGCACCTGTTTGATCCGTACACCCGGAGGGTGCCATCACCACTACGTCATCGAGGAGGAAACTGAGGCTCACAGAGATAAAACAGCTGGCGCCCAAGGCCACCCGGCTAGTCCCCTGGGCAGTGATCTGAGCTGGGTCCTACAGGCCCCACAACAGCCACAGTCCCCTGCTCAGGACATCCTACATGCCATTGAACTCTACAGCACAGGTGGTTACGTTATCTCCGTCACCAGATGACAAAACCGAGGCTCAGTGAGGTTAAGCAATTTGTCCAAGGTCACACGGCAAGTAAGCGGGCACCACGGCCTTCATGCCTGCAGGGTGGGCGTGCTCTCCCTATGCCAGTTGTCTCCCCAGTGAGAAGGGTCCCACCTGGGGAAGGCAGGGAAAGAGGCTGCAAGAGCCTATCAAGCAACGAAGCAGGATATAAAATTGCTTTTATCCGCGTGTTGGTCACCATTGCATTCAACACCTGAGTGGGCACGGATCCGATGGGGTGGGATCCGGTAGACAGTGGGTGTGTGCCTCTGAGTGAGGCGAGGCCTGGCAACTTCCGTTAGCTCACGGTCTCCCTTGGCTGAATTTTCCTCTGGAAGGACGGCTGAAGGTTAAGGTAAATAGGAACGAGGTAGGCGCAGGTGTGGTGGCCCTGGTGGCAGGGGGCCTTCCTTCTCTTTCTCCAGGTGCAGGAGCCACCTGGCCAGGTAACCTCTCCACCTCACCACATTCCAGACAAGCTTCAGTCTTGGGCAGAGATCCAAGCGAATCTGATCAGCGACGAGCACTTAGAGCTTTTGAGAAAGTCAAGACTCACAGGAGGGGGCCTGAGGCGGCAGCTATCGCCCCAGCAGCGTTAGGGAGGCCCCCATGTCTGCAGTCCCCCCATCGTAGATGCTGAGACCAAGGAGCTGGCCTCCAATTGCTCTCTAAAGGACCCTTCGTGGACCCAGTCCTGCCCACCTGGGTGGCTCATCGCCCACGTTTCATTCCACGCTGCAGTCATACTCAGTTCAGTGTGCCGTATCACCAAGGCTTTGCTCAGGCTGTACCTTCTGCCCAGAATGCCTTCCCTTCCCCTGCCTTCCTATTCTTCTTCTTCCTCTTTTTTTTTTTTTTTAAATTTTTTAATGTTTATTTTTTGAAATAGAGACAGAGCACGAGCGGGGTAGGGTAGGGGTAGAGAGAGAGAAGGAAATGCACAATCTGAAGCAGGCTCCAGGCTCCGAGCTGTCAGCACAGAGCCTGACGTGGGGCTCAAACTCATGAACCATGAGATCATGACCCTAGCTAAAGTTGGACGCTTAAAAGTGACCGGGCCACCCAGGCGCTCCCCCCCACCCCCAACTTTTTTTTTTTTAACATCTGCCCTCCAATTCTTAAGCTCTAGAATGCACATCTGTGGTTCTCAATTGCCCTGAATCCATCCGTCAGGTTTAAGATTATTCAGTCTCCCTCAAAAGTCATATATCTTAAACTTCTACCAACACACTTTAGGAGAATCCTGGTACTCTTAGCAGGGGGAGAGAGGAACTGAAAAGTGAGATGGCCCAAGGACACAGTGCGCATCTGTGCTCTCGGAGGCCCTAGCACGGCGGCCTTGCTCTAGTCTGCCTCTGCACCTGCTCTTGAGCTGTCTCACCGCCACACCCTTGCACATGCTGTGCCTTCGACCCAGAATGCCATTTTACTCTTCTCTGCCGGGGATGCCCTAGCTCATCCCTCAAGGCCCAGCTCGATGTTACCGGCTCTGTGCAGCTCCAGAGGTAGAATCAGGGGCTCCTTCCTTTGTGTGCCCCACACTTTGTACATCATGATTATGTGTAGATCCTTCCCCCCAGACACTCTGGGGGCGCCGGACATGGCCAGTTTACCCCTGCATCTCTAGCAGCGGGCCCGGAAATGGCCTAGAAATGCCTCATGGATGAATTAATGAATGAGCCTGTTTTGCTACGATGCCAAGTGGCCTAATTCCTCACCTGTGGGCCTCCCCTCTCCAGGCACAAGTGGCGCATCTCGTCTTCACACCACATGGGTATTGACCAGACTTAGGTTTTAATGGTGCTTTAACAAAAGGCAGTGCCCACCGTTCATTTTCCTTGGCTAATTACATTTCCCAATTGAAAACGCTTATCTCTGGGTTGGTGTTAAAGACATAATCAGTTTCCAGAATGGATTAAAAAGAGGTGAGAAGCAAGAAAATAATTAAGCCAACTTCTGATTGAATCAAATAATTAAGCAGATGAAATCGGTTGCCTGTGATCTACAGCCCCAGCCTGTGCTTGGGGAGTACATTTCTCTATCGGAGAGATCATTGCTGATTGTTTTAGAGACGGACAGCTCCAAGCAGTAAGCAAAGGAGTGACTCTGTCAACTGAATATAGATCAGGGTGGCAGGACCCCAGGTTCCTGGTTTAGTAGAAGAAAACTCGACGGTGGGGAGGGATACTCCGCTCCAGAGCCAAGCCTGGGCATCCGTGGTAGAGAGGCTCCATTGGTGGCCCCCAGCAACTCACCCCTCCTTGCACCCACGCCTTTTGCCACTCCAAGTGGGGTGTCTGGCTCTGTCCTCTTACTCTGGGCTCAGCCGTGTGGCTAACTTTAACCAATGACAGAAAAGCACTGCGTGTTTCCCCTTGCTCTCTTGCCCCTTTGCCATGAGAACATTCCTGGACTGGCCTGCTGACAATGGAAGACACGTGGAGCAGAGCGGAGTTGCCCAGTTGTCTTGGCCCAGGGTCTCCTAGATCAGCCCACCCTCGGCCGCCCCCAGACAGGAGGGTGAGCCCATTCAAGATCAGCAGAGTCACTTAGCTAACCCAGCCAGGAGCGGCTGAACCGTGAAGACCCTCACGCTCCGTAAACACTTTTTGTTGCATGCCAGTGAGGTTTGTGGGCGTTTGTTAGGCAGCATCGCTGTGGCAATACGTCACTGATATGGTTGATGATGTTGAGGCTCAGGGAACCCAACGATTGATTGTAAGTGCAAGAGATTGTGGTTCAAGAGAGCAGGTTGGGTAAATGCATTAACCTCTATTTCTCCCCTGAAACTCCACGAAAGCAACGGCGTGAGAATTTTTCTAAAAGGCACTAATCCACAAGGACAAAGCACACAGAGGAAAAGACAACAGCAACAAAGTTCTGGCAGCTGGCAAGGAGACAGATGTGTAACACTGACTTAGCAAAGCCGAGAAAGCAGAATCTAAGCCATGACGCCGAAAGCAAACGAACACCAGGTCTCCATCCACGACTCCAATGGCTCTGGAATAGGTGAGAATACCAGGCATCTCTGGAAGTGGAACAACAGAAGGATTTGTTCCAAGTCAGCTTAAAGGCAGTAAGACCCCTGGATCTCCTCCCTACCCCTAGTCAGCTAAGAACACGTACCTTTCTTACTCCAGCAGACAACTAGAGCTTGAATCATGGAAGGGAGTAAGACAGAGGTCCTCTGGACTGTGGGATTCCTGGGTGCACAGAGCACCATCCCGACAGCATGAGGGCTGGGCGAAGGTTTCTGGGATATCCCACTTGCTCCCCTAGCCCTCCTACCCACCTGGTTGTCAGGCTGGAGCCAAGAGTCCACCCTCTAGGTCGAAGAATGGAAACACCCTCTCTATAGAATCTGACCAGTCCTAGAAAGTAAGAACCTATAACAACAAGTCCCCTGCCAGGTCACCCGACAGTGAGGCATCAGCCAACAAAGCCCAGTCACCACACTGGAGCCCCATCCATCTTGTTTTCTGCCCCATATTTAACATGAGCACACAATCAAGGATCCCTAAACATTTATGGAAAAACTAACACATGAATTAGACATACATACACACAAATAAATAGGGAAAGTAAATTTAGAGGACACAGAGGCTCTGCAGGGGGAAGGAAACTACACAGGATGATATCCTCAAAGAGACATGTTGCATCCATGAGATAAGAAAGGGATGATCAAAATAGAACATTCACAAAATAAAACAGAACTCTTGGGAATTAATACACAGTTTGATAATTGAAATAAAAAAAAACCTCAACTGAAGAGCTGGAATATAAACTTGAGGAAATTTCTCAGAGCAGAACCAAAAAATATATTGTTTTAAGCAGGAGGGAGGAAGAGAGAAAATAGAAGAATAAGAGATTTAGAGGACCAGGCTCAGGAAGTCTAACATTCAAACTGTACGAATTTCAGAAATGGAGAAAATGAAGGGAAGAAACTAATCAAAGAAATAATTCAAGAAAACTTCCCAGAACTGAAGGACATACATTTGCATACTGAGAAGGTCCCCTGATTTCCCAGTGCAATGGCTAAAAAGAGATTCACACTAAGACACATCATCATGACATTTCAGAATATCAACAACAAAGATTAGATCCTATAAGCTTCCAGAGAAAAGACACAGGTCACGTGCAAATGATCAGGTATCAGAATGGCATCAGGCTTCTCATGAGGAATGCCAGAAGCTAGAAACAATGAACCAATTTCAAAATTCTGAGTAAAAATCACTGTCATCTTAAAGTTCTTTATTTAGCCCATTAGCAATTAAGAGTGAGATGGGAATAGAGAGATTTTCTGATTTTAAAAGTTTCAAATATTTTACCCCCTCAATTCTTCCCAGTGTACTCTTTTCCCGGGAACTACTGGATAGGGTAAACTGAGAAAGACATGGGATTCAGAAAAGTTAGGCTTTAAAACAAGAGGGACTCGGGGCGCCTGGGTGGCTCAGTCGGTTGAGTGTCTGACTTCGGCTCAGGTCATGATCTCGCGGTCTTTGAGTTCAAGCCCCGCATCGGGCTCTGTGCTGACAGCTCAGAGCCTGGACCCTGCTTCAGATTCTGTTGTCTCCCTCTCTCTCTGCTCCTCCCCTGCTCATGCTTAGTCTCTCTCTGTCTCTCAATAATAAATAAACGTTAAGAAAAAAAAAATTAAAAAAAATAAATAAAACAAGAGGGACTCACAGCTAACATCATACTTAACAGTGAAAGGCTGAAAGTCTCCTCCCCTAGGAGGAGATCCTGTTCCTTAGGATCAGGAACAAATAAGGATGTCTGCTGTGCTTAACACTGTACTGAAGATTCCAGACAGGGCAGTTAGGCAAGAGAGAGAAACAAAAGGCATCCACACTGGAAAAGAAGGAGTAAAACTATCTGTTTACAGGGGCACCTGGCTGGCTCAGGCAGTTGAGCATCTGACTCTTGATCTCAGCTCAGGTCTTGATCTCAGGGTTGTGAGTTCAAGCCCCATATTGGGCTCCATGCTGGGCACGAAGCCTACTTAAACACACACACACACACACACACACACACACACACACACACACACAAAACCTATCTGTTTACAGGGAGCATCATCTTACACATAAAAATCCCTAAGGAATTTTAAAATCCTAAAAATTAAAAGATCCTAAATCACTATTAGAGTTAATAAACCAGTTCAGCAAGGTTGTGGGATACATTAATACACAAAGATCAACTATTTTTATAAACTAGCAATGAACATCCAAAAAATGAAATTAAGAAAATAATTCCATTTACAATTCTACCAAAAAGAATAAAATACCTAGGTATATATATATTTTTAATTTTTTTAAACCTTTATTTTTTTGAGACAGAGAGAAACAGAGCATGAATGGGGGAGGGTCAGAGAGACACAGAATCCGAAACAGCTCCAGGCTCTGAGCTGTCGGCACAGAGCCCGACGCAGGGCTCGAACTCACAGACCGTGGGATCATGACCTGAGCCGAAGTCGGATGCTCAACCGACTGAGCCACCCAGGCGCCCCCCTACGTATATGTTTAATGAGAGAATTTCAAGACCTGTACACTGAAGACTAGAAAACATTTTTGCAAGAAATGAAAGAAGACCTAAATAAATGGAAAGATGTTCCGTATTTGTGAATTAGAAGACTTTAATCATGTCAAGATGGCAATGCTCCCCAAATTAATTCAATGTAACTCCTATCAAAATCCCAGTGTTTTGTTTTGTTTTGTTTTGTTTTGGTTTGTCTTGCATAAGTTGACAAGCTGATCTTGAAACTCATATGGAAGTACAGGCGCTCATACAAGGAATAGCCAAACATTAGCCAGAACAATCTTGAATAAGAAAAACAAAGTTGGAAGACTCACATTTCCTGTTTTAAAAACTACAAAGCTAGAATAATCAAGACAGTGCGATACCGGCATAAGGACAGGCCTGGAGATCAGTACAACAGAACTGACAGTCCAGAAATAAAATCTTCCACAAAGTCAGTTGACTTTCAACAAGGATGCTAAGACCACCCCATGGGGAAAGAATAGTCTTTTCAAAAAATAGTGCTGGGACAACTGGACATCCACGTGTAAAAGAATGAAGTTGGACTCCTATCTCACACCATACACAAAAGGCAACTCAAAATAGATCACAGTTCTAAATGTAAGGGCTAAAACTAAAACACTTTTAGAAGAAAACATAGGAGTTTCATGACACTGGGTTAGGCAATGGTTTCTTAGATACGACACCTCAAAAGTACAAGTAACCAAAGGAAAAAACAGATAATTGGACTACATCAAATTAAAAACTTTTATTGAAAACTATACCATCAAGAAAGTGAAAGACAACCCACAAAATGGAAGGAAACATTTGCAAATTACGTGTCCAAAAGGGACTAGTATCTGGAATACAGAAAGAACTCTTACAACTCAACAGTAAAAAAAAAGATAAATTACCCAATTAAAATATGGGCAAAGGATTGGAATATACACCTCTCCAAAGAAGATATACAAATGGTCAATAAGCACACAAAAAAAGATGCTTGACATCATTAGTTGTTAGGGGAATGTAAACCAATGGGGCGGCTGGGTGGCTTAGTCGGTTAAGAGTCCAACTTTGGCTCAGGTCGTGATCTCACAGTTCGTGGATTCCAGCCCCGTGTCGGGCTCTGTGCTTATAGCTTGGAGCCTGGAGCCTGCTTCACATTCTGCGTCTTCCTCTCTCTCTGACCCTCCCCTGCTCTACTTGGTCTCTGTCTCTCTCTCTCAAAAATAAATACAGGTTAACAAAACAAAACAAAACAAAACCATTATGAGATTACTTCATACCTGGGATGACTATAATGAAAAGGATGACAGACTGTAACAGGTGCTGGCCAGGACGTGGAGAAAACGGAACCTTTGTAAGCTGCTAGTGGGAATGTAAAATGGCCCAGCTTCTTTAGAAAACAATTTGGTCGTTTCTCAAAAAGTTCAACATAGAGGTCTCATGTGACCCAGCAGGTCCGCTGCTAGGCATACACGCCCGAAAGACATAAAGACATTCGTTGACACAAAACTGTACATGAATGTTCACAGCAGCGTTATTCATAGCAGTGGAAACAACTATGGTGGAAACGACTCAAATGTCCATCAACCGATGAATGGATGCATAAAGTGCAGTATGTCTGCAATGAAATATCATTCAGCAATAAATAGAAATGAAGTGATGCATGCTCCGGTATGGATGAACCTTGAAAACATGATGCTCAGTGAAGGCAGCCAGGCACAGAAGTCCACAGACTGTATGGTTCCATTTTTATGAAATGTCCAAAAAAGGCAAATGTTCAGAGACTGAGGATAAACTGGTAGTTGTCTATGGCCGGGGGTGGGAATGGGCACAAGGTTTCTTTTTAGGCGATAAAAATATTGTAAAATTAGATTGTGGTGCTGTTTATACAGCTCTGTATACATACTAAAATTCACTGAACTGCACACTTAAAAATGGGTGAGTTTTACGGCATGTAACTCGTAGGGCCACATTAACTATTAAAAAATAAAAATAAGAAAGGTGCAAAGATCCCCAGAGAGAGCAGCTGTGCAGCAGGTCTAGAGGTCAAGTCTCCAGAATGGAGCAGGTCAGAGGCTCAAGGAGAGACCTCTTCAAGAGGATGAAATCGATACCACGCCTAATGCACTTGAACACACGGAGAGGAATTTACACTGCAGGGCGAATGTAAGTAAAGACAGGGGTGATAAATGTAACAAACTAAGTAGCAAATGTGGGACATTTACAAACTGCACGGAAAACAGCTAGGTAGGAAAGAGGAGGAAGTCATACTCTACCAGCATCAGTCATGAAGAGCTGCCATGATGATGTTAAACACTGGATAATCAATATTTTGTTAATATTTTGTGATAGAAGGGAGGCGCCTGGGTGGCACAGCCAGTTAAGTGTCCGACTCTTGAGCTCAGTTCAGGTCATGATCGCACAATCTCACAGTTTGTGAGTTCCAGCCCCGCATGGGGCTCTGCACTGATGGTGCAGAGCCTTCTTGGGATTTTGTCTCTCCCTCTCTCTGCCCCTCCCCAACTTGTGCGCGCGCTCTCTCTCTCTCTCTCTCTCAAAATAAATAAACTTAAAAAAATATTTTGTAACAGAAGGAATAGAGAATGGGAAGTGTATGTGTGAGAGAGAGAGAGGGAGAGAGACAGAGACAAGGAGATAAAGAGAGGGAGAGGGAGAGAGATGTGTGCATCAAGTAAATAAAGCTACAATGAGATAGCAATACATATCTGCTAGAATAGCCAAAATGAAATTGAAAAAAGGCTGATAACACCAAAGGTTGGTGAACTGGAATTGGAACTGGTAAGGATGGAAAATGGTGCAGCTACTTTGAAAAAGATGGTTTGGCAGTTTCTTACAAAGTTAAACATGCACTTAATATATGACCCAACAATCCCGCTGCTGGGTATAGACACGAGAGAAATGAAAATACACATCTGCACAAAAACTCGTATGCGAAGAGGCAAAGCAGCATTATTTATAATAACCCCAACGTGGAAACAACCCACACGTCCAACAGGTGGTGAATGGAAGAAACAAACTGGCACCTCCACACAATGAAACACTACTCAGCAATAAAAAGGAGCAAACTATTGATACGTACAACGATGTGGATGAACCTCAAAAACATTACGTTAAATGAAAAAGCAAGACACAAGAGTACACGCTGATTTTACTACACTTATTATTATATTATGGTTTTTTAGAAGAAGCTCTAGAAGGTTCAAAGTAATCTAGGTTGACAGGAAGCAGATTAGTGACTGCCCAAGCCAGAAGTTAAGGAAAATATGAACCACAAGGGAACATGAGGGAACTTTCCAAGATAAGAATGTTCTGTGTCTTGATTTTGGGGGGTAGTTAAAACCATCTGTCAAAATGCACTGAACTGTGCACTTAAAATGGGTACATTTTACTACATGAAATTATACCTCAATGTAATTGATTAGTAAGCGAAAAAAAAAAAAAGGACAGAGCTATTTAATTGGGGTTAAAACCAAGGAGACATCATGGAGGAGGTGGTGTGTAAGCTTGATTTTTAAAAATGAATTTGAGGGGCGCCTGGGTGGCTCAGTCACAGTTGAGTGTCTGACTCTTGATCTCAGCTCAGGTCTTGATCTCAGGGTTGTGAGTTCAGGTCCCACGTTGGGTTCCACGCCCAGCGTGGGGCCTACTTAAAAAATAAAATAAAATAAAGTGAAATAAAAATGAATTTGAGAGACCTACAGAAGAAAGGGCAAGGGGCCTGTCAAGCAGCACAAACAAGTGTGGTCGAGTCTGTTAGTTGCTCCCTAATATGCACTCTCCCTTGATTTCCAGAGAAACAGAAGCCAAAGCTTTGGCTGAGCACATGGCCATGAGAATAAAGGGTGTATCGTCAGCCTCCCTTGCGGCCAGGTGCAGGCAAGTTTTGGTCAATGGGATATAAGTGGCAGTGGTGGGCGCGGCCTCTGGAGAGTGTGTTTGAAGGGCAGCAATATTATTGTCTCCCTTGTTTTCCCTTCCTGCTGGCTGGGATGTGGATGTGATGACGAGGGCTGGAGCAGCCACTTTGGATCACAAGGTAGAAGGCACCACTAAGGATGAATGGACAAACCTGGGTTCCTGTTGAGAATGGAGCTATCATACCAGTCCTAGACTGACTACCTGGACTTGTAAGAGAGAAAGAAACTTCTATTCTGTTGAAGCCACTGCTGTTTTGGGTTTTTAGTTCCAGTAGAATCCCATCCCAAGTAATGAAATGAGCAAAGGTATAACAGAGAAGTGCTCTTCTCCCAGTGCTGTAGGCTCTCCCAGACACCCACCGGCAGGCTGTGACTACACTGCTTGGGGGCAGGGCCCTGGGGTCCCTCTTATTTCTGTTTCCAGGGCTGGCACACGGCAGGTGTGCGGGGAAAACATCGAGTTGGCTGGAAGACCATGATTCAAGTTCAAGCATGATGTTACAGACTGAATGTGTCTCCCTAAAATTCATGTGTTGAAACCCTAACCCTTAAAGGGATGGCATTCAGAGATGAGGCCCTTGGGAGATAACTAGGGTTAGACAGGCCATGAAGGTGGGCCCTCTGATGGGATTAGTGTCTCTATAAGAAGGGACGCTGGGATTAGTGTCTCTATAAGAAGGGACGCCAGAAAGCACGCGGTCCTCCTGTCTCTCTCTCTCCTTCCCGACATGTACACAAAGAAGTTGTGTGAGATGTGAGAGCACAGTGTGATGGCAGTTGCCTACAAGCCAAGAGAAGAGGTGTCAGAATGAAGCTCATGTTGCTGGCACCTTGATCTTGGACTTCTAGCCTCCAGAACTGTGAAAAATACATTTCTCCCGTTTAAGCCACCCGTCGTATGCTGTTACAGCAGCCCGAATTAACTAACATGCACAAGACACATTGAGCTTGCGCTCTGCGAGCAGGGGCCTGGATCCCCCTGTTCACCACCGTAAACCTTGTACCTAGCTCCAGATGTGCTGTGGGATCTCAGGTGTTTGTTGAAGGGAAGAACGAAAAGCTGATGCAGCAGAAGTCTGAGGTTTCGAAGGTCACAGCCCATCTAAACATCCTTCTTCAAGATGCCTTCTGGGTACTGCCTCTCCTCCCTCACTCCCAGTCCATGTCCTTCTTGGGGTGGGATTGTCCAGACCCTAAGCAATGATGATCACGTGATCCAGACTCAGCCAATCCATACCTTTCATTTCTCTGGAAATAAGGAATAGGGACAGACAGAGCCATGGGTCCAACTAAAGCTTATCAGAGCTAATCTTGGGATTTTACTGAAACAATTAAGAAAATGGCACTTTTATACCACACAGGAAGCTAAAGTAGCTGTAGCCAAATTGTTATTAGCAAAGAAGAGCCAGTCTGAGCACGAAGGCAACTCAGAGAAAGTAGATGATGACCGAGAGAGAGAAAGAGAAACCAAGTCTTAGTGACTTCATCTGATGCCTGGATCAAGCTGTGCCTGAAGTCCAATCCTAGTGATTTCAATCAAATGGTCTAGTAAATTCCTCTGGGCTTAAACCAAATGGGCTTGAGTCTTTGTTTTTTGGCAACTCAGAGAGTACACACGAACACAGTTGACCTTCAGGGTCAATGTCACCCCTAAAATACATCATTTGGGGATAGTGTTGCCATCTAAAACTGGTACCAGGGCACCACCAGGTCATTGCATGAACTCTACTTCCTTCTGAGTGTAGCTGACTCTGAGAACTCAAACGAGGTCTTGTTGATTCTACCTGGTATGTGACATTGTAAACCAATCTCACATTATCAGCACTGCAAAAATTCCCCTCTAAACACAGGAGTCTGAAATGTTAATCTGGGAATTAGTGGACATTTATCTTCTTTTGGATCAGTATAATTTCCTCCCATTTTTTTTATCTGCTTTCTGAGCCACCTCATTTATCTAAGCTTTCAAAAGCTCATGCAAAACACATAATGCACTTCAGCTACAAAAATCAATGTTTGAGGATGTGTTCCTACCAGGATTGATACAAAAATTCTTATACAGCTTTTCTGAGGCCTTACTATCAAAATTTTTATTCATGAATAGAGCCAGAATAGTTGTACTTATAAACAAAGCTTCTCCCTAATTATCAAATCAGGGGGGAAATGTAATTTAAAAAATATATATTCTTTTGTATTTTTAAAGGGAAGGAGATTTATATCGGTTTGGGTTTCAAACAACCCTCTTTCCCCCCAACCACCCGAGACAACTGACTGACTTTAATTAAAGACCATTTACCCTGGGAATGGATTGCTTGCTGCAATTTGTACTGAAGAGACACATTTGCAGACAAATGGATTGCAGTCCTTAGATTTTGCTCCAACGACAAAAGAAGTGATTATGTTCCCCCATCACTTCCTCCCTCTGAAGAACTCTATTAAGAGAATAATTTGAACGGACTCTCTTCTACTCTGCATTTTAAAGTGCGATCTATTTCAGTGCCATCAACATTTTTTCCCATTTTAAAAAACGAGTGATATTTAAGGAGAAATGCCAGCTGGGTATATATTTGAGGAGGGGCTTCAGGAAACGCAAAGGTTTATATAACTGCCTCTGAAGCCCAGTTGCTTGCAAGCACTGAGTAACCTGTAGCCTTGGTTCGCGGCTGCAAATAGCAGACAGAGACAGTCCTAGAGCACAGGAGGAGACTAATCAAATTCACACGCTGGCTCTGGACACCTCGTTCTATTTTTCCATTTCCTGGCTGCCCACGACCGGAGGGGTTTGGATGGGGCTAAGTCCAGAGCCACGGAGTTTAAATGGAACTGTCGGGCCCTAAGGCTCCCTGACTTGTATGTGGTCTAAAAGGAGGCCTATGAATCTGCCTCAGAACTGGGCCGAAGGAAGCCGGAAGAGTAGGGAGCTCTCTGGTGCTGTGTTAAGCCAAGTCCAGGGGTGCCTTCTCTGTGCCTCCATAAACACCTGGGGCCGCTACATTATAATGCCTTATGTGTTTGCTATGCTAAAGGCCTGAGGGTGTCTTGAGAGCAGGGCTAGTCTCTCTCTTTGGGGCTTAGCTGAGTAGCTGGCACTCAGTACTCAGTACTCACAAGTGGTACTCAGCACATGCAGAATGGGTTGCTGAGTAAACACATGTCTTTAATTCTGTCCGTTTGGCTCTGAGCTCCGCACCAACAGTGACTGGGTGCCTGGTCAATTTATCCCCAATACAGGAAAGGCACATCCAGCCTGGGCCTGAGGTGACAGGAATCCTACGTTTTTCTCCCACAGTGATCCAGGAGCTGTTTGACTTTAGAGGTGTCAGAGTAGGAAGGAATCCAAGAGTGGTGGGTTGCAAAAGCGTTCCTGATTCTCCAACCTTCCCCGGGTCCATGCCTTCGGCCACGTGACCTAACAGCTGCTCCCATCAAGAGATGGGAGTCTATTTCCTGCCCCCCCCCCCTCCCCGGATCTAGGCTGGACTTCTAACTTGCTTGACCAACACAATGCGATGAAAGTGAGTAAACATAAATAATAAATGTTTTGTGCGATGGCTCATTATACAGCCATAGCTAACTGATACACTGAGTTCAACATTCCAAACAGGTGGGTACCCTGAGGGCCAGAGAAGGGAGGAAGCTTTCCTAAAACCACATCTGCCAGTGACAAGAATCCAGGTATGGGAACCACTCACCCAGGGCCTTTCAACTGTACCGAACACTGATCTTTCTTCAAGTACCCATTTATTTCATCTAAGTCATTAACCCTGAGGATCTGAACAAAGGGCAGGAGGAGCCACATGAAAGTCATCACCAGCCATACAAAGTAGATGTCGTTAGCTCCTAGCTTGCTACCTCTGAGGTTCTAGAATCATCCACCCCAAAAGCCACTGGGTTCCCACACGTTGTAACCATGTGTTCTGCCATGAAAATCAAACCACAAGGCTCTTTTCTCAATCTGCAAAAAACTGTAGAAATCAGTAGGATTTTATTTTATTTACTTATTTTTTTTTAATGTTTTTATTAATTTTTGAGACAGAGAGCATGAGCAGGGGAGGGGCAGAGAGAGAGGGAGACACAGAATCCGAAGCAGGCTCCAGGCCCTGAGCCGTCAGCACAGAGCCCGACGCGAGGCTCGAACTCACAGACCGTGAGATCGTGACCTGAGCCGAAGTCGGACGCTTAACCGACTGAGCCACCCAGGCGCCCCGAAATCAGTAGGATTTTAAATATTAAAAGTAATCTCTAAAAGGCACTTAGGACAGCATTTGACACACCGTAAATGTTCAATAAGTGTGAGCTGTTATTATTAAGTTCACTTCTCACAAATCTTTCGGACCCTTTGGTGCCTATCATTTGTCAACCAGCAGGCAGCACTAACATTTACTGAGTGCCTGTGGAGGCCAGGCCTTTTACATACATCGCTGTGGTTAATCTTCACAACGTTTCTTTGAGGTACCAACCCCATCTTACAGATGAGGAAACTGACGCTTAGTGGGATGAACTTGCCCAAGGTTAGTAAAGTTGAGAGGTGGTGGGGGAGGGGTCACACCCCAGCTGTCTGCCGCAAGCCTGTGGGAGCACAGACCACGATTGCTCATCTCTGTTCTCTCTAGCGCTTAGCCTAGAGTGGGGACTGAACAAAACCACAGAATTAATAAACACTTAAATTCCAAGAGGTTCAAAGAGTATCGAGTTTCTTCGCTCCCCCACCATCCCTGTCAGAAGGGCTGACATTTAAAAGACCGAAAATATTCAGCGTTAGTAAGGATGTGGAGTAACTGGAACTCTCGCGCACCGTCTCCCCCAACCGCCACCCCCCCCCCCCAACCAGATCCCAGGCTCTTGTGCTTGAAAGGACGTTTGCTGTGACCAAGAGGGCAGGGCAGCCACCGTGCCTGATTGATGAACACAACTGAAGAGGCCTTACAGAGCTGTGGTAGTAAGCATGGATTTTAGAGGTGGCATGAACAAGAAATACTGGTGAACACTCTAGAACACTAAGGTGATCCGGCACTGATACTTTCTGGAGGACTCACTGACTGTTTCTACAGACCTCACGGAGCCCCTTACTCAATGCTGGCATTGACACTCCAGTGCTGTCGCGGTTATGACTGCAAGATAAGTGGGTGGCCCAATTGGATTTTTCTAAACTCAACCGGCCTGCCTGGTCTTTGGTCACTTCTCCTGTAGGCTTCACCAGGTCCCCAAGTGTCCCCTCTCTTTGAGAGCAGGAAACGGCACTTCCCAGCCAAGCCTCACCATCTCGGAATAATCAAAGCCCCAGGCACTGCCAGAAACACTGACTTTTGTTTCTCAAGCGGGAAAGGCTGTTCCCTCCCTGGAACATGGAAGCCTAGGGATTTTCCCAATTGAAAGGTACATCAATGGATTGAATGTGCCCCGCCCCCGTTTCATCTGTTGAAATGCTAACCCCCAATGTGATGGTGTTAAGAGGTGAGGCCTTTTGGAGGTGATTAGATCGTGAGGTCTTACAGTCATCATGAGCGGGCTTGGGGCCTTAATAAAAGTGACCCCAGAGAGCTCTCTCGCCCCTTCTACCATGTGAGGACAGACAGAAAACAGATGGTTATGAACCAGGAAGCCAACCATTGAGCAACTAATCTGCCTTCACCTTAGACTTCTCGGCCTCCAGAACGGTGAGAAATAAATGTTTGTTCTTTCGGCCAGTCCCTCTGGTAGTTTTGTTACAGCAGAGCCCCAGAGGGGTGCTATTTGGTGGGGGCAAGATGATCTTCCATCTGGTCCAGCCCTCCCTTGCTTAGTGACCTGGGGTGACTCAGTCCGTTGGACACTGGCTGTGTTTCAGCTGGGCAGATCTATGGATTCCCGCTCCCCTGGGCTCAGGAAAATGCACGAGCCCAAGCCCCAGTGGGAGCCGAACATGAAATTCACCTGCGACTTTCTCAGATCCTTTCCAAGACAGTGGCCCTTTGGTACTGACTTGAGACTGAACTCCCACAGTCTCAGGTTCTAAGATCACGTCAGCAGTTGTCCAACGTTTTATATTTAAAAAATACTGTTAGGGGTGCCTGGCTGGCTCAGTCAGTGGAGCATACAACTCTTGATCTCAGGGTTTTGAGTTCAAGCCCTGCGATGGACGCAGAGCCTACTTAAAAGTAAAAAATACTGCCATGTGATTCTGTTTATTTAATCCTTCTAACTCTAATCCTTTGAGGCTAGCCAGACTTAGGAAACAGTCTGCCCATCTTCCAGATGAGGAAACTGAGGTCTGAGAGGTGAATTCCTGGCCTAGGCTCACATAGGCCTCCTGCCTGACTCGATCCAGTGCTCTTTCTACTATATACCTCAAATCCTCTCATAAATAAGGGGTTGTGGGAGCTTTTGTGTGCCCACAACCAGGTGAGACAGCGCTGTACCCATTTTACAGATGAGGAAACAAATCCAGGGAAGCCGAGTAAAATGCCCGTGTAACGATAATAACAAATGGCGAAGCAAAATTCAAACCCGTGTTTTGAATCTCCACAGCAGCAGACAGAGACCTACTTCCTAAAATCAGAGTTTACTGGGGTCCCAGTCTGGTGAATGACAACAAATCAGTAGGACATAATAACGCATGGTTGCGGCACTGACTTCAGAAAGCCGCTGTCGCATGGGAGGCTAGAGCTGCCTGAGGCCGGGCAGCTTCGGGAGCGTGAGCTAGCTCCTCACAAGAGCCACCGTGAAAGAGGGCCATTTATGTTCTTCCAGTGGGTTTTGGTCCGATTCTTGTTTTTAACCACATAAATTTTGAGGTCAAATAAGATGAGACTATCGTTCTAGAAGGATGCAAGTCTGTCCTGGAAGGAAGGCTCTAGTATGTCTTACTGTCCCAGGCCACACTTTTGGGTTCTGCCCCCAAATACTTATTTTGGCTGGAGAATTTCACCCCCTCTGTGCTTTGGGGTACGAGTTAGTATTACTGGCCCCGGGGAGACTGGAAGAACTCAACTGAGGTACACGCTGTAGCTGTCACCCGTTCCTGGGACACCTTTTCCACCAACCAAGCTCTGGCCATTGCAGGTTACAGCTTCTGAGCGGCTCACAGAGAAACGAACAGAACAGCCTCCTCTCAGTAGCCGGTTCGAGACTGCTGACGCAGTCTATCCCAATCACCTGCCAGCGGGAAGCAGACGCCAGTGCCTACAATGGGGAGAGACCCCGCAGGCCCCCGTTTCCCCACACCCGCATCTGAACTGTTTGCAGCTGCCTTCCCCGTGAGAGGAAGGTCGGGGCCCAGGTCTGCTTTCTCTCTGAAATCTCCGTGTCTAATCCAATAGTGGGAACTCTGCAGGACTTCAACAACGGCTCGGGCAATCCGCAAGTGAAAGCATGAATGAATGAGGAGTCCTGTCCAGTGACTACTTCCCTGCTCCAGGGGCCCTGATGGGGACGACCGTGCTGATGACGACAATAAGGAGGAAGAGGTGAAACTGTTCAAGGTTAGAGCGAAGTTCTGGGCAGCGAGAACAGACGCTGACCTTTTTCAACCTCAAAGCCTGCAGGGGCTTTTCCCAGTCGACCCACACCCTTTTGAAGATCTCAACTGCATTGTCTCCTCCAGATCACGTTACTTCAGAGGCAAACCGATTCTCTGGTTAAGGAAAAAGAATGTGAGCAGATCAACCAGTGATCGGTGATCGTCATCCACCCCCCAGGGCTTTTACAGAGAAAGCCCCCCAATCTGGGCTCTGCAAGGAGCACTGGTGGGCCAAGTGGCAGTGGGAGGGGAGGCTCGGGGTCCAGAGCTTAGAGCGGCCTGATTTCAGTGCTTTGGAAATCTCTGCTGTTGTAGGATGGCTTTCTATATTGGCATTTCCGCTCCTTGGGTTTTAAAGAATGAGAAATCTGTGGCTGATCACATATTCAGCAACCAAGTACACTTATTCGAAGACCTAAATTGCAGAAATAACTCATGTGATTATTTGAATGAATAGGAGTCTGGATCATCAAGCTCAATCTATGGATAAATCAGGAAGAGCTAGCTGGGCGAGTGGAGGGCAGGCCCTCCCCAGCTGGCTCTTCTGCTGGGCCAAGACATGCTTTCTCTGCAAGGAGGCCAGGGCAGCAATCCTTGAGTCTCTGCTCCTTGGAGGTGCTTTGCCTTGATCTGCCTACATACCACGACCAGGGCAAAGCTTTGAAGTCCGAGGCAGCCAGAATCCGGTTATCCCCAAAGGGATGAGTCAGGCAGAGTGAGGGTCACGAGAAGCGCACCCCGCTCTCACCTCAGGGCCATAAACCTGTCCTAGTGCTCACTGGTGAGTCCTGCAAAACAGGCCCCACCTTCTGGGCCCTGGCATTGGACTTGCCCAGTCAAGCAGCGAACCTCCATGGCCGCCATCCTGGAATCTGCCTTACTCACACCCTTCTTCTCCCGGTGCACTCCCTCCCGAGGGCTCGGGCTGCCTCGCATGTGCCCAACTGTCCTCAGAGTGGCCTGTGAGGATTCCCCCAGCCAGAGCCCAGCTCCTGCGAGAAACCTGCTCTACAAAGAGCTCAGCTCAGCCCGCAGGCCAGCCAAGCCTGCTGAGTTGTGCAGAGATACTCCCTGCCCCCCTAACATGGGCCTCCAGTCACCTCAACTGCCCGGGCCTGGATGGTTCCCTAGAAGGCACCTCCCGGGGCTTGAGAGCCACATCTAGGTCACAGTGAACCTCCTCCAGGTCTTCCTTTCCTGTTCCCATTGTGTGACTGTGGGCGTGAGGGACATCTGAGAGGCCGGGCCTCAGGCAAGGCATTCACAGAGCTGGGGGAGGGCACCACACAGGGGGCAGCCAAGCAGACCTAACATTTTGTACCAGCGACTTCTGGGGTCAGGGAGCTTGGGTTCCGATCCTGGCTTTGCAGTCTGCCCACCGTGTGATCCTGACCAAGGTATAGAACCTCTCTCTCGTGGCTTCAGTGTCCTCATCTGTAAAAATGAAGATGTTTCCGTACAGAATCATTTGTGAGATTCAATAAATAGTATGATGAACGTGCTCAGCAGAGCGGCTTGTGGCAAATGCTTGAACATGTCAGCCAGTCCAGTTCTAAACACGTATCCTAAGAAAACAGTAGGACAAATATGTGAAGATTAGTGAGCTGGATTAGGAAATTCATTTTACTATTGCTTAGAATGGCAAAAAATCAGAAAGCGCCTAAATGTCCTATAAGAGGAATAAGAAAAAATTCTGCACAATGCATGTGTGTATATACAATGTGTGTGAATACCATACAACAGAATTCCACATAGCCATGAAATAGGACAATATAGGTGTTTGGTGTTTAACAGCTTGAAAAGGCAATCACAAAATACTGAGTGAAGATTACAGGCCAGTATTTAATTGTATGATTCTATTTATGTAAAAATAATATTTATATCGGGGTGCCTGGGGGGCTCAGTCGGTTGAGTGTCCAACTTTAGCTCAGGTCATGATCTTGCGGTTCAGGAGTTCAAGCCCCACGTCAGGCTCTGTGCTGACAGCTCAGAGCCTGGAGCCTGCTTCAGATTCTATGTCTCCTCTCTCTGCTCCTCCCCTGCTTGTACTCTCTCTCTCTCTCTTTCAAAAATAAACATTAAAAAAATAATAATACTTCTATCTATTCATTTTCATGGAGACCTCTCTGGAGATGCCCATGAGACTAGGAGTCATCTCTGGGTGGTGAGACTTCAGGAACTTTTCTTTCTGGTTCTTATTTGTAATTTCCCATTTCTCTACAATGGGCATGTATCACATTTATCATTTTCTCAAAAAAAAAAAAAAGGGGGGGGAATAGATAGAGTAATTTTAAGGGTAGAAAAGGATTTTCACACTCAGATAATTCCAGCATGGATAAAAGGATTTGTTCAACTTTCATCACTCTCCAACTGAGAAGAGACACAAGGAACGGCAGCCATAAGAAGAGGGAAAACCCCATGTTTCAAGGTTTAGTGTCTAAGAAGAGTAGCTTGAAAATTAAAGTGTCTCCAGCCATCCTTCCCCATCGCTCCATCCTGTGGGACACCAACCTTGACCGTCAGCAACAAATCAGACGTGAAACATGACTTCCTCTCGGGGAACAGGAAATCAGGGTATCAGAATGACAACAAATTTCTATTTTACCTTGCCAAGAGACCCTTCCCGCTGAGAGGAGGAAATGTGGAGCACAAATCAGCTCTCCGGAAGGAGGAGGGACACTTTCACAGGATCAGCTGGAGGTCGGGGAAAACTGCAAAGTCTAAACATTCTTCATGTCATAACTTTGTCAGCTGTACTGAAAGTTGACAAGATGCTTACCCAGCACCTCAAGACACATGCCAAATTGACGTAGTTAGACGCGTAAGCTATAATAACTACTGAGATGCTTTAGCAAGCTCGTGTCCGGCGGCCTGCTGCCTCTGCTCCCCACACGGAGGGCTGCACAGCCCCGCCGCCCTGGGATGGGGTCTCACGACAGGAGCCGGATTGATTTATTCGCCCACCCATTTCCAGCATCGGCGCCGCGGCCAGTGCCAACATTGGATATGAGGGTCAGTCCGAAGCCATGCCTGCCTTCAGGAAGCACTTTCTACCGCAGGGCGTGTTTTTCAAAGAGAAGAACACAAATCCAATTTACCTCGCAAAGGGAACGCGGGGGATTGGACGCAGGGAGAAAGATAAAGGGGAGGGATGGATAGAGAGTCTGTTCTGCCCCTCAGCTGTGGGAGAGAGAAAGGGGCCGAGGTTTCCTACTTTCCTGGCCGGATCCTACTAGTCAGAGAAGAGAGCGGGGATATGTTGAAGGGTAAGGAGCAAGGTCAGTGTGCCAGGTGGGGGCTGCAGGTGGGCTGGGCCATCCAGTGAGCTCCAGCAGGGGAAGGAGGGAATTTGGGACCCGCCAGTGCCCAAGAAGATGGGCTATTTGTGATAACAAAGCTCCTCTGAGGCTTTTTTTTTAATCGAAAGCATCCAAAATCCTCTCCCTGGCTACGCAGGAATCTGGGGCTGACACACCCACCTTCCCAGCCCTTTCTCAACCACACTTCAGAAACAGCTCAAAGCCACGCCAAGAATATCCTGTTACCTCAGGGTAGGATTAGCTCCCACATGAATGGAAGGTACCCTCTTTAAACAACTGTTCTGCCTGCCATTTGCAAATGCCATGTTCATCAAATATCTGCTGAATGGAAGCCCCTGGACATGTTGGACTCACTCACACAGTGACTCAGGCCCCCGCAGCCTTCCTGATGACCGGGGAGCCTGTCACATCCAATAGTGTGGGAGCTCACCGGCAGACTCAGCACCCAAGGGGGCTCGCCTTTGCCAAAGGCATTACCTCGACTCACAGGGCTATGGGGGAGGGGGGTGGAATCACTTCAGGAATGATGGACTGTAGACCCAAGAGGATCCTGTGGTTTCTAACCCAGGCTGTGCATCAGATCCACCAACACAGATCCCTGTGCCAGCTGGGCTCTACTGAACCCGCATTTCTTAGAGATGGGACCTGGAAATCCATGTTTGCAAAAGTCAGGTAGGGAGTTCTGGTGTTTTCCCCTGGTTAAGAGCCATAAATTGGCCCAAGTTGCTCGTTCCATTGATGGTGAGACTATCCCAGGGAGGGGTGGGAAAAACATATTTGTCCAAGGTCACAAGACAATCATCGCTTCCCTGGAAAGCTGTGACAATATTAATGGTGATGACGATGATGATGGTGGTGGTGGTGGCAGCTACTATTCACCCTCACGTGTATTTAACTAATTGAATTCTCACAACCAGTCTATGAAATAGGTACTATTTTTCCAGGAGAGGAAACTGTGGCACAGAGAGGTTAATTCATTTGCCCAAGGTCACACAGCAAGGGAGCCAAAGCCGATGCCCCTATCCAGGGCACAACTTTCTCAAATCACCAGGACCCTGCCTCAGGGATTTTGCCTCCTCCTCAGTCCATGGGTTGAGCTGCAGGCTCTGGGATGTTTCTGGGGGAATGGTCTCTGCCCAGCTTTGCATCCTGACCTCGAGGCTGAGGGAGCCCAGAGGGCACATTTCATTTGCTGAGGGACCTGCTTTTGCACGTGTCCCCTGGCCTGGGCATGGCTCACGGCCCTTCAGATGAAGCCATGCTGGCCGTGGGAAGAATGATCCCACTGCTGGATGTGAGAAATATCAGGAGAGGCATTTTTTTTCCAGTCCAGCCAGACCCTTGTGACACCCTCTTAGAAGGGGAGTGTCATGTAATAGCCTCATGGGGTGTCTGGGGTGTCTGGGATTTTGTCCTCCTTAGTTGGGGGAAGATAAGTAACATCTTTGGCTTTACTTTTTTTTTTTTTTAGAGAGAGAGAGAGCAAGTGAGCAGGGGAAGAGCAGAGAGAGAGGGAGACACAGAATCTGAAGCAGGCTCCAAGCTCTGAGCCGTCCGCACAGAGCCTGATGGGAAGCTCAAACCCATGAACCATGAGATCATGACCTGAGACGAAGTCGGATGCCCAACTGACTGAGCCCTCCAGGTGCCCCGTTGGCTTTCCTTTTAAATTAGGAAAGAGGGATGTAATGGACAAAGACTGAGGAGTGTGGGCAGAAGAAGAATGTCACAGCCTCCTTTTCATCAATGAACACCCACGGACCCTTCTTTGCCATTCACCAAAGGCACCATCTAGGTACCCCAGAAGCACCATCCGGGCCTGATGCCATCCTAGGGATGCACCAGGCAGGTTATGCGGGAAGTCCTGGCCCGTGGGGGGGTTCCCAGTTCCAGAGGCAGAGGAAACCGGACGGACGTGCGGGCTTTGGAGGTAGACAAGCCTGGGTCTGAACTGCCGCTCTGCCTCTTTGCAGGCTTGGGCAAGTTCCTTCTCTCAGAGTCTCGGTTTCCTCGTCATAACAACACCTACTTCAAAGAGGGGCCGTGGGGAGTAAATGAAACTCACCAGAAGGTAGCTGGGCAAGCGGGTGGGCACCTGGGCATACACCCTTCCCTCCCCACACTAACGGAGACAAAGAACTAGAGTGGTTTATGCACCAGCTTTCCCGACAACAGTGAGAAGGAAGGAATCCCTCCTACAAAATCAGGGAGGGTGCAGGCTTTTAGGACCCTTACCTGGCAAGGAAGACACAGACACAGAAGCGGGACTGCATTACAACTTTCATGGGCCCCCTACCGCCATTAAAAACATATCTTAAATATGATCTTTTACAATTGCATTTGTATGAAAATGAATATAATCCAGGCTGGATCCATTATTATATTCATTTTTGTCTTTGGATTTTAAAGGAAAGTAAAATTAAAATACTTCTGTGAGCCCTGGGCGCTGTGTCTAATGAAGAAGTCAGCCCTGTGCAGAGGCATCTTGGGTGCCTGGCTGGGTGCTGGATGCCAGGACTAGGTCTCCTCCCTCCAAAGCTGCTTCTCCCACCGCCCCCCCCCCAACCACACCCTTCTCCGTATTAGCACCAATACTATCCCCAGCATGACCTCCTAGGCTTGGCCTGTGCTGTTCCCCCACCTGTAACAGAGATTTCATTGATGTCTGTCAAAATCTACCCGCTAAGCAACTCTGGCACCCAAATATCTGCCCCCTCCCACACGACGCCTCTCAGATGCACCCTCTTGTTGAAATATGGGGAACTTTATGCTTCTGTCCGATGAGCTCATGGTATCTTGTTCACTTTGCGCCCTCCCTGCTCCATCCCTAGCTCTGAGCCTGGCACACAGTAGGCACTCAATACAAAGTTGTGGAATTGAATTAAAACTTAAATAACTGGAACTCTCCATGTCCCCCCAGTGCGATCAGTTACTTGTTGCAAAACAACATCCAGATGCATTTCTGGGCAACTGCTATTTCAGGAACAGTGTTATTTGGGGAGCTGAGAGCCCTGCTGGCTGGACAAGAAGCAGGCAGAGGGCCTCTGCCACCGAGGCTCCCTTCCTCCCCTTCCTAATCATTTGCTTGGCCATCGGCAGGATTAGACAACGGCAATTATCCCCACACGGTCTATTCCCAGAATTCAAAGTTATTGGGGGAGAAAATGCAATTGTGCTTTTATCCAGTCATTAAAAAACAAAACAAAACAAGAGCAGTGGATTTCAAACCGCTTTTCAGATTTGATGAGAAGAAAAACAAACTTGAGTATTAGCCCTAAATTGTGCTGACAACACACTTCCGGGTCTCTTTGTCCTCCCCCGTGCTCTCTTCAGAAGTTCTCAGCAACTCCTATTGATCCCTGCCTGGTTCTCATGCCTGGGGAGGGCAGCCCAGTGGAGCAGGGAACGGATGGATCCGCCTGCCTGAGAGGCGCGCAGGGGTGGGGGAAGGGACGTCCTGGCTCCCACTGCCCAGAGAAGTGGCGGTCCCGGGGCCTCACTCGGGACCAGCGTCCCGTGCCGCACCTCCACCCCCACCGCTGAACTCACCGCCCACCCGGCCACACCAGGCTTTCATCAGCCAGGGTGAAACCACCCCAAAGTAGCCGAGTCACCTACTATTTTAGGACCTGGAAGCAACAGGAGAGTCCATATGCCAGACGCCCACAGTGTATGATGGAGAAATGAGCTCACGGAGAGAATGGGCCTTGTCTGGGTCACAGGGCAGACTGGCGCTTAGAAGCCAGGTCTCCTGGTTCCTGAGGTTCAGGATAGGGAGAAAACATTGGGGGCTACATTCGTGGGACCCCACTTATATTCAGCGCTGCTCGAGTATGGTCTCTTACCACACCCCCACCTGTTCCAGCCACACTGAACATCTTTTAGACCTCAAGGGTCATGGTCTCACTCCACCTCCCCTCCAGGCTGTTGCACTTGTCCTTCTGTGCCCATGACCCCCTCTCTTATGCTTCTTTGTTCATGCTTCAGGTCTCAGTGTAGAGGCCATCTCCTCCAGGAAGGCTTTTTGAAGCCCATCCCTCCAAGAATGAATCAAAGAGCCCTTGGTGTACTCATACTACCTTAACTGAAACTATAAATTCGTGTATTTGTCTCCCTACTAGCCTGGGAGGTGTACATGGGTATCTATCACTCTTGCCTCCCGCTACTTCCCCGTGTCTAGAAGAGTTTCTGGCACATTCCAGGCACTGAACAATCATAGATGAAGAAATGGTCTCATGGGATCCCAGTGACAATCCTGTGAGAAGGTGTCAACCTCCCCATTCCACAGGAGAGAAAACTGAGGCTCAAAAACAAACGTGCCCCCTGCCCAGTGAGTTGGCAGAGGCAGGATTTGGAGAATCCAAGTCTTCTGACCCAACATCAACATTTTCTTTAAGACCCTTCCCCTTCCCACATGGTAACCGAACGAAAGAAGGTCCAGGTCATGCCATTTTGGACCTGTGTGTCCACAGCTGGGATGGGCTGGGGAGTAAAGAGGTCACCCCATGGCACTGAGAGACGGCGTGGGCAGGGAGTAACGAAGGAAGACTTTGCTGACCGTTTGCACTTGAGGCAGCCAGCCTGAGAGCCCCAGTTCCTCCCTAGGTTAAGGCAGGAAGAACAGGGACCCTTCTAGACCAGGGCTGAAGACACAATACAGGGCAGCTACACTCCAGGGAGCACATAACTGGCAAGCTTGGGCTTTTAACAAGGGAGGGGGCGTCTTGATTAAGAGGGAAGTATGGTTCAGTAGGAGGCCACGATTAAGCACACTGACAAGCATACGTGGCTGGTGGGACTACTGATTAGTTTATCTACTTTGCATAACTGGCAGCATCCAACTAAAGTTCAACATCCGAACACGGCACGACCCAGCGATTCGAACCCTGGGCAGATCCCAACATAAGTGGCTGCTTGTTTCCACCAAAAAGCACGTACAGAAGTGTTTGTAACCCTCAACGGGAACGTAAAATGGTACGGCCACCGTGGCAAACAGTCTGGCAGCTCCTTAGAAGTTTACACAGAGTTACCATATGATCCAGCAACTCCACTCCTACACGAACACCCAAGAGAAATGAAGACCCACATTCACCCAAAAACTTGGATGTGAATGTTCATAGCAGTAGGATTCGTAATAGACAAGTGAATTAAAAAGTAGGCACAATCCAATGTCCATCCACTGCTAAAAAGACAGACAAAATGTGGTATACTCACACAACGGGATATTATTTGGCAATAAGGGAAGTGAAGTATATGCTACAGGGTAGCTGAACCTCAAAAAATTAGGTCCACTGAAAGAAGCCATTCACAAGAGACCAGATATTATATGACCCCTTTTATATGACATGTTCAGCACTGGCAAATCTATGTAGGGACAGAAAGTAGATTAATGGTTGCCTGGGGCTGGCAGGGGAGGGAGGGTTGGAGAGACTGCTGAGGGGTATGGGGTTTACTTGTAATTGCCACAAACTGGAAACGAAAATGTCTAACAACAGTAGAATGGGTGGATAAACTTGAAAAGGAATGAACTACTGTTTATGATGTAATTATGAGTAAAGAGCAGCAGACAGACAACACTAATCTAAGATGATAGAAGTCAGAATAGTGGTGACCCGTGGGGGCTACTGACTGGGTGGGGCCTGTGGGTAAGGGAAATGCTACCTCGATCTGCACGGTAGTTACAGGATGTACCTGTACGTAAAATTCATTGGGATGTGCACTTACGATGTGCACTTAAGATATGTGCATTTTACTGCATGTAAGCTGTAAGTTACATCTCAATTTTTAAAAACTAATTTAAAAAATGAGAGAGAGAGAGAGAGAGGCCCAAGTGAATAGACCAGGGCACAAGTCCTGGCTATCAGGTCTTTGTGAGCGTTTCTGTCCCTCCCTTCGGGCGCCTCCTTCCCCATCCTCCAGACATCAGACCAGATGGTTTCAAAGGATCCAGCTGGCACCGGCAGTCTGAGATTCTGCGAATTCACATACCTATTTGTCCCTGAGTTTGTTGGGAAATTTGGCAAATGCCAAACTCGAATCAATGTGGTGCGGAGAAAAGGGGGCTGGTTGTCTGCCGTGGGCTCAGCCTCGTTTCCAAGGAAGGCAAGGTCTTTGGAAAGTGGGTGGGAACACCCCGCCTCCAGGAGGGAATGTCGCTTTCAATATGAATCATCTTAGGCATCCAACAGCTTGCTCTGGGAATAGATACCCTGACTCACTTCTCCCTGACAGGAACAAGTCTTGCTACTAAAATTTCAGATGTCAAGAGAACCAGCACAGCCCAAATAGCCTCTCAGAGGTTGGGGAGTGGGGGGGAGAAAGAAAGAAAAAGAAAGAAAGAGATCAGCCTAGTAACCAACCAGGAATCACAGAGGGGATGGGCACCTTTGTACAGAAGACCGGACGAGGCCCAGAGGAAGCCGCCGGCTCCCATGGCAGCTGGCGCCAGGGCTGGGACGGGGACCCAAGGCTCCTGACCTCGGGTTTTCTTTGTACAACAACCTGCTACTATATTTTTTAGAGAAATAAGTTATGCTCCGTGCTGGTGGGAAGCCTTTTAAACAAAAAGAAAAAAGGAAACGGCCGAGATGCATCTTAATTAGAAAGCGCTTGGGAAAAAAAAAAAATCTTCGCGGGAGGCGGGTACACAGCACCGTGCCACGAACGGTCAGCAGCATCAGAGTGTGAGAACCCAGCAGGCTAATTTAGAGGTGAGCGCGTTGCTCTGGTAATTATCCGGTGTGACCCGAGGGGCTTTCTGGTCTTCAGGAGGTGGCCGGGAAATCACGGAGGTGTCACTCAAGGCCACAGGGAGGCCCCCATGAGGCCGTAGCATCCGACCAGCAACGGCCAGTTCTGCCCGTCCTTCACGTGCGGGGTTAATATTTCCATCCCATCACCCTCCTTGTGCTAAAAGCCCATCTGCCAGTGACCAGCATTTCTAATCCATTTCCTCTGCACTTTGACAGCCTCCAGCGTCCGGATGGAGTGGCCACGGCTCCCCAAACATGTGACTGCCCGGAAGGTTTGCTCGCTGCCCTTACGCCTGACCCGTTCCATCCAAGCAATTGCAACATCGCCACTTCCAAGGAAGATGACAGCTCTTTCTCAAAACAAATTCAAAGCCCGGGTCAGGAATGTGCACCACAGCCTGCTAAAAATCAGTGACAACATGGCCCGATGCTGATTTTCCCAAGAACTATGGGATCCTTGGTGTTTTGGTTTTGTTTTTCAGAAAAAAGAAACCGTCCACAAAGTAGATAGGGTGTTTTCAGCCAGAGAAGTCAACGTGCTCTGTTACCCAATAGCAGGGGGGGAGGGAAAGGGCCCGGGAAGGGGACGCGTGCACGCCGGGCAGGGTACTGGGGCAACCTAGGCCTGTCCCCCTCGCCGTCACAGGTGAGTAAACTGAGGTTCAGAGAATTCCATGACTTGCCCAGTTTCATTTGCTTGGTAAACGCTCATGAGGACGTGAACTCAGGCGTACCTCCAAAGTCAAAAGGCTGCCTCCCAGAAACAAGCTCAGAGATCTGCGGGAACAACATGGAGTTCTGTGGAAAACCGCAGAAGCAGGTGGCTTTCACAAACTGTCTCTCTGCAAAGTGTGCAGTTCCCTAGGTAGCCATACTGGTAGAGTAACTCTCACCCCCACAAAAAGATCCAGTAAGACCGGGGTGTGTGTGTGTGTGTGGTGGCGGGGAGACTGTGAGCATTTTGCAGGAGGCACTACTGAGTCACACGCCAGAAAGCAATTGTAAAAATGACATCTTGGGACCTGGATTTATTCCCTCTTCAACATCATATTTGCTCCGTTTACAAGGCAAAGATGATTTTTCTCTCTGCCAAGGCCGAACATTCCCAGCCTGTGATCTGAAAATCATGCTGTGTTCATTTTGCCTCTTGACTCACCCAAGGCCATAAATCATCCCTCGAAATGGGGATTTGGTTGGCAGTTCTATCGGGGATTCACAGGGCAGAGGAGGAATCCAATTTGGGGCTCTCACGGTCATCCTGAGCCGGTTGGGAGCAGGGCAGCCTTGCTTTTGGCCACACAAGTGCCTCCATGCTCCACGGAGAAGACGCCCGAGAGGCAGATCTCCTGACTAAGCAGGGCCGTTGCTCTCCTGGGTTAGTTTGCGGATTCCAAGTGCACTTTGTGACAAAGGAGGAGGTCAAGGCAGCTGGAGAGAGTGCGAGGAACAGAGAGCACAGCAGGATCCAGCCCTTCCCCAGCCAAACCCAGGACGAGGGGCTAGGGGAAAACAGGGCAGGCAGAGACTGAGGTGGGCGATTCATTCATTCCAAAATATTGATTAAGAGCCTACTGCCTGTGATGTGCCAGGCACTGTTTCTTTCCTTGGAATAGAATTATTTTCACAGTTATCTTTTAACAAATAGAATAACAGTGGAGGCAGCTTACAGTTAATGAGTGTACTCGGCAGGTGTTTCACACACATCGGCTTTATCTGATCTTCACAGCTGCTGGGTGAAGTAGGTATTATCCTCATTGTACAGATGGAGAAACCGAGGTGCAGAGAGATTAAGAAACCTGGGGCACCTGGGTGGCTCAGTTGGTTAAGTGTCTGACTTCAGCTCAGGTCATGATCTCACAGTTTGTGAGTTCGAGCCCCACACTGGGCTGGCTGCTGTCAGCACAGAGCCCCCTTCAGATCCTCTGTCCTCTTCTCTCTCTGCCCCTCCCCTGCTCACTCGTTTTCTCTCTCAAAAATAAATAAACATTTAAAAAGAAAGAAAGAAAGAAACTTGCCCATGGTCACATGACTAGTAAGTAGCAGAGCCAGGATTCGAACTCAGGCAGGTGAGGTTCTCAAATCCATACCTCTCTTAGCTCATTATGCTGACGGCCAGTGGAGGGTTTTGCAATCATGTGTTTTCAGGTTATTGGGCAGGGATAAAATATCTTCCTATGCTGGGAGAACAGAGGAAAATCTGAATCTTTTTTCCAGGCCCTGAATACTCAGCTGATGTCCACTAGAAACTGATGCCTGGAGATGTGCTGCAGCAGACTCTGGCCATGAAGTACATGTCTTCTCCAGCTTCCATGAGGACACTGGAGTAGAAGATACAGCACCACCAGCCCCGAAACCATCCTTCTGCCCTGTTTCCTTCTCTGTGGCCACCGTAAGTGGTCACTGGGGGACAGGGCAGCACGGTGGTTTATGGGTTGGTTTTTGGAGTTTGACAGCCTTGTGATGAAGTCTCTGCTTGATAACTGTGTGACTAAGCAAGTCCTAAAACTCACCTAGTCTCAGTTTCCTTATCTGTGAAATAGGGATAAAATGGGTAGTTTATTCCTTCCAAGGGCTATGAGGAAGACATAAGAGAATGCATGTGCAGGGAACCCCCAAATCATACACTCCCTGACAGTGTCCTCCTGCTAAAGCTCCACAAACTCCTAGCTCCTGGTGGTGATCTGGCCATGACCTGCATCCGGCCTTGGTCAATTTAGCTAATCTCAGAGTGGGTGGTGCAAAGAGCCCTGGGCTGGGACTCATGCCGAGAGTCTGAGCCTCCGTCCTGCAATTAATAGGCTGTGTCACCCCGAAAGTCCCTTCCCCTCTCTGAGCTTGGTTTCCCCCACACTCAGATGAAGAAGTAGGACCTGCCTTCAAAGAGTCCCACTGGTGGCACCCTCCCAAGACTCTGTGCTCGTGCTGATTTTCCCTTCTGCCAAGGCAAGATGAAGTTATCATGGCTCACTCAGACTTCTTGGGAGGATTAATGCTCGTTAAGTGCTTCAAGGCTGGCAGCTGGCACCGATGCAAGGTGTCACTTACTACCTGCCCGGAAATTCTTATCCTGGCAGGAGGCTGATTTATTCTGTGGCCTTGAACCTTAACCTTCCCTTGCCTCTTCCCTGTTAAAAATTCCTCTGTCAGCTGCTTCAATGAAGGAGCGAACGGGATGCTGTCCACCAGTGGGCTGCCCACCCATGGTCTCTGCCATGGGTACTCAAGGGCTGGGAAAGCAGGGCAGGCTTGGAAAGCCCTGGAGCCCTCAGGTGGCCCCCTGAGCCCAGGGGTCTTGGGCATGCTCCCGTCAAAACAGGAGGGGCACATACTGTCCTAAGGGACTTACATCAGCCTCACATCAGCTGACTTGAAGAACGCCAGGCATGAATATGAGCGCTTCTGTGTCTTAGCTCCTTTAGCTCTCAAACCAATCCTGTGAGTAGCTAGTACTGTTGTCCCAACTTATAGCTGGGACACTGAGGCCCAGAAAGGTTAAACTTGCCCACGATCACACAGCTAATCAGTGTGGAGCAGCATGTAAATGCAAGCCGCGTGGCCCCTGAGTCCCATGCTCCTCAGCTAGCTCATTTGATGTCCTCCAACTCCTAGCAGCAGCTCTTTGCATAGGTAAGGAAGCTGGGCCTCTGTGCACCGAGCCTCTGAGGGTTACCAGCGATAAGAGCACTGCCATCGAGTGCCTGCTCTGGGTCTGGCTCGGGGGTAGGCCTTTGTCTCCAGTCTGTCACCACAGGCCCAGGAGGCAGGGGCCTCTGCCCCACTCCACAGTCTGAGGCCACACAGCTACCAAGTGGCAACACAGAGGCCCTGCTCAGGCAGGCTTAGATCCAAAGTCCACGCTCTTTCCACCATCTGGCTGGACACTAACAGGGACGTTCCAGTGACATCTCAGAGGACGGGGAAAGAAGCGGATACCTGCCATAGCCTGGGCCACAAGGCAAGGAGCAGGCTGTGTCCTTACCCACAGCCCCGGGGTCTTGGGAACAATTTCGGACAGGGCCTGCTGAGCCGGATGTTAGTAAAAAGGAAGGCACTTTGATCCTGAATTGCTTAGGACACAAACACTGGCTTGAGAGATACCTCGCTCAGTGGTCTTGCTCTCAGAGTGAGAACAGATTCAGGGAGGGGTGCACGGGCAGCTGAGAGGGGAACCAACGTGGTGAAATGCGGAGGAGGGCTGCACAGGACATCACGCTCGGCATCTGATGTTCTCCCTGCAGAGCCAGGCGCCAGTGTGAACCCATCACTCCTCCCCGCATGCAGCCCTCTTGGCCTTGCAGGCCAGGAAGAGGGGACTGCAAGAGCCCGTGTCCAAACGACTCGGCCGGGTGGGGCAGGGTGGGCACTGCTCCCACCCGACCTTCTCGGCGGGGCTCAGTTTACGGCGAAGTCACGGAAGACGGCAGCGGCCAGAGCCCAGCAACGAGGCCACCCAGCGGCCCACGTGAGTCCAGAAAAAGAAGTGGCAGGGTGACAAGCAGCTGAATTCAGGCCAGTTCACCTCCTTCTGTCTTCGGGAACAGTCTAGCTTCAAAGCCCCTCATGGATCCAGTCCAAACCAGAACCTCTTCCTCCTCTGCATTCCCATAAGCCTCTGTCTCATAAGACACATGCGGTCGCCACGGTCATAGCTACTACCCATTTGGCAGGTTCTCCGTGTCAGGTAGGCCCTGGGCTGGGGCTCTGAGGTCTTCTTTAGCTCCGCTGTGCAGAAAAACTCAGGATCGTAGAGAGCTGACTTGCCTAAGCTCACACAACCAGGAGCTGGTAAGTAAACACTTGTTGAGTGAAAGAGTAAACTGAGACCAGCTCTCCCTGCCCAGTACCCGGGCCCCTGCCCACCCTCCTCTCCCAAGAGCCAGCCGCCCACTGCCACTTCTCTGCTGGCGGCAGAAGAAAGACGCTGCGTCACTGCCAGGGCTGTTGCAAACACTGGACGATGCGGCACCGGGGGTCCTGCTAAGGCTGCTCTGGGAGACAGATGCCCGGGGGACCTCAGGACCTCCCATGGCCTCACCTGGGCAACTGCCGACTGCATTTGTTATGCTGTAAATCGTAAATCACTCATACACGCTTGGCCCTCTGCGTGGTCATACGTGCTCACACAGAAGTCCAGTGTGAAGGACGGATGAGCAGGGGCCCAGAGAGGCGAAGTGACTTGGACCTGGCCATACACCACAGGGCAGAGTGAGGACCTGTACCCAGGTCCAAGTTTCTTTCCACCATTCCAGCTGCTCACTCTCCCATCAGGTCTGGTGACTGCAGAGGGGCTGAAGAGTTGAGATGCAAATGGCAGCCTTGAGGAATGTTTACACAAGGGGAGGTGGCTTAGCCCGATCCTCCCTGGAGTGCTCCCCGTGGTGCTCCCTCTGTCCCCACGGATGGTCTGAGCAACAGCTATGCCCCTGCTGCGCAGTTTCAGAAATCAGCCTCCCCCGACTTCCACCAATTCCCCGAAAACTCGCACACTGCCTCCGTGGTTCCAGCCCCGATTTACATCAGGAGCCAAAGCTCCAACAACTGTGAGGAGACTCACGCCAGCCGCCTTTCCCCCGGGCTGATGTTGGGGAAGGTCTGTTCTAAGGCAGGGAGGACAACCAGGCTCCTCAACAGAAATCTGTACATTTCATATTTGAGGTTAAGGAAACATCTGTCTTCCTCTCCTCTGACTCAAGAGTCCTCCGTAGCAATCTATGCTAAGACAACATTTTATGCACAAAGATGGCAACTGCTGAATGGTTTTTAATAGCAAAAAAATGGAAACGGCTTCTGTCCAACGTTAGCAGGATAGTTCAATGAACTACGGCACATCCGTGCATTAATTGCAACCATTAAAACCATTCTTTATGAAAAAAATTTGAATAAGTTAGGGAAATACCTATGAATGTAACATTAAGCCAAAACAGAGAGAGATGGAGAGAGAAAGAGGACATGGAATTGCATACAGAGAGCGAAAAAAAGTACAGAGAAGACTGGAAGGAAGTGAACCAAGATATCAACACAGGCTGCATCCGGGTGGCAGAACGAGTTGTTTTCTGTTTTATACCTTTCGATACTTTTTCTTTTCTCCTACATTCCTGTGATAATCAGAAAAATAAAAGCAGCTACCCAAATTCTTTCTTTCTCTCTCTCTTCCTTTTCCACCCCCCCCCACCCCGCCCCCGAGACACACACGCGCGCACGTGCACCCTGAGTGAATTATCTGAACGTCCAGAAAGGATATGATGCTGACTGGTTACGGGGAGGAAAGCAGGTCCTGTGTCTCTTTTCCCGCAACACAAATGCTTCTAATAAGACCATACACACAGGGGCCATTCCTTTAAATTTGTCTTCAAGGTTTTCCTGGGAGGGGAGCCTGGGTGGCTCAGTTGGTTAAGTGGCCGACTCCTGATATCGGCTCAGGTCGTGATCTTGCGGTCGTGAGATCAAGCCCTGAGTCAGGCTCCACACCGAGCATGGAGCATGCCTGGGATTCTCTCTCGCGCGCGCGCGCGCGCTCCCTCTGCCCCTCTCGCCTGCCCTCTCTCTCTCTCAAAATAAATAAACATTAAAAAGGTTTTCCTGGGACTTTTCAACTGACTTGGTTCTTTGGGTCTGGACCTCAGGAGCCTGTGTCTCTAAGGAGTAAGGAACACAGCAGGTGAATTTTTGTCTCCAGCCCCAGACAGCTCCCGTCTCTCAAGGAAGAAGCAAGCCGGGAGGCTTTTCTTGTGAAAGGCCTACAGAGAGGAGAGCTGGCGACTTGGAAGGGTGTTAAATTTGGAACGTGAGGTCATGCCCACAATAAGGCATTCTGCAGTCTCTCCAGCTGAGAGAGGCTTTCGAGTTAGGAGAACCGTGGCTGGAGAGGGAAGAGACATGGGCAAGTGAGGCTGCAGGTCACACACGAGCTGGTGACACGAGGTAGCACCCATGCCGCTCCCTGCCGGGCTACAGTTCTGTCCGTCCACCAAGTCAGCGTGCGAGCCGCACCTGTAGGACCCTGGAGGCAGTGCCCGCGCCCACGTCATCAGAAACCTCTTCTGTTTCTCTATGAAATCACCCGAGATCATTTTACAGCTACGCCTGGAGGAGTGGATTTAAAGCCCCTCCGCATCTGTCCTTCAGAGCTCCAAACCTACTCCTTGGAAGCAGGTCTCCATTCCTCACTGTCCCCGGCCACACGTCCGAGTGTGTTTGCTCGAAAACACACACTAAGTACATACAGAGACGAGTGTAAAGTGAGACGGAAGCGTGTGGGCTTCCCCCAAATCTAGAAAGCTCAGAAGCCTGAACAGCCCAGAAGGAAGTCAGCCTTGGGATCCCCCAGGTCTGGGGAAATAGGAACACAACTCAGGGGGTGAAAAGTCAAAACCGCACCCCACTCAGTCCGCAGCGGGGGGGCGGTGGGTCTGCCGGACACCAACTCACCGAACATGCTGCCCTCGTAGCCGTCTTTCGTGAGTGGCCGGAGCTCGTTTTTCCCCATCGCGTAACGCTTGTAGCTCTGCCAGGCGAACTGCATCATCTACAAGAAAAAGCAGGAAACGGAACCTGAGCACGGCCGTTCCCAACAACCTGTACCGGCCACCTGGCTTTGCCCTCTGCAATAGGATCCGAAACCACATCGAAAAAATAACCTTCCAGGGGCGCCTGAGTGGCTCAGTCGGTTAAGCGTCCGACTTCGGCTCAGGTCATGATCCTGCGGTTAGTGAGTTCGAGCCTCACATCGGGCTCTGCGCTGACAGCTGGGAATCTGGAACCTGCTTCACATTCTGTCTCTCTCTCTCTCTCTCTCTCTCTGCCCCTCTCCACAGCTGCCTGAAAGGCCGTTCTCCTCAGACGACCCCATGAGTCCAGAGTCTACCCACAGATTCCTTAGAGAAGACACAGAAAGCACCAAATATATTCTAGCCACCCTTCAGTGCCAAAGAGAAAAGCTACCTCTTCCATGAAGCCTTCCTGTTTTGCTCTGGCCTAAGCTGATCCTCTGAAAGGAAGGAAATAACTCGCTGAGTGGTGCCAGGTGTAATCTAATAAAGCAATCCCCTAGTGAGGGATTGTTGACTCCATTCTGTAGATAAGCACACAGGGCAAAGACATGAGGTCACTTGTCCAAGGTTACCCAGAGTCAATGAGAGTGCTGGGAATGGAACCGGTGCCCTGCGGCCCCAAAGCCATAGGCCTGTCCCCCAAAGTCCTTGTCCTTTTGTCCCCTAAAGTCACCACATGAGTCTCTCTGAACTTTTCCAACACCTGTTGACGTACCCTGGCCATCCCAGGCTCCCTAGCACCCCAGCTAGTCACTGTCAGTTTTTGTTTCCCTGGCTCTGAACCATAAGCTCCTTGAAGCCAGAAACTATGCTTGCCTCAGTTTCTCCCACAGCACCCAGCACAGGGCTTGGTACATGTAGGCAGCAACGAGTATTTATTGACTTTGGCACCCAGGCTGTGCAGTTAATACTACATTAAGGCAACTATGTTGGCCTGTAGGAACATCATGCAACCACCTTGGTCCTCCAGCCGCACTTAGCACTGGAGGCTGGAGGAAGCCAGGCTAACAATATACCCTCAGCCCTGCTCCCCCGTCCCCCAGGGTCCCCCTTATTTGCCTCAAGGATGCTGTCTTTTTGCCTCTGCATGGTGGGCTGCCTGGGTGACAGCGGAGCAGAGGAGGGAGCAGGAGCAGGCGGCAGAGGCACAGCTGAGGGACAGGTGGGCGAGGAGGCAGCTGGTGTGGTGGAAAGAACTCAGGCTTCAGGGCCAGAGCGGCCTGGGTTCTCATCTCACCTCTGCTTTGACTTTGGCAAGTCTCGGAGCCTCAGTGGACACCTCTTTGAAATGGGAACAGCAAGGGCTACTTTGCTGAAAGGTTTAATCCCCAATCCTGAAAGGTTTGCATGAAAGAAAGTAGCTGGAAATGCCTGGTTTCCGACCTGCACGTGATTGACAAGCCTCCTCAGCCTCTAAAATTCCCATCCGGTCCCCCAAGCCTCAGCCACCACCCTCCTTCCAGTCACCCTTAGCTCTCAAACTGTGTGCATTAGAATCACCTGGAAAGCTTGCTGAATCTGACTATCAGCTCCATCCTTGAGTTTCTGATTCAGCAGGTCTGGGGGGGTGGGGCCAAGAATTTGCCTTTCCACTGAGTTCCCGCGTGATGCTGCTGGTCCATGGGCCACCCCTGAAAACGACAGATCTGGTGATGTGTTTCTTTCTATTTCCAACCTCACCTCCAGACGCTGTCCGGCACCCTTCTACTTTTCTCCCCCTATCTCCCAGCCTACCTTCCTGTCTCAGCTCCCTCTCTCTGGACGTCTCTACCTTCATCCTCTATGTTCTGCCACTCCGGGTACCAAGGCTTAGAAGCAGTCCCTTCCAGACACATCTGGACCAAAACTTCCGCTGTGTTTGCCACTGTGGCCCAAACACACAGACCAGGAGGGCAGACGTGACAAGCCTAGGTCCCGCATTCCCTGTGAAATGGCAGAATAATCTAGCAGCACCTCTCCATTTCGTAGACGTTCAAGCCGAGGCTCCGAGATGGAAGTGATCAGGGAAGCACAGCCAGCAGGGCTGGAATCCAGCTCTTTCGACTCCCACACCGGCCAAGCCCATCCCCATGCCTGGCCTGATATGTGGCTTCCCATGTGACATACATGAAAATGTCATGGTAACGCATGCCAAGCACTTGGCACAGGCTTTGAGTCCTAGTTCTATTCCTCTGTTATTTTCTACTTATCCTGAATTGGCAATAACAGAAACTAATTGCCGGGTATGAGTGCTTAAGGGAGACTGGCCTCCTCCCTCAGTCTCTCTTATCTGGAGGCCCCCTCAGTTTAGCCATTGTGAGGGGGGGAGGGGAGGGTGGGAGAGCGGCAGGAGGCTGGTAAAACATAAATGACAGCAGGGAAGCAGCAGCAGAGGTCTGGAGGGGGAGGACCGCACCCTCCCCTCCAATCCCCCCTGCTTAAGAGAAAGAGAGAGAAGTGGGTGTACCAGAGTAATTAGGAGAATCGTAGGTATCTACGTGTTCTCAGAGGAGCTGCCACTGTGGAGACGTTTGGAACGGGGCCCGCGTTCTCAGTCATCCACATCAGTGGAGGGGAACGGAGGCACAAATAATCCCTGTGCCACTTGGGACTAGATTCAGGAAGCAACCAGGGTGGCTCTCAGTCTCTCTCTCTCATACACACACACACACACACACACACACACACACACACACACACACACAAGACGTCTCCCATCTCGGGTCACAAGTGGCTCAACCTGGGCACTGGATGAGCAGGGGACGGGAAAAGACCCCCAGCCAGGTAGTCCTTACTTCTCTTCCTCAAGCCCCGCAAGCAAGCACCGACCAGGTGTCCTGTCCTGTGCTCAGCTGCAGTTTGGGCCACAGCCACCGTGGGGATGCTCCCTGGCCCCACCCTCTACTTCCTGCCAACTGCTTATCTTCCTTCAGATCCCAGTTGAAATAGTGTGCAGGGCAATTTGCAGGGCAGGAGGCCTAAGTCAGACCTGCCCCCCCCCCCCCCCACTCCTTCCCCTGCATTCCTGATGTCACGCCCTGCAGCAGCCCGCAGTCAAGTTTTATACTTGGATTATGGGGTAAGTCCCCTAAACCCCGATTCATTGCCACATGCCTGGCAACTCATCCAGGGACTGGCACATAATAGGTGGCTCACTAAATATTTGCTGAATGACTGTAAGAACAAGAAAATGGCTGTAGAGTTTAACACATGGTTGGCAGGCTGGCAGACCACACACATCATGGGCAAGGCAGGTAATGGGTCAGAGGGGCGGGGCTTCTGCACAACAGAGGCACTCAGAAGAGGGCGAGTGTGTGTGTCTCAAGTGGATCCCCAAGTGTGCTGATGGACACACAGACTGTGAGGGGCACAAGCTGAGGATGACCCACAGAAAGGCTAATCTCACTCTGCAGCTGGTGATACATGCCTTGGGTGACCCTCGGATTGGGCTTGAGAGGTAGATAGTCCCTGGCTTCCTGTTAGGCAATTCTAAGACCTCAAAGGTCATCAAGTCTCCCTCTTGCCTCATGCAAGTTCTTTAATAAAAGATTATGCCATGTCTCTTTGAACACCCCCAGTGAGGGGGTGCTCACCACCTTACCAGGCAGCCCATTTGACTGTAGTTTCACAGAGTTCTTCCTTAATCAGTCCAAATCTGTTTTCCCTATGGGCCATGGGGAAGACAGTTCATACTGCCTTCATAGCAGAGACCTTCCGGCAGGTAGGTCAACTCACCAGTCACCTCAGGCTGTCTGTTGGCCAACTGAGTGCCCAGCTCCTTCAACAGCACCCCTCACGGCAGAGCCCTGAGTCCCCTGAAACGGCAGACCCACACGTCGTAACGTTTTTCCAAGATGCCCTGAGACTTCGTTGCCCATTCGTTATGGCTGGCTATGCTTTTGTGAATGAGCCGAAAACCAAAGTGCAGACTCTCCCTACTCTCATCTGGACCAGATCCTGTGGGCGGGGACTTGCCACTTGTCCCTAATAATTTCATCTTGTAGGACTCTGCCTACCATTCTGTGCTGTCAGGATCTTTCTGGAACCAGATCTTATAATTCAATGTGCATGTGTCTGTCTGCTTTGGGTAATCTGCAAACTTGATAGGACTGCCATCTGTGTCTCCCCCTGAGTTTTGGACAGAAACATTAAACAGGGGGGCTGAGAACGGCGTCGGGGAACAGCAGCAGGGGCCTTTCTCCTGGATGTAGCATTTTTGAGTGTCATCTGTCAGCAAGTGAGGAGCCCACCAATCGCTACAAGCCCCGTGTCTCCATTTTTGGACATGGAGATATTTGAAGGACAGGGCTGAAACACAAAACAGTCCCCTAGCATAGCTTGTACAGAAAAAATAAATTGCTGCTTTTTTTTTTTAAAGGAAAATCAGGGGTTAGACTGGCACGATTTGTTCTTAGAGAACCCATTTTGGCTCCTCCGAATCAGCATTTTTTGTTCTAAATGCTTGCAAATCACTAACTTAAAAACCTATTACTGTCTCTTAGGAGGCTATAATCAAAAAGACGGACAACAGCGAGTGTTGGCCACAACGGGGAGAAATTGGAACCCTCATGCATTGCTGATGGGAATGAAAATGGTGTAGTCACATTGGAGAGAAGTTTGGTGTTGGAGAGAATTTTGGTTAAATAGTCCCAGCAACTGCACTTTTAGGTGTGGACCTGTGTAGAAAAGAGCCAACAGCTGGCCCCAGGCTTCTATCTCTGGAAAGGCCTGCCTGTAAGGTTGGTCCTTGGCTGGCATGTGGGAACGTGGATTTCGCGAATGTTCCCACCATCCTAAATAGTGAGGGTAGTTTCCTGACCTTATGCTGAACACCCGCTTTCCTTCAGGGAGTCTAGAGTTTTGGTACATGCTAAAATGGTACCTATGTGGGGCACCTGGGTGGCTCAGTCGGTTGTGTCTGACTTCAGCTCAGGTCATGATCTCACGGTTCACGGGTTCAAGCCCCCCATCGGGCTCCATGCTGACAGTTCAGAGCCTGGAGGCTGCTTCGGATTCTGTGTCTCCCTCTCGTCCTGCCCCTTCCTAACTTGCACTCTGTCTCTCTCTCTCTCTCTCTCTCTCTCTCTCAAGTATGAACAAACGTTAAAAAAAATCAAAAATAAAATAAAATAAAATAAAATAAAATAAAATAAAATAGTACCTATGTGACCATACCCCAGTAAAAACCTCAGGCACTGAGTCTCTAATGAGCTTCCCCGATAAATAACACCTCATGCGTGTTGTCACAATTCCGTGCTAGAAGAACTCAGCATCTCCTGCGTGATTCCACCGGGACAGGACTCTTGGAAGCGGTGCCTGGTTTCCTCTGGGCTTCCCTGCATGCACTTTTTCCCTCTGCTGATTTCTCTCTGCGTCCTGTTGCTACAGTAAAAATCTCAGCTGGGAGTAGGGCTAAGTGCTGAAGCTTGTGAGCCCTCCCTGGCGAATCACTGAACCGAGGGGTCCCCTGACACGTCCCCTGGAAAATAAAAAAAACACGAGTCCGCACAAAAGCTTGTATACAAATGTGCACAGCAGCACTATTTTTAATAGCGAAAAGGTGAAAACAACCCAAATGTCCACTGACTGATGAATGAATCAACAAAATGTAGAATACATATGGAATGGAGTAGTACTTAGCCATAAACAGAAAGGAAGTACTAATATACTCCAGAGCAGGGAGGGACCTTGAAAACACTGTGCTAAGGGAAAGCCAGACACAAAAGGCCACGGAATGTAGGCTTCCATGTCTATGAAATGTCCAGAACAGGCCAATCCATGCAGACGGGAAGTAGATTAGTGGTTACCAGGGGCTGGGGAAAGGAAGACATGGAGAATGATGACTAGTGGGTATGACGCCTTTTTGGGGTGATGAAAATGTTCTATAGTTGGTGGATGAGGACTGTACAGCTATGTGAATTGCTAAAAACCACTGAATTTTATGCTTTCAAAACAGGTGATTTTTATGGTATGCGAATTATATCTCAATATTTATATTTTTTATTTTATTAAAAAATTTTTTTAATGTTTATTTATCTTTGAGAGATAGAGAGAGAGACAGACTACAAGTGGGGGACAGGCAGAGACAGAGAGGGACACAGAATCCCAAGCAGGCTCCAGGCTCTGAGATGTCAGCACAGAGCCTGATGCAGGGCTCAAACTCGCGAACTGTGAGGCCACGACCTGAGCTGAATTCAGACGCTTAACCGACTGAGCCACCCAGGCGCCCCAAGTTATTTATATTTTTAAAAACTATTAGTAGGGACAATTAGATGTCATACACCACGTGATAGGACACACTGAGGATACACCACCATCATTTCAGTGGCATTCCCGCCCAAAACACAAACCGAAATCTGGGGACAATGTACAACGTAAATGACCTTCACTCTTCAAAGACATTAAGGTCATGAAAGAAAAGGAAAGACTGAGGGACTGTTATAGACTCAAGGAGACCAGAGAGACATGACCTAAATGCTGTATGTGAACTTGAATGTAATCCCAGAGCAGCGATTATTATTATTTCTATAAAGACAACTTTCAACAGAACTGACAAAATCTGAATGGGGTGTAAGAATCAGGTGGCAGTATCATATCAGTGTCAAATTTCTTCCTTCCTTTCTTTCTTTCCTTCTTTCTTTCTTTTCCCCTTTTCCTTCCTTCCTTTCAATTTATTTTGAGAGAGTGCGAGCAGTAGAGGGGCAGAGAGAGAACCCCATGCTGTCGGCACGGGGTTCAGTCTCACGAACCATAAGATCATGACCTGAGCCAAAATCAAGAGTCAGATGCTTAGCCAACTGAGCCACCCAGGCACCCCTCAATTTCCTATTTTAACAGTTTTACTGTGGTTATGTAGAAAAGTGGCATGAAGGTTTTGGAAATACACAATGCAGTATTTAAGGGTTAGGGGCATTATGCTTGCGACTTACTCTCAAATGGTTCAGAAAACTGTGTTATGTGTGTGTAGCAAGAGAAAAGAGAAAACAGGGTAATATTTGAGGAATCTGAGTGAAGGGTAAATGTGATATCTTTTTTATATTTTTGCAACTTTTCTACAAGTCTGAGATTATTTAAAAAAAAAAAAAACATTTGGGGGGGGCACCTGACTGGCTCAGTGGGTAGAGCATACACTGCTTATTCTCAGGGTTGTGAGTTTGAGCCCCATATTGGGCATAGAGCCTACTTAAAAAAGGGGGGCTAGAGAGGTGCCTGGGTGGCTCAGTCAGTTAAGCGTCCAACTTCAGCTCAGGTTATGATCTCACAGTTCGTGAGTTTGAGCTCCGCGTCGGGCTCTGTGCTGACAGCTCAGAGCCTGGAGCCCGTTTCTGATTCTGTGTCTCCCTCTCTCTCTCTGACCCTCCCCCATTCATGCTCTGTCTCTCTCTGTCTCAAAAATAAATAAACGTTTAAAAAAATTAAAAAAAAAAAAAGAACCGGGCGGTTAACCAACTGAGCCACCCAGGTGCCCACTGTTTACCTCCACTTTTATAAACTATGACAGAACGCGCCCGTTGCCAGACTCTCTGCAAGGCCTGTCCTGCCAGCTCTAGTCAAAAGTAGGAGCAAATGAGGAACTAGCAGTTTGGGTTTTTCCTTTTATAAGGATGTTACTATGTTCAAATGAGATGCCCATCCGTACTCTGTTCTTCCCATTCCAAAAATAAATAGTCCCCTTTGTGGTTCTGAGCATTTTCCAGAAGTCTCAGCTCGGTCCAGGCTTCAGCCCCCATTCTCGTTCTCCACATCCAGGTTGCTCCCCACACTTGAGCTCAGCTCTGTGCCCCCTACCTCCCTCTTCTGTACACATTCTTTAAGATACTTTTAAAGAATAAAGTTGCTAACCCTATCTATCCTTCCTTCCATCCATCCATCCATCCGTCCGTCCGTCCATCCATCTCTTAATGTATCCAACATGTACATGCTCACTGTAGAAAAGCAAAAGAAGGGGCGCCTGGGTGGCTCAGTCGGTTGGGCATCCGACTTCAGCTCAGGTCACGATCTTGCGGTCCACGAGTTCGAGCCCCGCATCGGGCTCTGGGCTGATGGCTCAGAGCCTGGAGCTTGCTTCCGATTCTGTCTGCCCCTCCCCCGTTCATGCTGTGTCTCTCTCTGTCTCAAAAATAAATAAACGTTAAAAAAAAAAATTTAAAAAAAAAAAAAAAAGAAAAGCAAAAGAAAACCACCACCCACTATTTGAATACTATAACCACCATTCCCACTTGGGTACTTTTCTTTCCTCTCTTTTCCATTCACCTTTGCTTCTTCCAGGGATGATGGCAGAAACAAGGTCCATTTTATTGCAACGGCTTTGCAAATATCATTTTCGATAGCTATACAATAGGCTAGCAAGTCAGTTCAGCGTCATTTACTCAGCCCTCCTCCCATATAATCAGATGTGTCAGGGACTTTTACTTTGCGGCAATTGTAAATAATGCCCTAATGAACATCTCTGTGCACATTTCCTTTTTCTGCACTTCGAGTGAGCTCCTTAGGCCAGAGGCTCTAAGAAATTGCTGGGGGAAAAAAATCAGAATTTATTAATATGTATGTTCCCTTTTAAAGAGCAAATCCAGACGGCTTGTTGTGCCCATTGATGTGCAAAACCTGGTGACAGAAAAATATATGACAAGTTTGTGACAATTCAGTAATGTAGTTCACTTGGGGACATAAAACTTACGGTCATTTATATTTGTGTAGCTCTTTGCACATTTCATCCCATTTGATCTGGGTAGTTCAGAGGCTTGACAGGATAGGTATTCATATAATCATGCAAGAGCTCGATAAAGGATGAGATATAAAGTATTAAACAGATAATAAAAATTGTTTCTAAGTGTGCGTAGTGATACACAGAAATGCTAATTATAGAATATTCAGTGAAAAAGCAGGGCATCAAATTATATAATGTGAAATTTACTGGACCATGTGTAAGTATTTTAAGGGGGGAAAAAAAAAGGAAGAAAATACACCGAAGTGCCGACAGCGGTTACGTCTGATAGTGAGAAGTTCACTGGTTGTTAGTTTTGTTCTTCTTATTGAACTATTCTTTCTGGATTTTCTACAATGAATATCCAGGAATGTTTGTAACATACAAGCTAAAGGTTGTTAGGATGAAACACATAAGGAAGAAACGCTATGGTGCTACTCCCAAGTCTAGAGGGAGTGCTTGGGTAGGCGGGTGGCCATAGGGTGGATAGGGTGGCACCGGGCTTGACAGAAGAGAAGACCTTTATAGCTGGGCGTCAGAGAGAAGGCCAACCAGCAAGAGAAATGACAGAAGCACAGAGCCTGCATCTCAAAGTCAAACAGAATCTGAGTGCCAGAGACACAGTCTATTCCCAAAGCCACATTTTACAAGAACCACGTGAGGCTCAGACTAGGGAAGTGACTCGCCGTGGACAGGACACACACCTAACTGCACCAGGATGGTACGATCTCCAAGAATGTGGGACAGGACGGTAGCGCAGCTGACTAGGGCAGGGGCAGCCTGAGCCACAGCAAGAGGAATTTGGGATGGACTCGAGAACATGACATTAAGAATCAAGAGACATGAGAACTAAATGCCAAGAGAAAGCATACCTCTGCCCCCACTGGGTTCCAGAAATACTCAACAGGCAGTCATCATTTGCGTGTGCATCCATGCACGTCCGTGCTGGAGACAGAAGGCAGCTCTGGATGAGCTCGAGAAGCCCCTCCCTCCCAGCAGTCTGTGATTTATAGATTCCAAAGAACACCTAACAATAGACCACAAAGCCTTCCTTTGGCCAAGTCCTGCAAAGGCAGAAAACACAGCTCCAATGAGAGAGAGACACAGGCAGAGCAATGGGAGCTGAATCCTAAGACATCCCTTCAGTTCTCTGTCAAACAAAAGACGTTCTTGTCCACCTGAACGAATTGCAATGACATGAAATCTTAAAATGAAAACTATTTCATAGTCTGATGCAGACATTATTATTTTGTTTAAGATGTTCTTTCTACCTGTCTCCAAGCTCTAGAATTCTCTCCTGAGAAAAGCGACCAGCATCCACCATGTCACCCGACACAGATGCTCGGCCTGGCTCAGGAGCCCCAGAACAATGGAACCAAGAGAGAAAGGATGCGTTCGAGGAAGGGAGGACATCAGAATGACTGGCAGCCCTCCACTAGAGTGGAAAACTAAGAGAAAGGTTGTGTTGCAAAGTTCCCTGGGGCAACTGGGGAGGAAGGAGTGGTCAATGAAATGGTGAGACATTCCCCTTTTTAAAGAAAACCCGCACACAGACAGCATCAGGCCTGGCAGTGACCCAGAACCACAGTTGCAACGTCTCAAAGCTGCCAAGAAGGGAACTGGATTTTCCCAGTCATTAAAGACAAGTGCGCACACCATGACTCACAGCCTTATTGGCGTCTCCCAGCAGTGACACCTGGCCCCATCTGCAGGGGCTGAGCCGGGAGATTTGGTCTCTAATGATCCTGGGATCTAATGACCATACAGTTAAAGAGATTGGAATGTTGGGTTGATTTTTTTTTTTCCCTTCCCTTTCAGTACGGTCCAGGGAAACAGCCGACAGCTTGGTACTGAGAAACCATCCATATGAGATTCCTCAGTCTAACCCCATCTATCAGTGCCCCACAGTGTGATCTGATTGGTGGCTGTTGAAGAGACATCCGTGGCTACACGTAACCCCTGGTCTAGTTCAGAAGCTGGATACAGGTGGGATTGGGTTGTGCTGAGGGGTGAAGGGGTGGGATGCGGAATAGAAGGGGGAAGTGCTGCCTCCAACTGTTTTTTCAGTTTGGGGTTTGCTTGAGAGGGTGAAAGGCAAATGTAGGAAATGAAAATGTCCTATCACTCCCTACCTATCTGAGGTCCAGACAGCTCTCCCACATCGTGCCCGTGGGGATTCAGATTTGACAGTGTAAGAAATCTTACTTCATCTATAGCTGTTCTAAGGCGCCATGGTTGAGAATGTGAGCCCTGGCGGCAGACAGACCCTGCCGCTCAAGTGCGGTCCAGGGACCAGAAGCTGGGCATACCCAGGGAACAGGTTAGGAATGCAGCATCCCGGGCCCCACCCCAGACCTGCTGAATCAAACCCAGCATTTTAACAAGATCCCCAGGTGATCCAAATGCACACTGAAGTTTGAGAAGCTGTATAGGGCTCTGCCATGAATTGGCTGTGTGGCCTGGAGTGAGTGACTTAATCTCTCTGAGTCTCAGTTTCCTCATCAGTAAAATAAGGACAGGAATATTTAATCCTTATAATAACCCTGAAAGTAAATAACATATGTAAACTGTGTGGCACAGTAGCTGGTACATAACACGTGCTCAATAAAGAACAGCCAAAGGATCACAGCTGCCCTGTTAATTTACCCATGAAGCATCCTTCCATTCTTTTCTCTCTGCCCCAAGACTCTGATCCAGGGTGCTCCCACCTCTCCGTGGGACTCATGTGGCATCTTCCTAACTGGCCTTCAGGAGTCCTCTCCCACCTCCTACACTGCTCTCCACACTGTAGCCTGGGTGATTATTCAAAATGCAAATACACTACTATCTACCCCACCCTCAAAACTTACTAAAACACTTCCATCAGGAATAAAGATCAAACTCAATATTGCCCATCAAGCCCTGTAGAGTCCCATCCACTCATGCCTCCAGCATCGGCTTATCTTCCCTATCCCTGCCCTAGCCATATCAGCTTTCCTTTTCAGTTCCTTGGAGAACCACACCTCTTCCTGACACAGGGCCTTTGCACATGATAGCACCTTTCCTTGGACCACTCCCCTCTCTTCTTTATGCCTGACAAATTCCACTCATCTCTCAGACCTCAGTCCTACAGAAGCCTAGCTGCTTGGATCAGGTCGAATTCCCCTATTAGAGAAGATCATCAAAGTCAGAATTTTATATTAATTGTGTGATTGATTAATTAGTATCTATTTCCCCCCACCATTGATCACTATTGCTCCCCAGCCCCTAGCAGAGTGCTCAACACACAGAGGCCTTCCCTGAATACATGCTGAAATCAACATCTAAGGATGGTGACAGCACAGGGGGAATCCCCCTAGGTGGCGCATGTCATGAGGACCACGGAGTAAGGGCAATGCTGGGACTGCCCAGTGGCTTTGACTCAGCAAGGATTTACCAAAGGCCCAACAAGAAAATCTCCAACTGGGAGGCCACAAGGGATAGCAAGAATGAGCGAGACTCTTTCCTATGGATACCTTTATGATCTTGACACAGAGTCTGCAGCCGGACAAAAGGAACTGAGGGAGAAGATCACAAGGAGATCTGAGCTCTACCAGTGCATCGAGAATGGTTCCCCACCTGCAAAATGAAGGGTCCCCCCCACTCCTCTACTTTATCACAGACTGGGTGTGGGGGGAAGGACAGGGAGATGGGGTGTGAACAAAGATAAATGACAGCGGGGAAGACCTCAGCTCATCTGTGAGTGAAATTCCAGGGGGAAACTGTTCAACAAGGCCCTCTGAAGGATTTTAGTGCAAATGCACCTATGTGCAGGTAGCCCTACCCTTTCCAAAGTGCTTTCCCTTTCTCATTAGAGCCTGACGGTCACCTGTGAGTGTGGCAGGATGGGTGTCATCACCCTCATTTTACAGAAAAAGAAACTGCACTTCGACATACATATGTTTACGGAACATGACCATGTACCAAGCATGATAAGGGCTTCTGTATGTATTAGCATGTAGTTTTCACCATGGCTCTGAAAGGCACTTCCAAGGAAGAAGCAAGGCACAGGAGCTAAGAGCCTGGCTTTGGATCCCAGCTCTCCCCACCTGTGTGTCCTTAGACAAGATACTTAACCTCTCTGTGCCTCAATTATCCATCTGTTTAAAAATAATGATACTGTTAGGCTTCTCCTGGGGTTTCCACAAGTCACCAGTGATTTACATGTATATTAATGCATTCGATCTTCACGTTAACCTTGTTACTATATTATCACTCCCATTCTCATATAAGGAAACTGAGGCACATGCCCAAGTGTCACAGCAAGTCAGCGGCAGAACCAGGATTCTAACCCAGGCAGTCTACGCTCTTGGCTGTAGAGGCCCCATCGCCTCTCGCAGAATGCAGCAACCGTGTTAACGGCCTCCAGCGGGTGCCGCCAGTGGATGAATTACCACACGAGGCCCTCAGCACACGGCCAGGCACACAGAAGATTCGTGGTGAGCACCAGCGCTCGTGGCTGCCCTTCTTGGGTTCCACGTGCATCACTTTCCTACATCAGGAAACGGGACCGCCGTCCTCCTGAAACCGTGGAGTCTCCTCCACATGGCACATCCACCCTGCAGCAAGGCTGTCACTCCTCCCCTCCCAGGCCACCGCCTCTGAACCTCAGCCAGTCTCCCCGCCTCCTCTCTTGCCCCACTTCACCCCCATCCTTTCTCCAACTGCCAGAGGGTTACAAATGTTAACCGTTAAATGCCATTCTTCTCTGTTAAGTGCCTCCAAGAGACTCCCAAGACTCCATTCCCGAAGGGCCTGCTCTGGGCAGTCCCCAAGCCCCTTCTCACTCTCTGGGGGTCCACGCCAGGGACCTCTGGACAACACTTCAAATGCATACAGCCCCCTTCCTGTCTGGGGGAGGCAGGTAATGGCCCCCAGGGGTGCCTATGTCCTAATCCCCAGAACCTGCGAGTATGTAGGGTAACATCAAATCAAGGTTTCAGATGAAATTAAGGTTGCTAATCAGCCGACCTTGAGATGGGGGAGATCATCCTAGATTATCCAGGTGGGCCAATGTACTCACAAGGGTCCTGAGAAGTAAAGGAGGGAGGCAGGAGGGTCAGTGTCCAGGTGGCAAAATGTGAAAAAGACTCCACTGGCCTTTGCTGGCTTTGAAGATGGGGGAGGTGCCATGAGCTACGGAAGGCAGGCACCTTCAGAAGCTGGAAAAGGCAAGGGAATGGATTCTCCCCCACAGCCTCCATAAAGAAATGCAGCCTGACCAATACCTTGGTTTTAGCCCGGTGAGACACATTTTGAACTTCTGACCTCCACAACTGTAAGAGAATAAATTTGTGTTGTTTCAAGTCACTGTTTGGTACTATATAGGAAAATAACACACTACCACAGGACCTTTGCACTTCCCAATGAAAAACTGAATGAATAAACCACCAAATCTCCCAATGCACTTCCCACTCCTCCACAGCCTTCTTTCTGCATTAGGAATTCTGATATTCTGGAGCATGGGTACCGACATTCTGGAATTCACTATTCTCCTGCAGCCCCTTGCCATCCATCAATGACAACACTTGACACTTCAGCAGGGCAATAATGTCTTTCAAGTCTGTCTACCCTGTCTTTAAGCTCTGTGACCTATTCATCAAAACATTCCCAACCCCTAGTACCGAGGCTGGCCAAGCAGAGGAAGTCAATATAGCACATAAGTAATAACAATGGCTAGACACGTTCTCTCTGATATCCATAACAGACACCTGCTGAGTACTTACTGTGTGCCGAGTGCCGGGCTAAGCCCTCAGGAAGCATTTCATCCTAGGGGCGCCTGGGTGTCTCAGTCGGTTGAGCGTCTGACGTCAGCTCAGGTCACGATCTCATGGTTTGTGAGGTCGAGCCCCGGGTCGGGACCTGTGCTGACAGCTCAGGGCCCGGAGCCTGCTTTGGATTCTGTGTCTCCCTCTCTCTCTGTTCCTCCCCTGCTCACACTCTGTCTCTCTCTCAAAAATAAATAAAGATTAAAAAAAAAAAAAAAAAGAAAAAGAAGCATTTCATCCTACACCAACCCTGCAAGGTGGGCTACTATTATTGCCCCTATTTTACAGGAGGATACAGTCGAGTCCTGGAGGGTTAGCTAAGTCGCTTACGGACACAGAACGAACAGTGGCAGAGCCAGGATGCAAGAAGACAACTTGGAAGCCTGCACTCTTCATCACAACAGCACACTGCTTCCCACCCAACAACCCTTCTAGATGAGATCAGCGGCTCCCTTTCCCAACATTTGGAGCTATGCAGAGTGGCAGGGCTGGTGTTTGAAGCTGGGGTCTGGCTGATTCAAAACGCTGTGTGTCCCTTCCATCCCACCAGGCTGCTCCACTGTCTGATGAGTGAATGAACAAAACATCAACCCAGCACCTCTGGACAGCATGTGGCATGCAGAGAATCAAAACGAGGACCGGCCTACTGCCTGCACCGAATGGCCCATCCTGAGGTCTGTTTCTCTTTGAAAACAAGAAACGTCCACATTCCCAGTTCCCGAAGGCTCAGGCTGCTGGAAGGAATGGATGGCCTGCTTTAAAGCTGCCCCAGCAGAGGCTAGAGCCTTTGGAAACATGAAACAGGCAGAACGATTTCTTTTGCCTAAATGTTAGAGCTTTTTTGTTTTTTGTTTTTTTAAAGGAAAATAAAAACAGATTTAAGTGAAAACAAGGAAAATATCAAAGTGAGCACTGCACAGATCTTGACTACAGCATGGAGAAGAGTAATCCGGGTCTCCTAGGGAGGTGATGCTATCTGAAATCTGGCAGTTCGTCCTTGATAACCTAAAGACTGCTAGTGGCACCTCAGTGACAGCAAGGAGCCTAAGTGACCTGTTTCAGGACCTTCGGGACTCACAGGGAGGCCTTTGGCCGAGGAGGGTGACAATAGCTCCCAGGGGACAGGAGTCTTCTCTTCTAGTTGGGTGATGCCATCTCTTGAGAATGAGCTTTGGGTATAGAATCCGTCAGGCCCCCTTTTTAACTCATCCATGCAGAACCATGTGGAGCCCTCTGCATTCTCTGGTGATTCTCCTTGGTGCCCAAAAAGGATCAGTACTCTTCTCCTTGGAGGTCCCAGTCCTGGACTCAAGAAGGAGGCCTGAGAACCACTGGACACGCACGGGCAGTGAATGTCCAGGAAAACGGTTTCAATCAAGGCTTGGATACTGAGCCAGTATTTACTGCCCACCTCCATGTACCAGCCCCTGCACCAGATGTTATCATATACTTCATCTTATTTAGTCCTCTATTGCTATTCTGGGAAGCAGGTATTATATCCATTTTATAGACAAGGAAACTGAGGCTCAGTAATTACTCCAAGGGTACAAAGCCAATAAGTGGAGGGTTTGGATTCAAACCCAGGTCTAATTCCAACCTTTGCCTCTTCCTGTTCTTTCCTCAACCTCCCCTCCCCTGACAACCATTTAGAAAGTCTGTACTGAGCCCCTACTATGTACCCTGAGTTCTGGTACCTACAGCGATAAACAAGACAGGCAAAAGTTCCTGCTGTCATGGCTCATACACCCGTGTGGGGAATCAGACAACGAGAGGGAAACAAGCAGGCAGGGTAATTCTGAATGCTGATAAGCACTGTGAAGAAAAACGGAGCAAGGTGAGGGGGTAGAGGATGACTAAGCGGGTGGGGATGGCAGAGGAAGGCCCCCAAGATGGTAACTGAGCTGAGACCTTAATTAGTATCTGAAAAACAAAGCTCCTCCTGTTTTCCATGTGCAGCCTGAGAAACGCATTTGACTTTTCTCTTTATTCCTCCCAGGTCTCCATCAGCAGAGATTCCAAAGTGCATAGTTTCTTTTTTTGGCTAGCAAGGCTTGCGAAACCCACTGATAAGGTTACCTGTTCACACCAGGAGAGAGAATTCCAAAGCCGTAAACAGATCCGCTTAGCCTTATGAACACCAGATAAAATGACTCGGGTCTTGGAGCTCAGTCACCCTACCAAGCCAAGTATCTGCCACCCCATAAGCTCTCTTTGAGTTTGCATTAATCAGACAGCTCAACACAGGTTTTCTTTTTATTTCTCTAGGTCTGTGATGATGGATCACGTGGGGTGGCACACTTCTGGATGCATAATAAGGGGCTGGTGGTGTTTTCTCACTCCTACAAGACTGAATTTCATGGGACACAGGACATTTTCCTTGACAGTGCTGATCTAAAAGGCAGTGTTCTTGAAAGGATTATTGCAGCCCTATTATGAAAGATAACCTAATCACACGGGAGTGATTTGATTTCAAGCAATTTGATTTCAAAACCCTGAAATAGAATACCAAAGAATAATTAACTATGAAAACCAAAAGATGCTAACCTTGATGAGCTAATGGGACAGACTAGGAGACAGAGAGAACTCAGATCTGTTGAGTTTCAGATTCTTGAATTGTGTGAGTGATGGAATCAAAGCTCAAGCAGGCCTCAGGCTGGCTGGATTTGTAGCTTTCTCCTCCCCTCCTCCCTCAAATCCACACATCCCAGATAACTGGATGCACCTGCCCCCACTCCGCTGCTCTGGCTTCTAAGAGGACCAGGATTCTCTCTCTCCTAAGCTGCCTCCAGATCTGGGCTTCCTGCTGGGGCCTGTAAACCTACTGCAGGAAGGTGGCAGCTCCCGCCGAGCGGGCAAAACAGACCCTTTCACAGGAGGGGGAGACAAGCAGACTGATGGCCCGTGACAGGTGATTTGATGGAACCTTCACAAAATTCCTCTTCCCTGGATTTGCTTTGGAGGTACAACTCTGGGTGATGGTGGCTCACTGGGGCTCTTTCATAAATCTCAAAGACAGGCCCTTTCAGACGTTCCCTACAAAAGAAAAGCCTTGGTGAGATTTCTGTCACTGACAGCCATGTATTCTGTATAAAGGAAAAGCCATCATGTTTTCCCAATTCTGAGCACAGTGTCTAGAAAAAACAAAAAACAAAACAAAACAAAAAAACGTTGCCTAAAATGAGATCAGTTCAGCAGGCAGGGGCATGGGGGTGGGGTGGGGGGTCTTTTCCAGCTGCTGTTAATAGAATAACACCAAGTCTTAGGTGCCTTTAAGGTGGCTTCTACTCACCCTGCTGACCCGAGAAGCTGCTCATTTTGTGTCTCTTTCTGGTCAAGAGGAAGAAATTCCTCTTATTTTCACTGTGGACTTGGTGTTCTATTTATGCACCTGAGAAAGATGTGAGTAACCGATCGCTCTCAGATCTGACTCCAGCCAGGCCTGGCTGGTACCGCTTAAAATGAATAAAAAGGATGAGCCTCATTATTTGGATTCCAGTGGCCCCCTCCTGGATAAGAAGTCACTAAGTGAGGAAGCTACATTCGAGGGTGATGAAAGGGGGTCAGGGATGGAAACGACTCAAAAGAGACAGAGAATGTAAATGCAAAAATGCTTCTTGAGTGATTAGCTGTGGCTATTTAAGCCATTAGAAGTTTAAACCCTCTTGAGGTCAGGGAAAGAACCAGAGGAAAGTCAGAGGCACATTTCCCCTCTTCTTATGATAAACCCAGCAAAATTTTAAAATGCAGAGCATCTCTAAACAGCTATTTGATTAGGTTTTTTTTTTTTTTCCCCCAATGAGGCTATGATAATTAGCAAATGCCTGGGAGATGAGATTTAAATATGCCAATCAGTCCATCTCAAGAGTTTAGCAGAAACAATGTGGAATGTAATTATCTTTAAGCGATAACCACTTTTGTGGGGTTACAGCCTTCACTAGAGATCTGAAACCCAACAGATGACCTCTCCTCGGGCCCGGAGCAGCTTCTTTTCCACTTAAAAAAAATACAGCAATGCCAAGTGTTATCTGAAAATTCCACCACTGTGACCTTTAAAGAGAAGGATTTTGACTACTTCTGGTGATAACTCTGCCACCATTTCTTCCACTAATGGGGCATTTTCAAAACCAGCAGGGTGATGGAGATAACCTGAGTTTGGAACAGAGGTGCAAACGGACCACCTGCAATATCTAATGCCCTATTTTCCCCATCAGTGATCATTTCTTAGGTTGGAAATCGTCAAAAACCTAAAGACTCACAACTTCTCACGCCTCACGCAGTCCGTAGGGACGTGCAAAATGGGTCCCGCAGTAGAGATTGGTCTGTAATGGGACAGAAGATTATCCGGAAGAGGAGAACAGAACGCAGCCATTTAGAAATGTTTTTCTGTCTTGCTACTGGGGAATGCTGCATCGTGAAGGGTGGCTCTCGTTAAAATGGAGTCTTGTTGGAGATTCAGGCTGTCGTCAGACCAGGTCCATTTTTCATGCCGCGGACTGGGCTCCGCCAGTCTCTCAAAATAGCTTTTTATAATATTGTGATGGCAAAGTGGCCGAGAGAGAGGAAGGTTTCACTTCTTCAACCTGTAACTACAGAAACATGTGTGTCTTGGGCACAAAGGGACGTTACCAGGCAACGTGACAGAAATGAATAACATTGACAATCAATCCCATCGTAATAGTTTTTATAATTAAAGATTACTGCAAGTACAGTGGAGTCTAACACAAATGGGAATAATGGAGACACAGCCATCTCTCTGCCTCTTTGTCAGCAACCGTCTTCCTGTCTACACGCGGACCCTACACGCTGGACGGACGAAGTCTGTAATTAACCATCTGCCAGTGTCGGTGGCCATAACTCTAACCGGGCCAGCACTTTCTTCCCTAAGTTCTCACAAGTGATAATTAAACCCGCCAGCCTTGCTTGTGAGGTCTGATCACAACTGAGCAGTACATACATACGTTGGCATGTCTAACAGTGATGGATTCTCCGAGAATCACTGGCTGGTGCCTGGGCTGCTAGCACTCTAATCATGAGATAAGTATCTCCTTATGTGAGTGCCTTGAGTCACAGCCCCTGCCCCAAGAGCCTTCACCTTTTCTTTTAATCGAACAACGTTTTGCAATTTCAGCTCCATCTATCAGGCGCTTCCATTGTCTGCTAATAGAGTTTACAGAATCCTATTCCCCAGTCTATAGCCAGAGCCAAGAAATCTTCCGTCATTCCTGTAAGTCCAAGAACGTTTCAGATGCGCTATAAACTGAACTTGAACTTCGTCCACCATCGGCTGCCGACCTGAGAACTTGCCAGCAAGGGCTTTAATTCATAATTAGATGTTGGCTAGACAAATTACCTGCCAATGGTACCTTGCCTACCACCACTGCACAGGAGAATAATGTTCAATGTGGAGATACATGGAAAGAGAGAGCTCTCCTGGGAGGAAGTGTTTTGCAAAATCTATTTCCTTGACAACTGTTTTCCAAGCAAATGTTAGTACTGTAGAGTTTTTTTTCCCATGGTTTTGAAATATTCTAGTGTCTGAAAATCAACATTGTCAAATGCCCTAATGTGAAAAACAGGGATCAAAACAGAAGCAAAAAAACAAAACAAAAACAAAAACAAAAAACAAAAAAAACCCAAAAAAACTAAGCCTCCAGAGTTGAATATTTTAAAAGCCAGGGATTCACATCACCTTTTGTGTGGGTGGGTGGGTGAGTAGGTGGGGGGGAGACAGTAATAAGTAGAAGATGGGCTGTCTTTAGAGGTACCTAGCAATCACCTACTCGGCACAGGTGACTATGGAGAAGAATATAGAGGATAGATAGCCTGCCAGGCTGGGCCCCTCTACCCAGAACCGGAGGACTAACTTAGACTCTATGGGAAGTGCAGTCCAGTCCCTAATCACCCCTTTCTGAGAGTGAAAGCAGCTCCAAGAACAACCCAGTCAGCCTCAGGATTAGGTTCTGTTCCTTTAGAATCACAAAATCTCTGATTCTTTGAGACAAGCCCAATTTCAAATATTCTGCCCCATTATCAGACAATGTGTCAGACACCACGTTTTAAGTTTTTATTTGGAAAATGGCCTCATGGAATTGGTGGGCCTCTGGGTGTGGGCTGAACCATAATCCTAGGGCCATGACGGACCAGGGGTGTAAAGAGTGCTACCATTCTCTGCTCAAGCTGACTGACCCCTCTCCCCTTGATGACGTCAGTGGAATTGTTAGCTCGACTCTAAACGGGTCATGGCAAATCAGGACACTTTTTAACATACTCATTCACCCACCCAATACTCCACATCAAATACTGTCTATACACCAAGAACCATCTCTGAATCATATTGGTTCAGAGGAACAAGATGTGCACCTATGTGGGGAATTATTTTTTAAAGCAGGTTCTTAATTTGGGGTTTATGGATGGGATTGGAACCTATGAACCCCATGAAACTGTACACAAAACTGGGTGGTTTATACCATGAGCATTATTCTGGGAGAGGACAGTTTATACTTTTTATCAGATAAACATAGGGATCTGTGACTCAAGAAACGTTAACGATCACTTAGCTGTGTTCTATCACCAACATCCACCCACAGAGAAGGGGTAAGGAAAGGCTATGCAGTGGAGGTGATGTTTGGGCAAGGTCTTGGCCAATGCAAGGGTTTGGCTTTGCCTGCCTGGAGTCAAAGAATGAAGGCTGCATCCTTCCAGCTCAAGCCTCTTCCTCCAGATGCCCTCTAGGCCCCTCACCCACACCAATCTCCCTCCTCCACGCTTGTTCCTCCCCTCATCCACTTACTCAACAAGTTTTTCCCAGAGCGCGTACTTACGCTGGGCCCTATGAGCAAGACAGACACAGGTCCCTGCCCTCCTCGAGCTGACATTCTTGTAAGAAAGACAGATATCAAACAGACATAAATAATTACAAACTGAGATCAATGCTAAGTAGGGGGAGAGCAGAGAAGGAGGAGAATGGCTGCCTGTGGGAGCCTGACTACAGAGAGACAAGCAAGGCTTCTGTGCTCACTGGCCAGCAAGCTGGATTATAAACTGCCCCACAAGTTTGAACATCCTCAAGGGGAGAGACCACGGATCATTTGGCTTGGCAGCTCACAGAGCCTGCAAGCACCTGGCGCTGGGTACCACACGTATTTGCTGAACAAATAGATGAGTGAATCTGCAGGTTATCCTGTGCTATTTTTTATATGACACTTTTTTTCAGCCTTTTCAGGTGCATGGGTCTCATTTGAGATCTCTTTCAAGCCCACAGCACAGAGAACAACCAGAAAATCATCAAACTCAGAGAATTCATCCCATTTCACAAACTCCCAAGAAATGGATTTCGCTTCCCTCTTACTGGCTTTCTCCCACAAAGCTACTTCAATATTCAAACCTGGGCCTTCATTCAAGTTCCAAGCTATTCACACATGACTCTGCTCAGACTCTGTCCTGGAGCTGAGGCTCATTCCCGTCAGCCAAAGGTTGAAAACGCAGAGCTCACCCTCTGTAGGGAAGATCAGGACACAGAGGAGGGAGGCTTGTGTCTCAAAGGAGGGAAGAGTTTGAAAATGCATACTACGGGGTGGACATTTATTTTGGTTATTGTCTGTTTTGTTCACGGCTGGCGCATAGTACACACTCAATATTTATTTGCTAAATGAGCCAGTGAGTGAAAGGGGACTTGGCCGTGCCCGTCAAAGATAGGCAGGTGGCAAAATACACGGGACATGTGGCAAAGCTATACCAACGGTGTGCTGGCAAATGTCTCCTTCCCACAGGAGCTCTGGTTGATATTTTCGTTTACCTTGAAAAGTAAGGCAAAAATGAAATGACAAAAAACATACCAGAATTCCATTTGTTCGTCTACGACAGTAGCAGATTCTTTGCTGAATTTGATGGCAGTTTTTGAAAACTGGAAAGATGTTATTTTCAATTTTTTGCGCTATTTACAATGATGTGCGTTAAGCCTAGTCCGTGTTATTAACATTTTCTCCACCACTTTCCTAAGTCTAGATAATCATCAGAACAATAAATCAAATCCTGATTTATAGCATTTGCTAGTTTCTGTGGTGTCAACATTCCTACCACTGCCTATTTCAAGCTACCGACATAATGTTAGGAAGAGATGTGCAGAACGGCATTATATATAGATACCAGTGGAGGCATCCAACCTCAAGAGCAGAGATAAATAATAATGCAGTAAATTAATTAGGAAGTGATAAGGTTTAAATACTGGCTACCTTTGCTTTTAATATAATTTAATCGTAAATTTACATAATTAATTTTTCAGTAATGGCTGTTTTTGACAATTGGCTCCCCAAATTTCTGAAAATTCACCAATTCCGCTGTGGCACGTCACTGGGTGCATCCCACAGGCAGACTGAACCCTGCCTTGGGACCACAGGATCCCAGCTTCAATGGACTCACCCAGGACTGTGTGATCATGTGTGCACAGCATGTAAGTTTTGTCATTAAAGAGAAAAGAGAAAGAAGGTATTCTTTTGAATTATATTTTGGGCCTGCTAATCTGCCTGGATTTAGGGTTTCCAAAAACTATGCTGCAGCCCCACCCCACACTTACTCTGTTCCCCGGAGGGAAGGGTGCTGCCTCTTGAAGGGCTCAAAAAAGACAGAGCCAGTACTGTGCTTTTTAGGCAGTGAAGCACGTATCATAGGAAACTGTGGCCCGAGGGTCAAGTGGAGGCCCTGGCAGGTCAGTCAGAGGAGAGGTCATTCTAGGTCTGAGGCAGTGGTGGGAAGACAGAGCTTGGCGTGCTGAACAAGTAGAACCATGAGCTTTGTTGACTCGGGGGGGGGGGGGGGGGGTGGGGAAAGGTCCCAGAAGACAAGGGATCTAGAACAAAATGGCCCGGACTTTGAAGGCTGCCTAAGGCAACAAGAAAGTCCTCAACCCCAACTTCCTGAGTCGCATCCGAGCTCCAGCTGATAGCGGCTGTGGTGAAACCAGGGGTCATCTAGGCAAGCGGGTGACTTCACAGCTCATGTCCTTTGTCAGGGGCTGGGGACGAGCACCCTCAGCCCCGCTGTGGCTTCCTGCTCTTCCTCCCTGAGGCAGTGGGCTCAGAAACTACGCAGAGCATGCAGGGGAGAGGCAGGCAGGGCCAGCGTTGTTGGTGATGCTGTTGGCCTGGCCTGGAAGATTCAGACTGCAGGAGACACATGGAAACAGGGCAAGCTCTCTCAGCTTCTTCATGGTCTGTGGAGACTCAGTCTAATGGAGCAGGTAGACTGGGGATGCACCAGGGAAATGAGGGGCTGAGAGGGGCTGTAGGGGGGGTCTGGGGAGGGGCTCAGAGGGCCTGGAGGAAAAGCAGGGATGCGGTGAGCCAGCTTGGTTATCCCAGGGCCCGGCCCAGAGTCCTTCCCAAGCAACAGTCATACCTGGGGTTTAGGAAACACTGGTGGTGGTGGTGGGGGGGGGGGGCAGGGAGGGCAGGGCTGGGGCTGGCATAGGAAATAGAGAGCACAACTCAGGACCCAAAGTCTGGCTAACTCTTGTGTTCACCACGCCATCCCAGGCAAGCCCTCCTCGTGAGCTGCCATTTCCTCATCCAGAAAAGACAGCTGCTTGTAAGAACCATTTCAAAGATCAAAGGAAAGGAAGAGAAGGGGTTTCAGAAGCTGTAATGGGCTGAGTAGATGGGAGGGTTCTCAGAGAAGAGAAAGAATTTTAGGAGGCAGGTCTGGAGGAACAGCAGGCTGTCTCCTTACCAGGCTCACTCCCACCCCTGGGCCAGCCTCCTTCACTGCCACGAAACCTCCAGTCCCCTCCCCACTCACACAGCCCTTATAGCCTACAGTTTGTGCATCCTAGGATTAAGGGCAAGAGGGATAACCAAGGGTCCCACTCTAGATTCCCACTCTGGCTCTGCCACTTTCTGGCTGTGTAACTCTGGGCATGTTGCTTAACATCTCTGAGCCTCAGCTTCCTCGGCTGTGACACAAGGAGAACGATCCTCTCTGTCTCCTAGAACCACCGTGAAAATGAATAACCTATGGGAAAGGTCACTGAGTAGTGGTCACCGAGTTGTGGCTTTGGATAACTAACACCAGCCAGGCCACCCAGAGGGAGACCGGGCGTTCTTAGAGAGCAGGGGAGTGTCTTGCTTAGACCATTCAAGGCTAGGGAGTTGTGGGGGGCGGGGGGGGGGGGTGGTGCAGGGAAGTGGGCACAGAAAACAGTGAAGAACACAACAGTGGCCTCGCTGTAAATGCTCCGTAAGTGGGTGAGCCCTCAAAGTGGGCAGGTGTCCAGTGGTGGGTCAGGCTCCACGTGTGGTCATCCACAGCCTGGAGCTCCTTTCCCTGATCACACCACAGGATGGGTGATTCGCCCTGCAAGTTACATAGGTGTTTTTGTTCTAGGAAGAATGACGTATCGAAGTGGTAGCTGGTGATCACTCACTGAGGCCAAAGCCCCTGTGGGTAACAGGGACTGACCTGAGGTCACCAAGCTCCCTGGTCCCGCCTTCTTGTTTTTCTACGGCTCTGGCTACATCAATCTCTTTTCTGTGTTTGTCAAAGGGCCAGCCCCTTATGTCCCAAATGGGACATGAACAGAACTGAGGCACAACGAGCTACTATATTCTCAGCACTCGGAGTATAAGGCCCTTGGTCTTAAACCGACAGAGGAGTAGGAAATCGTTTCTTGCTAAAGAATAATAAAGACCGTAAATGGCTGTGTGTGTGGATGATTCACTAGAAGGTAAGCACCTCCAACCACCAATGGCAGGCGTCACCGCTTTAAGCCTCGGGGCTTGGCTTCATTGCTTTGTTCCTCTACTTCAAGCACTCCCCACCCATCCTGACCCCTGTCCTTGTAACCGTTGCCCCTCCTTCTCCCCAGCCTCTGGAAGAAGCTTCAGGTGGAGGGTGGCATTCCCAGTCTGAATGTTCCTTCTCTCCTAGAAAAGGATTTCAGGACACAGAACTGTCCGGCTGGGTAATGAGAAACTAGACCACGTCGGGCTCTCACTTAGAAGGCTGAAGGCCCTGGGATCCATTTTCCACCCAGATCCACACATAAGACCGTTCCTCTGCTTGGCTACCAGCCAAGTGGGCCTCCCGATCCGCTCCCCGTCTCTCCTCTTTGACTCCTTCCTGATCAATGAACCTGAAGAGCAAGATGCCGGCGTGGGCAAGACCAAACCAGTGTCTTGTCCTTTCAGTTTGTTCTTCTAACAGCACCTTCACGTGACCCACTGCAGTTAAGCGGACATAAGCACAGCCTGAATACAGCAGAGAAACATACATGGAATTGCCTGCGGAAGGCAAAGGCCCAGAAGGAATTTAACGCTCAGGTTTACGTATTCCAAATACGAAGCTGACCCTATAAAACCGAGGAACCTCTGTGTGATGAAATGGTATCTTTTAGAAGGACATGCGAGGGGCGCCTGGGTGGCTCAGTCAGTGGAGTGTTCGACTTCGGCTCAGGTCATGACCTCACAGCTCGTGGGTTCGAGCCCCACGTCGGGCTCTGTGCTGACCGCTTACAGCCTGGAGCCTGCTTCAGATTCTGTGTCTCCCCCTCTCTCTGCCCCTAGCCCACTCGCATTCTGTCTCTGTCTCTCTCAAAAAAATAAATAAACATTAAATTTTTTTTTTTTTTTTTTTTTTAAAAGGACATGTGAATCCCAACCTAAGACCTCCATCGGCTTTGTAGAAAATCCTCCAGAGACACACCTCACCACCTCCTCCCCTCCGGAGGAGGAAGCAGCTCATGAGGACCCCCAGTCCAGGCCCTGGGCTCTCTCTCCAACCCCCAGCTCCGGGGGAGCTATTCTGTACTGTCAGACTCCAGGACAAGATTTTTTTTCTTTAAGTCAAACCACAACAGGAGAAATGGGGGTCCCAGGGTAAGAGCGAGTTTCTTTCCATTGTCCTATTAACCCCTGGCACCAGTCTCTGAGGGAAAATTGGCATTTTCCAGAGGGTTTTAAAAAGGGAAAGATTTCAACCAATAGATGTGGAAGTCAGTGCCCCTGATAGGAGGCCAACAATAGACCCCAGGAGACAAACCAGGAGCTGAAGAGGGATGTGGGAAGGAGAGCCCCCTTTTCAACCAGCTATGCTCTGCCCCACACATCGATCATCTTCCGTTCCCAAGGGTCAGAGGAAACAGCCAGAGAATAGTCTTCCATTTGTATTTGTCAAACTCCGCTCACTCCCTTGAAGCCAAGGAAAGAGATTTAAACTACAAGTGTCAGCCAGCTCCTTGTAACTAAACTAGTCATTTGGTATTTCGAGAGCATCTGAGAAGCGTAATTATGGAGAGGAGGAGAGGGTCATTTCTTCAGCTCGCCCACACCTTTCAGAAGCGGTGATTTTCACCCTGGAAGAGCAGCATAAGGTCCCCTCCCTAAATTCCACAAAACCCAGGAGCTGGGCAAGAGGCCACAGCAGGAGGGGGACATGGGGATCTAGCCTTGGCCCCACATTTTATAGAGGAATCTCAGACCAGGGAGGTTAAAATACTTGCCCAAGATCACAGAGTGAATTAATTCCTTAATCCACGACCTGTGGGGATGAAGTAAACTGGAGTCCTCAGTCCGAGACATGCTCCAAGTTTTGTTTTTGTTTTAAAACGGCCTAGCTCACAAAATGGTTTATTTCAAACCAAGAAGGCCTTGCTTTGTTTTAAGCCACTTCAATTATCAGAGGACAGCATGTGTTCTGGTGAACTCCGCAGCACTTTGGAACCACAGAAAATTTACAGCCTAAACGTGAGCAGATTACGTTCCACAGCATCTGCCATAAAGTCAGGCTTCCCAACGCGGCCACACACAGATTAAAAGCTCGCTACGCATAAAGAAACGGCAATTACTTGAGACGGGGAAAGGCTGCTTCAGCAGCAGCTAGATCCTGGGACTTGGGAGGACTTGGGGGTAAGTATCGACCCACCCTGCAGGACAGAGCTTCCTTAACACAGGGTCTAGATCCAGCTCAACAGTCCCCCCAGAATAGAAGTCAGAGCTGTTTTCTTTTTACAAAGCCTTACCCTCTGGAAGGAGTAGGGTGCCTCATGAACCAATGTAACAGCCTGGGATCCCCTAGGATAACGGTCTCAGCATGAGACCTGGAGGCCTTGGATAGGTCCTCAGCTGGAAAGGCAATCTCTAGGATCCCCGAGTATAAGGAATGAACACTGAGGCTCAGAGGGGCTCATTTGCCCACAGTTTCACGGCACATCAGAAAGGGATAAGAGATCCTAGGTTTTTGGGCTAGGGGACAGGAAGGGATAAAGGACTCGGGCTGATCTCTCTGGGTGACGCTGCTCCTACAATCCTTAGAGTTCCCAGACTTGTCACCCCATCCAGCTGGGAATAGATCAGGGTTTCTCAACCTCGGCAATATTGACATTTTGGGCTGGATAATTTTTCATTGTGGGGGGCTGTCCTGTGCCTTGTCAATGGTTAGCAGTATTCCTGGCCTCTACCTACTGCAAAGGCATCCCCAGTTGTGACAATGAAAAGTATCTCCAGACATTGCCGAATGTCACCTGTGGTGGTGGGGGGGGGAGGGGACACATGGTACAACATCATCCCAGCTGAGAACCACTGGAATAGATAAGTGAGTTTCAGGGTGCAGTCCCTACACTGTCCTCCCAAACATGCCTCATCCCTTACCCCCCAGGTAAGAGCTGGGCCACTCAGCAAGTTTCCTGTTGGAGCCGGACTTGAGGGAAACTGAGGCCAGCCACAGCAGCCTCGTTCTGGAGAAAGCAGCTTAGCACCAATACCCTCTCCAGCGTGGCCCCTAGCCCAGGCCACTGACAGCTGTTGGGTCTTAGAGAGTTCACAAAAATCAGGGCATCTGTGGAGCTCCCCTCTTAGAAGCCAGAGGACCGTATCCGGGGCAGGGTGATAGGACATCTAATTAGAAGGAAGGGCATACAGTGGTCACATTTGAAGGAAGGGCATACAGTGGTCACATCACTACACGAAAAGATGGTTTCCTATAAAGGCCTCTTAAAGAGCTGGGCCATGGCCAGCAGTGCTGGGAAATTTTCAGGGGTGTCAGCAGAAGCTTAATACTGATTAAACACCTACTATGTGCCAGGCACTCAGCTAAGTGCTTTATGCATATCCCTACCTCGAGGATGGTTCCACCATCGCTCATTGCATAGAAAAGGAAACTGAGGCAGCAGCTAAATAACTTGCTGGAGGCTTGCTTGAGGCGGCCCGTTGCCCCTGCGTGAGAGGATGCCCAAGCTCTGCTTCACGACGGTGCCTCACGAGGCTCTGGCCCCAGATCGCAAGACCCACCGAGGCAGGGGAAAGACGGCGGGGCTCGAGGCCGGCAGCAGCTTCGTTCTTTGCCGAGCAGCCACGCGCCAAGTGCCACGGGCAAGTCAGCCCCGCGCCCGAGCGGGTGCTGGGGGGGAAGGGCCGGCGCCAGCTGGAACAGAACTTGAGAACACATTAGCAGAGTCTCACTTCCCAGGAGAGCACGACTCCGCCGCGCTGAACAGACTTCGTTGGCAGCGACTAGTACTTGCCAGAGTCCCGGTGTCACTTAGAGAAGCCATTTGTTTCCCAACGGCCACCAGGAAGGAGGCAGCTGTCCTGCAGCAGGAGTCTCTGGTGCTGCTGGAACCTCTTGCCAGGGGCCACACGGCCTTCCAGCCCCGACACGCGGGGCAAAGGCTCCTTGGCTCCGGCTGCTCTCTCCCAACGTCCTGGGGAAGTGCCCGGAGGCCTTGGGGCCGGCCACTCGGACTCAGGAGTCGGAGCTGCTGGAGCAGCAGATCAGAAAGATCGAGCACTCGACCTTGGGTGGGCAATGCTGCGAAGCAGGACAGGTCTTCCGGGGCCCCAAACTCCTCAGCAATCCCTGCTCAGGCCAGTCTCAGGCCACAGCAGGCAGGCAGCAGTGTCCTCCCTCCCCCCAGGACTGACGCATAGCACTGACGTGGGACCGTGCGGCTAGCGTGCCTCAGATTGAACGGCACTTCATCGCTTTTCTAAATCCCACAATCCAGCAGTCTAAGGAAATGCCCGGAATAAACCTGATATAACCCCCAATGCACGGATTTTCCCCGTGGGGAACATCTTTCTTTTTCTGACAGGTGACCTCCAGGCCCCGGCCGGCATGGGAATTAGAATGCACTCTACCAGGCCAGAAGGATCGGCTTGTGGTTAAAGGGTGAGCGTGTTAATTCTGGGCAACCTGCTCAGTGATGAGAGCCAGAGGAATGCACATTAGTCTCTCCCTGCAGACAGCATCTTACTTGAAGTCATGGAGTTTCGCCTTGCGTCACGGCCCCACAGACACAGAAGGGTCGGACACTGACTTCAGGGGTCGTATCCACAGTGCTGGGCACGGGCTGCCCTTTCCAGCTGCTGGAAGGTTGCTCACAAATGACAAGGGCAGAACAGGGATCTGTCCAACTCAAACGACTTGTAGGGTAATGAACAGCAACCCTCCCGGCCCCAGCAAGGCAGTGAGCTTGGAGAGAGGTTTAAAGTACAGCTGAAAAGCCAAGCAAGCTCAAGGTCGGCCTAGAAGAACCAAGAGCCCTCTCACCTCTCCCACTGGGCAGTTTGTCTTTCTGGCCCAGTGCCCAATAGAAGTCTCTGGCAAGGGCAAGTCTGCACTTTCCTCTGGGACAGAAGAAAGTACAGGAGAGGATTTCCAGCTGGCACTCTAGAAAACTCAGCAGCAGCCAGCCCCCTGGTTCTTGGCATCCATTGATTTCTAGAATGTTTGCTTATTAGTTGGTGGACTCCACTCTGAGTGTCCACTAGGCAGGAATCTCTCCAGAAGCAAGCTTCCCTCCCTAACTCTTTCTGTGGTCATTAGTGCCTTTCTCCCTTTCTCCTACGCCAATCCCCTCCAGTTCTCTTTTGAGGGGTTCTCATTTACTAGACAAACAAGTTGAAAAATAAGTTTAGAAATAAGCTTGGATAAGAGCAATAAAGCCTCCCTTTAGCCTTTGCCATTAGAACTGATTTGAGATAGGAGAGCCAGATATTCCAGGTGAGAATTACAGGGTTTGTGGATTAGAGAGACAACCAAGTCTCCTTTGGTTTTCTTCTGTAAGAACTAAACTGGTATTTATTGGCACGAGCCAAGAGCAAAAAAGGGCAGCCGGCTCTCCTCTAAGGTATTTACACATTCAAGTGTGGTAGATTTACCAGAGTTGGAAATGGCAGAAAAAGAATTCAGAACTTTGTATGTCAGAGATAAGTTCTATATTGTCCCAGAGTTTTCTACCATTAAAAATCCCTGCCCCTTGCTGGAGGGGAGATGTGGTTAGGTCACAGAGCCAAGCAGGCAATGTCTGACTGGTCTCTCTAGGGGGAGGTCACAAGCTCCCAACACAGGTCCCAATATAAGCTCATAACAAACTCAGAAGCATCCACGGCAGCCTGGAGCAGTGGCTGCCTGCAGAGGCGGATGGGTTTCTTAGAGGCCCCAGCATGGTGAGCTCTGGGCACTGACTTGGTAACAACAGGGTTTCTGGTTGGGATCCCCCTCAGCTCTTGGTCAGACTTACATATGATCAACAAGGTCACAGTCAGCAATGAGCCAAGGGACTCCTCACCTATCCCTTGACAGCAGGAGAAATAAATGTTGGGTAAGAAAACAATGCTGAGAACCTGGTTTGTAAAAGCAAGAACAATCTGTCTCATGGCAGGAAAGACCTGCTGCCTGGCCAAGGTTAAGGGGAGACCCAGTAGGATCCCGTCGGGAATGCAGATCTGTGTACTCAGGGGCTCACAGCACAATATCCTCTGCTTTTCGAATCAGAAGCTGTTTCTGTCCTACCGCTTGGGCAACTTGGCTCGGTTAGTGGCAGAAGGTCCTCTTGGGAGCCAGCGCAGCCACGGGCAAGGTGGGGCATCCTAGGATTTTCAACATTAAAAGCAACAAGACTGGAGTACACTCAACCTCTGGAGTTCACCCTCTGATGTTAGATAGGAACCAGATGCTTCCAACAGATGCAGGGCAGCTGGATAAGAGCAACGAGCAGGCTCTCAGAACCCAAGGAACCAAGAAGTCCCCTCGGGGACAGGGAGCCCAGCATTCTGGGATCCTCCAGCCCAACAGCCACATGTGTGCTGGATAACCCAGGAAGAGAAACATGCATATGAACTGGCCTCTGAGCCCTGAAACCATCACTTACCCGTGAAATGACAGCGAAGCCTCATAGGCCAAAGGGGCTTGCAGAGAGATCCGGAACAACAGAGAATAGAAAGGACAGGCTCCTAGGGCAGTGTGCAGGGCAAGACGCTAAGGTCCCCAACCTGAGAACTTGCCACTAGTGAACTACAGTTGCAAAAAGACCCATCAGCTTCAACTTGAGAACCAATAAGGACGGCTATCCAGCTCCAAAACTGGGAAAGCCAATGAACTCAATGACCTAACTAAAGGATTAGCCAATATAGAAAAGGATTACCTCAGAAGTTGCAGAAATACACGGACTTCCTTGTTCACAGACAAGATCAATGAAGAAAGTCAACCGGACAGAGGTGAAAACAGGGCAAGGTGAGCCAGAGACAGGAAGGAAGGCATTCAGTCAAACTTAAGTCTCTGAGGTCCTTCTTCATCTTTCCTCACACTCCAGGAATTCACACCACTACTAGGAAAATATTTGGGATTGCTGACATTCAAAAGGTGCCTTAGTATCAGCACACTCGGTATGCTGTCCTATCACGCGTTTGTCACAGAGACAACCAAAGCCCCATGTCTCTGGTGGAAAATGCAGAGCATCCTCAGAAGACCTACTCAGCCTGCAACTTCTACAAAGAAACTGGGGCCAAGAGCTCTTCTGGGACTCCAGTGTTCCTGAGTGGCAAGTGCCAGACGGTCCGGGAAGGTGCACTTTCTAGGCTAGGTGGCAACTCAAATCAGGAGTCCCGGCATCCTTCCCGGGACGCGCCTGGCATAGAGGTGAAGGACAATGCCTGTGGAAGTCCTGAGGAAATGTGGCATGCTGATTTGGCTTCCACCGTTATGTTGTTGACAGGAAGCAGGAGACAGGTAGTCAGGGAAGAATGACAGTTTGGGGATTCATGTGATGACAATTAGCCAAGTTCTGCTCTGCTTCTCTTTACAAAGAAAACTTCCCTTCTCTTTGCTTTTGGAGTGCCACGTTAGAAGAGAGACATTTCCATGGCAACCTCATACACATTTAGTGATGTGTCACTAAATTTGTATGTGCACAAAGGCACATTAGGAGACTTTTTGAATGTGGCAAGAGAAATAGATTTTCATAATTGAATGTTGCCCTCAAGTCGAGTTTACCATTTGCTGAAAGCTGGGGCTGCAGCAGGGAGATGCTAACTCTGCCTCATCGGAACTGAGGCTCGACCCAAATATCTCAGCTGACTTGAGCTGAGGGCTGTCTCTTCGGGAGGCTGCTGCCCAGAAAGGGGCTTAGACAGATGGGGGCGCAACCAGGGGGCCAAGATGGCCTTGGCAGAGACAGGGAAGCAGATCTATGTCACGTTTGGCCAGAGCCTGGGGAGAAAGAAAGCTACGTGTGTTAAGAATCGGACGTGACCCTGATCCTTTCCCAGGTTCTTGGCACCCCGTGACCCCAAGACTGTCATCTGTTCCAACAAAGAGAACACTGGGAAAGACTAGCACTGATATCAGACAGCTCCCCCAAGAAGGGGAACACAAGGAAAAGAATGCTGAATCCACAGCCAGGAGTCCCAGGTGTGTGTCCTAGCTCCATCCCTTCCCAATCGTGGAACTCGGAAAGCCATTCTTTTCCTGAGCCTCAGTCCGTTAACTGGGAATAAGCTTCCTGAATCACCAGATGCGTCAAGGAGGCGGTGAATGGAGAAGCATCGCTATCAAACTGTAACACTGATAAATCACAACACTGTTTATAAGGTGGCACTGACTTGACCCACGTATGCCAAAAGAGGCCTCTGCAAGATGCAGGCTGGGCTTCCAGAGCTTGGATATGGTGAAGGGGCCACCACAACCCTGCTTGTGCTGAGTTGGGGCTGCTGTGGGTTTATGGTGACTCCCCGGTCTCTCCAGGAGCCGGTACAGCCAGCAAGCGGTGAGAGAACAGTCCTGCAGCACCCGCCACAGCCCAGAGGCTCTGATGTAGGCTCTTGTGGTCCTCCCAAGTCCCCCCCACACCTACCCTAGGTCCTAAGCCACTCAGTACAGCAGCCAGAGGGTCTGGGCATTGCATCATATATATACTTAACTCACACATATTCGATTCTACCTATCTGCCACCCCCTCCCCTAATCTCTTTATTTTCCCTATTACTCTTTCCTCAAGCAAACTAGACCCTGGCATCCAGTGCCCCCAAGAAAAGAGAAGCCACCACTGAATAGCAAACAAAAGAAGCTGCTAAATTTTGGCTTTTGAGCTTCCAAGGGCAAGGGTCCTGGCAATGAGAGATTTTCAAGGATACGTTTGACTTTAACTTCACATGCTTGATTCAGATCCTAACCCCAGGTAGAGGGTAATCGCCTAGCTGCCTCTGCCTCAGGAAAAGGGCATTGCTTCAGGGTAAAACACGGCCCTCCATACTGGAGCCCAGTAAAGTACCCCCATCCCTCATCATACTCTCCGTCCCCCGACGTCCCCATCAGCCTAATCGGTGGGCTGGGCTTGGATCTGTACCAGGCTTCCCTGGGTGAGGCCATCCTCTGCCACCATCCCAGGCTCAGGGTCTAACACCTCGCACCCACAAACATCACCTGGATGAGCCCTCCTGAGACGACCACATGGCCCCTCCCTACCCAAGTCACTGCCCCTTACACTTCCTGTCACACTCCCACCAAACTAGAGACGCTCAGCCATCCCTGAAGGTTGGACCCTAGGCTACCCAAGTATGCTTATGAACTCCGTTCAAGTTCCCCAGGCCCTGAGTCTCCTCTCTGCCCACTCCTGATGCCACCAGTCCCTGCTGCCCTGCACTGAGGCTGACTCCACATAACATTTTTGGTTTATGCCACAGGGGTTGGCACACTGAGCTCCAAAAGTCACTGCCTCCCCTCACATGGCTAATAAGAATGTAAGACAGTACAGCCGCGGTGAAAGTTTGTGGAGGAATTATCATGTGACCCAGTAATTCTACTCCTAGGTAGACACCCAAAAGAACTGAAAACACATGTCCACCCAAAACCATGTACACACATGTTCATGGCTGCATTATTCATAATAGCCAAAAGGTAGAACTATCCCAGTATCCATCGACAGGTGAATGGATAAACAAAATGTGGCATACTCGCACAAGGGGACTGGGGAGGGGGGTGCTGTTTCTGGGACCAGATGGTGGGGGTGCTTGTTCTAGGACTGGAAGGGGGTGCTGGCTCTGGGATTGGCGGGGGTGGGGTGCTGGCTCTGGGACTAGAAGGGGGTGCCAGCTCCAGGACTGGCAGGGGTGGGGTGCTGGCTTGGGGCAGAAGGTCCAGGCCCAGTGGTGGGAGGTCTGGGGAGGGGACGGGGGTGGGGGCGAGTAGCACTGCATAGATATAGAGACTTAGGAAGTTGGACGCTTTTCAACTTAGCTGGTGGGGCTGCTCCAAGGTCCTCCACCAGCACCGACAAACCCTGTGTAAGGACAAGCATGGACGAAAGCACAGGAGCTCATTTTAGCCTCTGTCACCTCTCTTGAGGAGGCTGAGCAACCCAGCGCAGGCTGTTGTTGAAAATACGGTGACACAAGGGAGAAAGACACCACCCGCTTTTCAGTCCTGATGTGATGAACTGGAATTGACGAGCACTGGCCACAGCTCACCTGTTTTCCCAGGAAGACAAAAAGACCTAAATATTCAGACTTCAAGATGCTCAAACCACTACAGGGAAACTTAGAGCAATTCGGGCAAGACAGAAGAGGCCAAGACTGCCTCGTTGCCGCAACACAGGGACAGCTCTGGCACTGGGGGTGTTCGGGATTTCTTCCAGACACCGGTCGCAGGCTGGGGCCAGAAAGCAGAGGCCAGCTTCTGCAGCTCACACATCACGAGGAAATCCGGAAGGGCGTCCAGGGTGAGAATGCCCCACAGACGTTCTGTACATGGCGGTTTCCTTAGGGACTGTGCCAAGTGACCTTCCCCGCTGGGTGGCCGGCAGCTCGGTTTTAAGAAAACTCTTCACTGGATGGAGGATTCCGGCTACAAGCTAAGAATGTGGTGGTATCTGTGGGGCCACTGCCTGCCTGTGGTCACTGGGGAAAGACAAAATGTATCTTCACTACTCCACCACTTCTTCCTTTCCTCGACGGCAATGAAGATTAACCTATGCCCTCTCCCTCCACGCGTGGCCTCCTCCTACTGATGAGGGAGCTGGCCTGCGAATCTTTAGAGCGTGGCCAGGCTGGAGACGCACCATCCTATTTCCAGAAAGAAGGTGGAGGCACAGGTGTGCACGCTCTGCTGGGGCAAGGAAGAAGCCACGGGCTGGGGTCACTCAGCACCAGGCCAGGACAAGAGTCACATGTTGCCAGGTTAGCTCGTGGGCTCTCGATTGGAAGCCAAAAAGCAGACCACGCAGGACACTCGCTCCTCTTAGCAAAGGTCCAAAGGTGAGTCTTGATCCGCATCAGAAAACAAAGGGGAGAAACAGACTCTAATCCTTGATGTCAGCAAGGAAGGCAAGCCGAGGAGTCTGCGGCCAGTACAGACAGCCCTCCGAAGCAGGGCAGGGGTGAAGAGGAGAGGACACAGCGCTGCAAGCCTGAGTCTGGGAGCTGGGCGGCCAGGTGTGGCAGAACCAGCTGGAAAAGGAGGCTGGAGGCAGTTCTCTTGGTCCCTCTGCCACCTGACTCTACCTTCTCCCCAAATCTGTTTCTTCTTTAAACACCGGTGCTCCCGAAGCTTTCCTTGAATGGCTTTGCACTCAAGCGTTCGACTCCCGTCGCACCACACTGTGATTTCTACCACGCCATCACCCCCAGTCCCAAACCCATATTTCCAACCACCCACTGGATGTGTCCACTTCGATCTCACAAGCATGTCACTTTATCCTGCCTAGAGTTCAACTCATCTCCCCTCCCAGGATTTCTCACTATTCCCACTCCCCGATGTCCCCATCTACCCCAGTAGAAACCTTGGGCATTCCACATTTCAGCTCCCACATGCACACCCAGGACCCCTGCCCAGATCCAGCACGTGGAGCAGAATGCTATCCCGCAAGCCCACTACCTCTAGTACTCTCTCCACATCTGCCTGAAATGCTGTCCTTTCCCCCAAGCTCATAGCAAATTGATGTGACTCCCCAGTCCTTTGGTCACCCCTTTATTTGGGCACCTCCGCGGTGCTAGAATTTTATACACGTCTATCGCACTCTGGCCAGATGTTCTACTCGTGGTGGGCAGAAGCCTCATCTCTGCACCCTCAGGATCTCAGGCACTGCCTGGTGTGCAGGAAGAACAAGGTTAGTTCTCTGAAAAAGTTGCACCGAATAAAACAGATCAGCAGCTGGTAGTTAATATTCCTCTCACTGCGTATCAGTGCAACTACATTATTTCATAAAGTCTGGGTTGGACCTGTTTGACAACTAGATTTCCAACATGGATCAGCTCTGCAAATTCCGGCAGTCACATAAAGGCAGTTTCTAGAACAAAAACGATAGGGGGAGAAGCCCAGCAGCTAATAGAAAGGGAGGGCTGAGAATTGCATCCAGAGGGGAGGGGAGGTCGGGCCCAGAAATGCCCAGTCCCTCTCCAAGCCAGGAATGGCATTCACCCAGGAGACCTGGCAGAGATGGACCCATGCAGAAATGCCTCAGCATCTAATTAAACATTTTAGACTCCACTGCACAAGAGAAGGAAACCTACGTCCCCCACGGAACCCTGACAAATGAGTCGTTTCCAACCAATCTATCACCATAGCATCTGGGTACCTCAGGAAGATGAAAATAAGACCAATACATAAATGAAAACCAATATACAAACAATCGTGTCCCCACACAGGCATCCATGAAGCCGCAGCCACAGCCATCTGCCAAGTTCCATCCTCGTCACCACTTCCTGCAGCCAGAGTCCTCTGAGTAAGCACGGTTTAATATAAGATTTAACAACAGAAGGAAATGTCTTCTCTGAAGGCTGAGTCTCCATTAACGCTCCTACGCTAAATGTCCACCCCTTGGAGCCGGAATGAAATAAGTTTGGGACAAATAGGACTTGTTCTAGATGCCACAGCAGCCAAAGAATTTGCTAGAAATAGTTGGGACAGATTGAAGATTCCTGCATGGAAACAGAGCTCTCAAGAGGACTTGTCACTAAGCCACGGGGATGACACTCACACTGATCTGTAGCTATTCTCACTTCCTGAAGCTTCCACCAGACGTGGCCTGGGTAGAGTTGATCCGATAACCCAGGACAGCAATTCTCAGGTTAAGTCACAGTTAGCACCTGGCAAGGCAGAGACCGTGTGAGACTGCAGACCTGGCTGCCTGCTGTGTACACGCTGGGAGCTGGGTTCAGCTTTTCACTTCTTCAGCATCTCCTTTTCTCCTGAGCATCTGGTACTCGATTTTAAGGCCCAAACAGCAATGTGAAAAGGCTGCTCTGTTAACTGGAAACCGGCGGAGCAGCCATAGGCAGGAGGGCGATGGTCTTTTGGGAGATCTTCTGGACAAGCAAATATTTTCATTCCAGATGTTTATGTCCTAACCTGCTTCCTCCAGAAAGGATTTCGGTGGGACAGGCAAATATTACGCAGCTAACGAATGTTTTCCTCCTTCTATGCACCTGTATGCGGTGGGAAGTGACTCAGACACAGGATAATAACACACTATAAAATCCCTGAAAGCCAGAGACTCATCTTTGCCTTTCCTTCAGCTCATATAGCCTTCAGGGCATAACTGAGGCTCAAGAGACAGTTCGTGTTTTCAACACGTTTCCTTAAAAGTTTTAATAAATTCGTGGCTTCCCTTGATCACGTTAACAGTACAGGCTCTTAACTCTTTTTTTTTTTTTTAAACGTTTATTTATTTTTGAGACAGAGAGAGACAAAGCATGAATGGGGGAGGGTCAGAGAGAGAGGAAGACACAGAATCTGAAACAGGCTCCGGGCTCTGAGCTGTCAGCACAGAGCCCGACGCGGGGCTCGAACGCACGGACTGCGAGATCATGACCTTGAGCCGAAGTCGGCTGCTTAACCGGACTGAGCCACCCAGGTGCCCCGTAGGCTCTTAACTCTAGAAAACTCTGTTTTAATCGAGTCGTTTCTCCAGCTCATTTTTTCCTTATCTGATCCTGGTCTCAGTCTGAATAAATACAGAAAATTTCCCAACTCTTCTATAAGTGGGTAAAAGGGAAATATAGCCAGGAAGGAGATACAGCCTACGTGAAGACAAAACCGCCATGGGTACGTTCTAAAGCATGGCTGCACGTTAGAACCACATGGAAGTTTTTAAAAATCCCAATGCTCAGGCTGCACCCAATTAAGTCAAAACTCTCTGGAGGAGAAACTCAAGTGTCAGTGTTTACGAAAATCCTCCATGGGGTTCCAGGGGGTAATAAAGGTTAGAATCCCTGTTCTTTTTTTTTTAATGTTTATTCTTGAGAGAGAGGGAGAGAGAGACAGAGTGTGAGCAGGGGAGGAGCAGAGGGAGAAGGAGACACAGAATCTGAAGCAGGCCCCAGGCTCCGAGCTGTCAGCACAGAGCCCGACGCGGGGCTTGAGCTCATGAACCGCGAGATCATGACTTGAGTTGAAGCTGGACACTTAACCAACTGAGCCAACCAGGCACCCCTAGAATCCCTGTTCTGAAGATTCAACAGACCAGTTCTTTTGACACCTACCAAGACTGACAATTTCTACGCTAATCCATCCCAAAGTGAAAGCTCTTCCTCTAAATTATTACCCATGAGCCTTAAATGAGGTAATAGAATGAATGTCAACCAAAGCGTCAGAAGAGTGGGTTTACATCAGTGTATCACAGTTTAATCTGGCAGGGCCTGGAGGTGGTCACTGCCATTTCAGTGTCTTCATTCTCTCAGCTATAAAGTGGGATTATAGTCCATGCCATCCATGTATGCCACAGGCTGTTGTGGGGATCAGCTAAACTCTTAATGGGATGCTAGGGCTCTACTAAAAATACCACACACACAAGGAGTGTTTATCTCAGCTCCCCAGGAGGAGGTGGGCTTTGTCCCAGCCCAACCCCCACTCCCCTCCAAATCAGATGCCTTGCAGATTCACCCTGGGGATTTAAATGCCAGTGGGTGGTACAGAGGCCAGAGAGTCAGAAACCCCCCCCCTTTTTTTTTTAATTTTTTTTAACATTTATTTATTTTGAGACAGAGAGAGACAGAGCATGAACGGGGGAGGGTCAGAGAGAGGGAGACACAGAATCTGAAACAGGCTCCAGGCTCTGAGCTGTCAGCACAGAGCCCGACGCGGGGCTCGAACTCACGAACTATGAGATCATGACCTGAGCCGAAGTCAGACGCTTAACCTACTGAGCCACCCAGGAGCCCCCAGAAACCCTTTTTATAACATACAAGACGACTTCAAATACCAGGGCTGACAATCTGGAATTCTGGTGCCAAGTTTAAGAGCACTTTACTCAGAGTACAGAGAATCTTATTATGCTTTAATCTAATTCAGTGTCTAATCACAGGAAATGTCTAACATTGTCTCCCTCATCCCCATCTGGACTGACACTACTCTGGTACCATTCTTAGCTACTCAAGGATCAATAACCAGATGGACCTCCTAGCATGATTATAAGAAGGCTATTCCACAATACTACCTCTGAAAGTACATCCGTGTGAAGTCTCTGCCCCTTACATAATTATACATCCAAAAGGACCTATATCTGAAACGGCTAGAGAAGTCTCTAGACCGAGCTGCTATTTTTCTGTCTAAGCATTAAGGTTTCTCTGTAAAGGGTTTCCTTATACCCTAAAGTAACAACATTGGTCATACTTTAGAGGCTGCTCTCTAGGCCAGTCCTGAAAGCAAGAAACTAAAGTCTTCCTTCCCCATTGATTCTTATAATTAAAAACCAAGACTACTCCAGAGTTCTGTAAGGTATGCGGTAGACCTGGGGAACGGCTTCTGGGAGAGTTGGAAAGGAGGAAGATTTGCTGATTTAGGTCAAGAACACAAGCACAGAAAAAACAAAAATGGTTCTGTAATGTCTTCCCAGGAGATCAGCATCTACTTGGCAAAGTTTAGCCTTAATCTCTGAAAAGCTCATTCCAGTAGTGAAAATGGGGGAGAAGGATCTTAAATAAGTGACTTATACCTTTTATTCAACACCCCACCCATTCCAAAGGACACAAATGAAGTTAAAGAGAGCCTTTGCCATAAGATACTATCTTCGCCCCACACTGAGCTTTCTTGAATAAGGGGAAATAATCAGATCTCACAGAACGCACCTTGGAAATTCTGAGCCACATGTATTTAGCTTTCTTCTGATCAGTAATTCAGCAATTTGGCCTACATAAGCATCTTTTTTTTTTTTTTTAATGAAAGAATTTACAAACCAAAGTTTAAAAAGTAGTAAATAGACTTAAGGTAAGGAGGCCAGAAAAATTATTTGACAGGTTAAAAAATCCTGGGAAGAAAGTGACACTAATGGAGGCTGCTGGAACATCACAGATACCAACAAATATTTCTTCTAACATCTAAAAACAGATGAGCAAAAAAAAAAAAAAACAAAAAAAACCACAAATAATTTAAAATCACATCAACCAAAAATTAGGAGCCCTTTGATGTAGGTTCAGTACAAAATTATATTTCACATACCCAGTACCATTTTCTAAAAATAAATAAGAATCTTTAAATATCTAAATTACACTAAAATACATACTTGATAAAGTTCACGTCATTGATTCGGGAGTGTTTAGAAACCTACTCAAAGTGTTCATTTGCACTTACATATGATGCTAAATTATCAAATCTAGATTGAATGGTTTCTTGGCCAAGTACAGATTAGAAAATCACAAAATTGGGAAAGTAGAAAATAAAGCAGCCAGATCAGGTATCCTGACAACTACAAGAAGTGACAGCTGACAGCTTAACAGAAAGAGGGGAGAAAAACCACATAAAAGCAGATGAAGCTAGGATCTTTTTTTTTTTTTTTAATGTTTATTTTTGTGAGCGAGAGAGAGAGAGAGAGAGAGAGAATGAGCAGGGGAGGGACAGAGAGAAAGGGAGACACAGAATCAATTCAAAGCAGGCTCCGGGCTCCGAGCTGTCAGCGCAAAGCCCGACGTGGGGCCCGAACCCATGAACCGCGAGATCATGACCTGAGTGAAAGTCAGGCGCTCAACCGACTGAACCACCCAGGCGCCCCAAAGCTAGGATCTTTAAAAGGTAGGATTCACAATGTTTAGCACAGAATCTTTTAAAAAATGAGTAGACATATGAAAATATACAAAAAAGTGACCCATAACCAGGAGATTAAAACAGTCAGTAAGTACAGACTCAATGATGACAAAGATTTTGGAAACAGCAAAAAACACCATTTGAAAAACTATTGTAAATACCCCTTGGAATTTAAAGAAAACTATGGAAATAATAAATGAACAGATGGGAAATATCAGAGAAACAGAAACCATGGAAAAGGTCCAGATGGAAATTCTAGAAGTAAAAAAAATAAAATTTAAAAATCCTTGAAATAAAAAAATCGCTGGGTGGGCTTAACAACCAATGGAAAAGTTCAGTGAACTTGAAGATATGTTAATATAAATTATCTACATCAAAACACAAAAAGGCTGAAAAGAAAATGAAGAGACTCAGTTATCTGTAAAAAAGTATCAAGCAATCTAACTTCTATGTAACTGGAGTTCTAAATGGGGGTGCCTGGATGGCTCAGTCAGTTAAGCCTCCGATTCTCAACTTTGGCTCAGGTCATGATCTCACAGTTCGTGGGTTCAAGCCCTGCATCAGGCTCCATGTTGACAGTGCGAAGCCTCCTTTGGATTCTCTCTCTCTCCTGCCCCCTCCCCTGGGCACACACACTCTCTCAAAATAAATAAACTTTAAAAAAGGAGGAGGAGGAGGAAGGAAGAAGAAAAGTAATAGGAGATGGAATGGGGCAGAAAAAAAATATTGAAGAAATATTAGCCAAAATTTTTCCAAACTTGATGAAAAAATACCAATCTGCAGATATAAGAAACTTAATAAACCCCAAGAAAATAACCAATGACATCCACATCTAGGCATATCACAGTTGAATTGCTGAAAATGAAAGGCAAAAGTAGCATACCAAGAGAGGGGAAATATATACAGGGAAATATACTCTAACCTTTCATCAGAAACAATGAAAGCTACAAGACAATGGGTCTTTCGTTAAAGAAAAATAAAATTTTATACCCATCAAAAATAGCCTTTTAAAATGAAGGCAAAATAGAGACATTTTCAGGTAAACATAAGCTACAAGGATTTGTGACCAGCAAACCTATACTACAAGAAATATTAAGAGTTGTTTTTCAGGCTGATGGGAAAGTGGTACCAGAACTCAGACATGCAAGAAGGAATGAAGGACACTATAAATGGTAAGTATGTGGATGAATAAAAAGACTCCAATTTATTCATTTATTCAAGAAAACCGTTTGAAGCAAAAAAAATTACTAATGTGTTATGAACTATATATGTAGAAGCAAAATATATGACATGAGAATGAAAACTGAAAAGAGGGTAACACAAGCAGATTGTCAGACTAGATAAAGAAGTGATAAGAAGATAGTGAATGAAGCCCAAAATAAGCAGAAGGAAGGAAACAGAGGCAAATGTAAGTATTAATTTTTTTTTTAAAAAAATAGATATTTTTAAAAAAAGATCAGGGGTTGGGGCACCTGGGTGGCTTAGTCAGTTAAGCGTCTGACTTCAGCTCAGGTCATGATCTCACAGTTCGTGAGTTCGAGCCCTGCATCAGGCTCTGTGCTGACAGCCTAGAGCCTGCATCAGATTCTGTGTCTCCCTCTCTTCTGATCCTCACCTGCTCACACTCTGTCTCTCTCTCCTTCAAAAATAAATAAACATTAAAAAAAAAAAAGATCAGGGGCGCCTGGGTGGCTCAGTCCGTTAAGCGTCCGACTTCAGCTCAAGTCATGATCTCATGGTTTGTGAGTTTGAGCCCCATGTCAGGCTCTGTGCTCGGAGCCTGGAGCCTGCTTCAAGTTCTGCTTCTCCCTTTCTCTGCGCACCCCCTTCATGCTCTGTCTCTCTTAAAAATAAATAAACATTAAAAAAATGTTTTTAAAAAGATCAAAAGTTGGTTCCAAAGATCAGTAAAATTGATGAACTACTAGCTACACTATTTTTTCAAAAATTTTTTTAGTGTTTTTATTTTATTTTTGAGAGAGAGAGAGAGAGACAGAACATGAGCGGGGGAGGGGCAGAGAGAGAGGGAGACACAGATCCGAAGCAGGCTCCAGGCTCCGAGCTGTCAGCACAGAGCCTGATGAGGGGCTCGAACTCACAGACTGCGAGATCATGACCTGAGCTGAAGTCAGACGCTCAACCGACTGAGCCACCCAGGCGCCCCCTAGCTACACTATTTTTAAAGAATGCAACAAAGAAAGCAATTACCAGTATGGAAAATGAAAGAGGGAGCACCACTACAGGTCCTACAAATATTAAAAGGAAAATGAGAATCTTGGGAACAACTTTATTCTAATAAATTCTATAATTTGGATGAAATAGACAAATTTGTTGAAAGCAAAACTGACAAAACTGACGAGACAAATTCTGAATAGCCTTATATCTGTTAAAGTAATTGAAATGATCATTTAAAACCTCTCTCTCTTTCTCTCTCTCTCTCTCTCTCTCTCACACACACACACACACACACACACACTCTCCTGTAGGCCTGGATGGCTTTGGTGGTGGTAAATGGTAAATTCTATCAAACATTTAAGGAAGACCTAATATTAGTGTCCCACAAACTTGTGCAGAAAATATGATAACATTTTTCAGCTCATTTTATGAAGTAACATAATGCTGTACCAAAAACCAGACAAAGCCCTTACAGGAAAACTATAGAGCAATATGCCTCATGAACACAGATGCAAAAATTCTTAACAAAATACTTGAAAAGCAAATGCAAATTTACCATTCTTTTAAAATCAATATGATTTGGGGGCACCTGGGTGGCTCAGTTGGTTGACCATCAGACTTCGGCTCAGGTCATGATCTCTCAGTTCATGAGTTTGAGCCCCACATCAGACTAGCTGCTGTCAGCCTGTCTGCCTGTCAGAGCCCTGCAAAGCCTACTTTAGGTCCTCTGTTCCCGCCCACCCCCCCCCCACCCTGCTCTTCCCCCATTTGCACACTCTCTCTCTCAAAAAAAAATTTTTTTTAAAAAGGATAAAATCAATATGACTTACCATATTAACAGAATTAAAGAGAAAATATGACCATCTCCAGAGACTCAGAAAAAGTATTTGACAAAATTCAATTCCATTTATGATAAAAACTCTCAGCAAACTAGGAACGTTATGGTAACTTCAACCTGATAAAAGGCATCTACCAACACCTATACCTAACATCATACTTAATGTAAAAGACTGAATGCTTCTCCCTTGAGATCAAGAGCAAAGCAAAGAGGTCAGTTCTCACCACTTCTATCTCACATTGAACCAGAAGTCCTAGCCAGTGCAATGAAGGAAGAAAAAGAAATAAAAGGCATAAAACATTGGAAAGGAAGAAGTAAAACCGTCTTGACTCATAGACAACATAATTGTATACCTAACAGATCCTAAAGAATCTACAAAGAACAAATTTAATAAATGAACTCAATAAGGTCACATGACACAAAATCAATATACAAAAATCTATTGTATTTCTGTGTACTAGCAACAAAAATTTAAAATTAAAAATTTAAAGATTACTATTTACAGTAGCAAATGGCTGTTGTACTAAAAGACGTTCACGTCCTCTACATCAAAAAGTACAAACCATCGTTGAGAGAAAGAAAATCTAAATAAACAGAGAGAGATACCACATTCATGGATCAAAGACCCAATATTGTTAAGATATCGGTTCTCCCCAATTTGACTCACAGATTCAAAGCAAACCCAATCACACTGCCAGCAGGACTTTTCACAGAAACTGACAAGCTCATTCTCAAATGTTTGCAGAAATGCAAAGGATCTACAATAACCAAAGCAATTTTGAAAAGGAAGCTCAAAGATAGAGGGCCTGCTTTTAAGACTTATTATAAAGCTACAGCATCAAGATAGTATGAATTAGCATAAACATAAATCAGTAGAACAGAAGAGTCCAGAAACAGAACCATGTATATATGGTCTATTTATCTACCATGGATTCAAAGCAATTCAATGAGGAAAGGAGAGACTTTTCAACAAAAAGTGGTAAAAAACTGGACATCTAAAAGTAAAATAATGACTCTCAACTCCTACCTCATAACACATACAAAAATTAGTTAGAAGTAGACAGGAGACCTAAAAGTAAAAACTAAAATGATCACGCTTCTGGAATTAAAAGGAGACTATTTTCATGACCATGGGGAAGGGAAAGGCTTTTTGGTTTTGTTTTGTTTTGTTTTCTAAGTAGACACAGAAAGCACTAACCATAAAAGAAAATATTGATACACTGACTTCATCAAAATTTAAAACTTCTGTTCTTTGGAGCACCTGGGTGGCTCAGTCAGTTGAGCTTCCAACTTCGGCTCAGGTCATGATCTCATGGTCTGTGAGTTCAAGCCCCGCGTCGGGCTCTGTGCTGACAGCTCGGAGCCTGGAGCCTGCCTCAGATTCTGTGTCTCCCTCTCTCTCTGCCCCTCCACCACTTGCACTGTGAGTGTGCGTGTGTGTGTGCACGCGCATGCAAGTGTGTGTGTGTCAAATAGTGAATAAACATTAAAAAAAACTTCTCTTTGAATGATCACTAAGAAAATGAAATATTCTGGGAGCTAATATGTATGTATGTATGTTTAGTTATTTTTGAGAGTGACAGAGCGTGAGCTGGGGAGGTGCAGAGAGAGACACACACACACACGCACAGAATCTGAAGCAGACTCCAGGCTCTGAGCTGTCAGCACAGAGCCTGATGCAAGGCTCGAACCCACGAGCCATGACATCATGACCTGAGCTGAAGTCGGATGCTAAACCGACTGAGCCATGCAGGCACCCTTGGGAGCTAATATTTATAATAGACCGGGAGTGAATATTTATAGTATGTATATCTGACAAAGGACTTATATCCAGAATATATAAAGTATTTCTATATCCAATAAGATGACAAACAGCCCAATTTTTTAATTTAAAAAAGGGCATAAGATTTTAATAGACACTTATAGGATGATACGTAAATAGTAAACACATGAAAAGATGTTCAATACCGATAGTTAACAAGGAATCAAGAATTAAAACTACAATGAAATATTACTACACATCACATAGAATGGCTAAACTTAAAAAGGTGAACAATAGCAAGTGTTGACAAAGATGCAGAATTCTCACACACTGCTGACAGAAGTATAAAATGGCCTTAACTACTTAGGGAGAATATCTCCAGTTTTCCTATAAAGTTAAACATATGTCTACTCTATGAACCAGCAATTCTACTCCCAAGTATTGACACAAAAGGAATGGAACGATGCCTATACAAAGCCTGTACATATAATATTCACAGCAGCTTTATTCATAATAGCCAAACACTGGAAACAACCAAAAAGTCCAACAACGGGTGATGGATAAACAAACTGCAGTATATTCATGCGAGAAAACATAACAATAAAAAGGAATGAAGTATGGAATATGTTCAGGGATGAATTTCAGAAACATCCTTGGTGAAGGAAGCCTTGCACAAAAGGGCATATGTTATATTACTCCATTTATTTCAAGTTCCAGGACAGGCAAATCTCTTGTGACACGCTGAAATAGGAGATGGGAGGTGGGTGATGGGGCATTGCCTGGGAAGGAACAGAGGGACCTTTCTGAGACGATGGGAATGTTCCACACCTTCATGGGTGTTTTACGCGGTTTTCTGCATTTGTCAAAATTCAGCAAACTGTATATTTAAGATCTGTGCATTTTGCTGTATGTAAACTACACTTAAATAAATAGGTAGCACCTGCATCACAGGGTTGTTGTTAAAAAAAAAGGGGGGACAAAAACACAGGGAGAGGCACTGAGAGGCCAAAAGACACCTATACAACTCAGCAGGCCCTACAGAACATGCTGTATTGCACAGTCGATTTTCTGGACCACCAAGTCATGACAGAGGTGGAGGAGCGGGGAGAAATCTATTATTCAACCACTGAAAATGGTTGTTATTTAGTGAACACTGTTTGCCTGTAAGTTTCACCTGTGGAGCAGGCGATACCCCGAGCATGCCAGATAAAAGCACAATTATTGCTCATCGATAAAAAAGAACGCTAATCAGTCTGCCAAAGTTCCTTCTGTAAAGTTACCACTAGCGGTTCTGCACTAATACAGATGGACAACTGCCCTGGTCTTGGCCTTTAATTAATGAAAAGGCGGAGTTAAGAGACATACTCAGGCCTCCTTGTGAGTAAGAGCTGTTCTGCCTGCCTGCCTGCCTGCCTGCCAAGTTTGGGGAGCTCTCAACCCAAATCTTAGAAAACAGCCTTTTCAGGGAAGAAAACACCTACGCCTGGGCCACCACACATACTGAGCCTGAAGCCTATAGCTGTGGTCTCCATGGTTTCTGCTCTCTTTGGCGGTGGAGGTCTGACTTGTAGTGATCTCAGCCACATTGACTCTGCATTTAAAAGAACCAAAATTGGGGGTGCCTGGGTGGCTCGGTCGGTTGAGCGTTCGACTTCGGCTCAGGTCATGATCTCACAGTTTGTGAGCTTGGGCCCCACATCGGACTCTGTGCTGACAGCTCGGAGCTGGAACCTGCTTCGGATTCTGTGTCTCCTTCTCTCCCTGCCCCTCCCCCACTTGTGCTCTGTCTCTCTCTGCCTATCAAAAATAAATAAATATTAAAAAAAAATTTTTTTTTAAATAAAAGAACCCAAATTGGGGCACCTGGCTGGCTCAGTTGGTAGAGTATGTTATTCTTGATCTCAGAGTCCTGAGTTCAAGCCCCACACTCTGTGTGGAGCCTACTTTAAAAAATTAAAAATAGGGGTGCTTGGGTGGCTCAGTCAGTTAAGCTTCCAATTTCGGCTCAGGTCATGATCTCATGTTCACAAGTTCAAGCCCCGCATCGGGCTCTGTGCTGACAGCTCAGAGCTTCAGATTCCTTCTTCAGATTCCGTGTCTCCCTCTCTCTCTGCTCTTCCCCACTCATGCTCGCTCTCTCTCTCTCTCTCTCTCTCTCAAAAATAAATAAATATTTTTTTAAAAGTGTAATAAATAAGAGAACCAAAACTATGCTGTTTTGGCTATTAACTAGCCTCCAGAGCCAAGTGGGGGTAAAGAAGAGGGACTTAGGCCCTAGGGTCCTCAGAATTCTTTTGAGGAGTCTTCAATTTGATGTCTTGTCATCATCTGCCATGATGATGCAGAGCTAAGAAAGTCTTGTTTTGTTTCCCCAAATCATGCAAACACTTGCCTGTGAGGCCCTGGCCCTGGGGTAGTTGGAAGTCAAGAACCAGGGCTTACTGTCTGAATGAGCCTGGTCTTTCTGGACCACAGGTGTAGAGAACTGGAATCATCATCATCATCATCATCTTGGATCAAAGACACTCATCCCTGCTCCATGCATGGTTCCTCTTTTAAAGTAATGTAATAAATACCCATGAATTCACCTGAGGCAGCTACTCTCCTGAATCATGTCCATCATTCCCTTGCTAAGGCTTTCCTGACCTGGCCAATGAAAACAAGGCAGGGAGAGAATTCCCTAAAGCTCTCCCACCACCTCCCTTTGTGTAACACAGACTCAACCCAGGATACAGGAAGGCCAGAGGCGGTACCCACAGGACTGGTTGCCCACCGAGATTATGAAACCGCTTCCCTGAATGGAATTCCTTTCCAATTTGTGAGCCTGATTTATTTTCTTCAGTAAGAGAAAAGATGTAAGTCCCTTTGAGCAAAGTATGCCTGATATATATCACAATATTTATTTTTGGTAGAGTAATGGATCAGTCTTCAGGGAAAGCTAGAGAAAAAGCATTTCTTGAGCTTGGATGTAAATCAGTCACTCCAAAAACCGCAGGGGAATCTATATTCTTACCCCTCTGCTAACTACAGTGTGAACTACACAGCTGACTTTTAAAAGTCATTGTTTCTAGACCTAACACTAACGACAGAGGTAAGGATGTGAGTCCCAACAAACAACCGCTCCTGAAATGTCTGCACCTCATTCCCCCAAATGATAGTGCAATGCAAAATAAGAGATCCAGCCGACCTGTGGGTGTGAAGTTGTCCACCTGGTGGGGACAAGGTCTAAGCTTTACACACAGTACTCCATTCCAAGGAAGAAGGATGAGGCGTGGCTGGGCTTAGGATGTAAGGGTCTCCCAAAGGACCTGTCCAGTTACTATGGGCCAGACTCCTATCTACATGAAATGTATCATAGAGCAGGACAAGAGTGAAACTGAAGGACAGGGAGAAGAAAAGATCTTCAATGAATCTGCAACTTAAACAGAGCTCTTCAAAGGAAAGAGTGTTCCTAATATTAATTACCCTGAACATCTCACAGGCTCAGATTCACATGCTACAAAGAACACAAAGCCCTTTAATTTTCCTACCCCTCCATGGCCCTAGTGGTGATAAATCAGATATACAGGGAAACCACACATGACTAACGAACCAGCCCATTAACGGCAAGCAAAGATCATTTGCCAAGATGACTTATTCAGACATAGTCACATATCATAACCAGCGATATCCTGGAGGCTTAACGCAGCAGGCATAGAAAGCAAGAGCTGGGGCCCTCCCTGCCAAGTTTCAGGCACTCCAGGGCAACTCGGGCATCCTCCAGATGCCTGCTATCCAGGCATGAAAAGACTTTATTCGTGGCTGCCACCTCCCCACTCTCTTCAAGGTAGACTACATGCACTTGGAAAATTACTGCAACTTCTAAAAGGCCTCTTGGGTCACGGAGCTGCTAAGTCCCCAGCCTTGCCATGGCCCCTACGCTGACACTCTTAGAATTGCAGGTACCCTCAGGAAGAAGACCCAACTTTTGCCACCAGCAACTTTAACTGTTAGTTTATAGATCTCTGCTGTAGCCACTCATTTAAGTAACTGAGTTCCAACTAGGTGTCAGACCCTATTCTAGGTGCTTGGGCAGATCCATAAACAAAACAGTAAACAGGCGGGAGTGAGGGAAAGACAAGGGTCCCTTAAATGCCAGTCCCTTTGTTTTACCAGGAAAACAGGTCCAGTGATAGACAGGAGTTTTTCTTTGAGGTCAGAGTTGATGGCATGACTAGGTCTTGAACCCAGGATGGATTCTTAGCAGGACCGCCACATTCGGTGGTGCATAAGGGGATTGGACAGAGAGGATGGGGATGAAATTCAACCCATGTTCTGCCTATGGACCAGGGGAAGCTCCATTCCAATACTACATTCTCACTGTCTCAGACTTCCCAGTTCCCTTTAACAAAAGCCCCCTAAACTGGAAGGGACAACTGAGGTTCCCCAGATTGGCAACCAACCATCAGCAGCAGGACCCAGGAGAGTGTGAACCCTTTCACTGAGATGTAACCCTGACAAGCTACACATCCCCCCAGCGCTTGTTATGAGTGAGAAAATCTGTTGAACTCGAATCTGTAAGGAATCCACCAATGGCAAAGCTCCCCTATAATTAATGATTATGACAATAATTTCCTATATCATCTTCAGATCTGGAAGAGAAGGCTGCTAGCAAGCTGTTTTACGTTCTCGCCAACTCCTTTACTCTTCATGATCCCAGGCTGAGGAGTTGTCACTGTTCAATCCCATCTCTAAAGTCCCATCTGGGGGCGCTGGGGTGTCCAACTCTTGATTTGGGCTGTCACGATCTGATAGGTCGTGAGATCGAGCCCAGCGACGGAGCTTGCTTTATCTATTCTTGACTAAGTGCCAGGGATGCAACAGTGAATACCACCACAATCATCAACAACGGCACGCCATTGTCACCTCATGGAACTAACTAGCACATTGCAAACAGAGCTGGGAGAAGCCCAACTGCTAAGGAGTCCCTGACCAGACTGGCAGTCTACTTAGTGACTGCGTCTGGAAGCAAGGGTGTATGCGACACTCCCTCACTCTATTTTACAGAAGGAAAAATAAGGTCCAGGAATGAGAGCAGGTAGCTTGCCCAAAGTCAGATGTTGACAGTTGAACTGTCATTCACATTCTCTGGGTCTCCCCTTTCCACCACATTGCCTCCTGCAAGGTTCCATGGCTGCAGAGTGAAGAAAAATAGTTGGTTCTATGGACAGATTGTTTCCTGATGTACGTACACACCCAGAACATGTGGCTTCAACCCATCTTATCAGCACAGACCCCATGCCCATGTTCATCTCTCAAAGCAGTAGTTTATAAATATACTTCATTGATCTAGAGCCTGGGTGTCCAGTCTTCATTCACTCTCATTTATCACCCTCTCTGTGTCTCTCTTGACGTTTACTTTCACTTTAAAAACCTCGTCTTATAAGAACAGAGCCCTTTTTATCTGATACTAGCTCCCCCTCTGCTCCTGGGGTCTAATCAATCCATGTCTGGAAATAAACAAGCCAGAGAGGGAAGCACCAGTCCCTCTTACGAAAACAGGCACCTTTCTAAAATGATCTACCCCTGGGCACGGCACAGATAGAAATTTAAATGAGAAGGAAATAAAGACATCCTCCAGCCATAGTCCTATGCATTCCCTATCAGACAGGACACCGGGGAAGGTAGCTCTGTGTTAACAGCTAACCCAAAGACTCGGCCCCACATTTTCCAGGTTGTTGGGAGGGGCGGGGGTCCAAACTCAAGAAGCCTGAAGAGACAGCAGGCTTCAACATATTCTAGTATATCTGGTTCAGCCTCCTCTGTTCTGAGGAGCTTAAGGTCTTCAGGAGAGTAAGAGAGGGCTCACTGAACACCAACTGCAGGTACATGCAAGCGGGCCTCCAGCTGCTACCAGGGGTGCTCAGAGATGCCAGTCTGAACGATCCAGACATCTGGCAACCAACACAACCCTTCGCCCGTCATGTTATTTTACACCCACCTGCAGAGCAGAGTCTCCACACCTCCCACCACCCCCCAGCTGCTGCAGCCTGCAGCCTCTGCCGGCAAGGGAAGCTGTCTCTGTATGTAGAGGGGCAGAACCAAGTCCCCACTAGCCAGCACCCCCTTCCTACCATGGCTCCCGGCCCCAGGCTTTCAGAAATAGGTCACATATCTAGATGCAAATGCAGAAAGCACCTCTTCTGATGAGGACAGCAGTTAGTTCTTCATTCTTTGGGGGAGGCTTCTGAAAATCTGATGGCAGCACGGGACACCCCCACGAAAAACTGCATGCGTGTAGTTTATATGTAATGTCACTGGGAGTTACTGCTCTCCAGGGAGGTGTAAAAAGGCAGAAAGGGCTAATGTGCTCAGAGCTGGCTTCAAGAAAGGGAGCTGCCGGTGGTTCACATAAGTAGTCAACGGCACAGTTCTTAACCAAAAAGGGGGAAATGATGTCCCTTCCTTAGCTCCTGCAAGTTCCAGCCTTCAATTAACATTTGAGATTTCAACAAGAATTTGAAAACTGAGAGCGCGCACGCACGCGCGCGCGCACACACACACACACACACACACACACCAAGGACTCATCTTTGTGGCTTTCTATCTTGACGTCATAAAATGTCCTGTGACTGCTAGTTAAGATAGTCTCCAAACGGGGCTTATCTTGGAAGGGCTGAGTACCAACAGAGGTAAGAAGTGTGGGAGAGGTGGACACTGGGATGGAGGACAGTCCAGACACGGAGAAAGGGACAGCTAAGCTCTCCACTGGCTCTGAGCAGATCCCAGCAGGGCAGGTCTTGACCCTTGCTGCCGGCTCCCCCTGGAAATCAGACCTGCTGACTCCTTTGCAGCAAATAAAAAGTCCAGACAGAAACAGTCCTTTCCTTCTGGGTCCATCCATGGCATGGGGAGGGCCAAGGCGGGGGTGTGGGGGAAGCATCCTCTCATTTCTAGGGAGGAGACCCTGGCCCACTGCTTGCCCATAGCCCCCTCGTGGCCTGGGGGTGTCACTGCAGCCCCCTCTGCATTGCTGGGCAAAAACCTCAGGCAGGCAGCTGTAACAGTGGTACAGCTGAGTATTTAGTTACCAGTGGCGGCTTGGCAACAATCTTCAAGCCACGGCGAGGCTGCGTTTGCTTTTGGTTTCTTAAGCTGAGACCAAGACTCACACTCAAAGTGATCCTTCTAAACCCCTCCCTCCCACAATCCCTACAGGGAACAAGTCCAAGACCTGCTTCATTAGGCCAATCACCTCAGAGCTTCTGTAACATTACCACCACCCTATTGATCATTCCTTCCTGCATCACATGCTATTATGTACAACTGTTCCCAAGCTCAACAGAAATAGTCAGCAAGAATCCACAACACTTTCCGGCTTGATTACAAAATACTTTCAGGACACCAAATACACCCCCAAATCCTGGATTTCCAGGTAGCAGATCCTACAGGGGTTTAGGGAAAGTCAGGACTTACGGACACACAGTGAGAAAGAAGGTGGCTCTTGGCCCTGTGCAAGCAGCTAACTAGCAACTCCACAAAGGGACAGAGCCCACCTGGGCTGGGGACTTGACCGGAAGGACCAGAGTCCGGGAGTAGGGCAGAGTCGGTCCAGTGGTTCAGCTACTGTCAGGGATGGGGATGATGAACTGAACCCAGCAGTGGGAAAGTGCCCATTAAGGAGAAAGTGGAAAGTTTGGAAGGAGAGAGGACGGTGCAGTGTGCCAGGAGGGCCTAAAGTAGTGAGTGGTCCAGGGACCAGAAGTGACTGGGGCCAGGGGAAACGGATGGAAGCACAGAGAGTCTTCCTTTTCCGAAGAAGGGGAGTCCTTACCTCCTTGATTTTCTCCCGCTGGGCTCGAACTAGGCTCTGGGGCTCCTTACTCTCATCCGCCCTAGTCCCCAGGACCGGGTGGCGGAGGCGGCTCTGGAACGCGTGGAAGTCAAAGCTAAACGGAATGCTCGGCTCCTGGGGTCTGAGGGCCGCGCTGCCGCTGCTCCGGGCCGCCGTGGCCATTTCGCGCGTCCCGGTGGGGTGGGTGCGCCGCAGCCACCCTTTCCGGCGCCGGGCATTGGCTTGGCTGCTGGCGTCGTCCTCACCCGGGGCTGGCACGGCGGGGGCCGGGTTGGGAGGCGACTCCTGCTCGCGGGCCAGAGGGTGGCCGGCGACTTCGGCCACCACCTCCAGGCCGGGCTGCTGGGTCCGGGGGGCCAGGAAGAGGCGCTTGAGGCGAGAGGAGTTGGGCAGCAGGAAGAGCGCCCCGAAGCACAGGGTGACGAGGCCCGAGAGGAAGAGAAGGAAGAGGAACTTCTGCGGCAGCCGCAGCCCCCACGGGGAGGCCGGGACGAAGACGGGGACTTTCCTCATGAGCATCGTGGCCTGGCGCGGGGCTGGGGCCGGTCAGCTCCGGCCGGGCCCCCCCACCCCGAGGCCCTCGGAGGGCAGGCACTGGCCGGCAGGGGGTTTGGCGCGGGGAGGTCGTCGAGGGGCGCCGCCCGGGGTGGGGGTCCCTGAGAGTTTCGCCGCTTCGGGGGCCGCCCCTGAAGTTCAAGGAGTTTGGGGGCGCGTCCCCCCGCGCCGAGGCGGGGGCGCAAGGGCCTCGGCGGGGCCCGGGCGCGCCGGGCGGCACGGCTCGGGGCCCGGGCCCGCAGGGGTCGGCCGCGCGCCACAGCCTTCGCTCCGGCCGCCGCGGAGCCCCTCCTCGCAGCGGCCGGACCCCGCGGGGCCCGCTCCTTCCCGCGCTGCGGCCGCCGCCGGGGCCGTCACATGCCGTCCTCGGAGCCCAGGCTGTCCGCGCGGAGGGGCGCCCGCAGGCCTCGTCCCCGCGCCGCGCCGCCCGCAGCCCCTCGGCCCAAAGTTTCAGCCTCAGAAGCAGTTTCCAGAAGGGGCCGGCTCAGGGGGCGAGGCGGTGGCGGGGCTGGCGTGTCAGCGCCGCTGAAAGAGCGCGCCGACCCGGCCGGGTCGTGACAGCTCCCGGCTCGGCTATCGGGACACGTCCACAACTTTGCTCCGCCTCGGAGCGGACGCCGGGCAGCGGGAGCGGGCACTTCTGCGCCCCCAGGGCAGGGGGCTTCCTGGGCCCCCGGGAGCAGAGGGACGCCCGAGCCGCGCGGTCCGGCGCCGGGCGCAGTCCGCCGTCCGCGACCAGCCGCGGCGGGGCGGCTGCAGCTGCGCCCGGGAGTGCGGACTCCCGCCCCGCCAACTCGCTGGGGCTCGGCGACCCGCTGGGATCACCTGTTCCCGGCCCCCGCCGGCCCCGCGGAGCGCGCAGCCCCGGTTGCACCTCTCCCGCTGCAGCTGGCGTCCTCGCAGCGGCCGCTCCAGACGGGCCGCTGCCTCCGCAGGCTGTGCCGCCGCCGCCGCCGCCGAGCCTGCGCCCCACACGCGCGCACACCCGCCCGGACGCCTCCGCCGCCGCCGCAGCTCGGGCTTTCACTGAGACAGCGCCCGCGGCCCCGCCTCCCTCCGGGCCACGCCCTCGGGCCACGCCCACTGCGCGCGCCCCGCGGTCCACCTCCGCCGCGGCGCCGCAGCCAGGCCAATGGCCTCGCGTCTGGGGGTAGGGAGCGCGGGGCCTGAGCGCGGGTGGGGAGAGGCGAAGGGACTCCAGGCCACGCCCCCTCCCTCAAGTGGCCAGCGCCGCGCACACTCCCCCCATCCCACCAGCACCAATGGTCCAGCTGCGCGGAGTTGGCGCGGGCGGGGGTGGAGAGCGGAGCGAGGTCATTGGCTGCCTCGGAGGGATCCCCGCTGGGCTGCAGTCGCCCATTGGTTAGTGGCCAGCGTTCGCTGGACTGGGGGCGACCGAGACCCCCCCCCTTGCCGCCCCCGCCCGCGCCGCTCCTGTTGTTGGTCTGCGGGTGGGGGCCGGAGACCCGGCCAGGCTGAAGGGCTCTGGCCGTCATTCGGTAGCAGCTTTCGCCCCTCGGTGCCAGTCCAGGATTGACAGGGAGCTGAGGGCCTGCCCAGGGGTCCCCAGAGCTCCCGCAGGAGCCCTGGTGGTGCTGCTGTGGCAGGCTCTGAGGAAGGGGTGGCCGGGGCCAAGCCGGGGAGCTGTGGCCGCGGTGGGGCCAGCCTAAGGCAGCGGTTCCACTGGCCCCCCGCAGACCACTGCTCTGCCTTCCTTTTCCCAGAGCCCCAAGAGCCGGGGCCCCTAGCTGGGGGAGGGAGACATGCGATGGGAGAGCAGAGGAGAACCCTGGTCGTGCGTAGAGACCACACATATCACGTGACATGCGAACCTAGATGCCTGCGTGTGTTTATGTGCACATGTGTGCTCCTACGCATAAATACATATGCACTCAGGGATTGCCTGTGAGTATTTGCACAGAAGCACACATTTAATTTGGGTATGAATACCAAGTGATTATACCAGAGCAAAGGTAGACATCCATACATATTAGTACTAATATTGACGTGTGCACACACATATCCACTGACTCACAGCAGACAGGCCCCAAACCATGCACCTGTACACGCTGCCAGGCATATATTCCCAGACACGTGTGTCTCGACCCGAGGGCCCTCACACCTTCCTCCTTGGACTTGAGTCTCTCTGTGCTTTCCTTCCTGTTAAACCCAACCCAGGGCAAAGCAACATTGTGCTGTGTGGGTCTTTCATGCAAAACACTTTATAGAGACAAATAACAGCAGAGGGAGAGACAAATTAAGAGGTGTAATAGGCAAGAGGGAAAATATCTGCTTTCAGCTGCAATTTAAAATGAAATGCAGCGTTGACGAGACAGAAAATACTGCAGGGAGGCCTTTACTGATGGAAGAAGCGGCCCAGGCGGGCTCTCACCTCGTAAATCTTGCTTCTTCCCTGAGGCCTGCTAGGATGGGCCACTGAGGCTCAGACATCCTTCTACCTCGGGCAGGCCACTGACAGCAGACCCTCCCCTGATATTTAAATACCCTCGGCATGTAAATTGCTTTCCATTGAAAGTAAAAGACTGCTCTGGGTAACAGGTGCATATATGTTGGTCACTGGAGATGAATAGTCCCCCCAACCCAAATCCCACAAGTTATACCTAGATTAAAGGTAAAATTCTAATTCGGATGTTTCACTCCCTCATGAGTTTGACTGGCAGGAGTCAGCTCCCTGGAACCAGCTGTGAACATCAGAGACAAACATGTGATCCACTTAGATGCAGGAGCCCAGACACCTGGCCTGGCCTGTTCCCATTTCCAGTGCCCAAGCATCCCCTCACTGGGTCCCATCTCAGGAAGAAGCGGGCTTGTCTCTGGAGAACCAGGAGCCCAGCGTTGAGAGTGTAAGGGGAATCACTGTTCAGTCCCCTGAGGAGGTAGAATCCAGGGGAAGGCGGGGGGGGGGGGGTGCGCAAGGGAAGCAAGGCTGAGTCTTAGGAGGGTATGTCTGTTTGAACTGGATACTCAGTGGGATTGCGATACCTGGTTCCGCCTCTCACACGTTGGTGGGCCAGGGTAGAAAGTGGGGCTGCAACAAAACCAGCACATTCCACAGATCCAGGGTACAAAACCCAGAGCACAGAGAGGACCACTCCATCTCAGATTGATGTCGTGTTGGTGGTTACACTGAGTTGGTGACCTTTTACACTCTCCCTAGAGAGCTCACTGAAACCCTGCAGGTCCCCATCCCAGCCTCCGTGGACCTCACACACATCATGGCTCTTACGTCATTTCGTCACTCGGTTCTGCTATTGATATGCTGTCGCACAGCAGATACTTCCTCACGACAGGGGCCATGGCTTGTTCACCTCTCTAACTGCCCTAGGTCTTAATTACAATGCCTTGCATGTGTGTGCTGTGTTTGTTGAGTAACCAATGGATAAATGAGTGAGTGGATGCCCATTCCACAGAGGACGAGACTGAGCCTCGGGGAAGGGAATAATAATGAACTAACATTCTCTGTGTTCTCAATGCATATTACTTCACTTGCTTTTCAGAACACGCTTAGGTGGTGCATTTTATTGCTAGCCTCATTTTATAGATAAGAAGACTAAGGCTAGAGAGAGTTTGGATAGGTTAACAAGTATCTTTCTCAGTTTAATGTAGAAACTCAAATGGGGCTGGTAACAGAGCTAAATAGCCCTTTAAAGAATCCATTCTGACAACAAACATTTATTGAAATTAGATGCTAGGCATTTCACTAGTCTCGGGTTGGACACGAAGATGAACAAAGCATGGTTCCTGTCATTCCGTAAAGAACTATTTCTTGAACACCTACAATTACCAGGGACGGAGGGGCTGGAGAAAATAGCCATGAATAAGGTAGGTGTGAAGCCTATCTTCAGCAAGCTTCTTGTCTAAAAGGCAACAGGGACCAATCCAGCCCGTCAGGAAGGGAGCCACGGGGAACTGGTCTATGTGCTTCATATCTCATTCTATCGGGCCCTCGTGACGACTCTCTCTGAAGTAGGCCTTGGGATCCCAGTTTAGCAGATAGAGAAACCAAGGCTCAGGCGCGCGACACGACTTGTCCAGAGTCACACAGGGAGTGATTTGCAAATGTAAGAGAAAACCAGATTCATGTGCTCCCAGAATCTATGCTCCTTGTGTTAATAATATTAATAATAACTAAGATCAATGGGGCATTCGCTATGTGCCAAGCTCTTATAAAAGCATGTTATAGAAGCTCACTTATTTGATCCTTACACCCACCCCATGAGACATTTTACAGAAGAGGAAACGAAAGCACCCAGATGTTAAGGAATGTGCCCAATGTTCCACATCTGGCAAGTGGCAGAAGGGGGGATTTGGTCCAATCAGTCAGGCTCCACAGCCCTTTATGTCTTTCAAAGTCTACTGCTTTCTATCTTATAACGCCATGAGATCAGGTGCTGTAAGGGGTCAGGGCAGAGGACAGGCTTGTTGGGAGGATTGTATGAGCTCACTCAGTCATTCAACATGTGCATATAAAGTGCCTACTATGTTCCAGGCAATATACAAAGCTTTAGGGATGTAATGGTGAGCCAAAATAGACACGTTGTTTCCACCCGTGGTGCTTATAGTCTCACGGGGAAGAAGGGTTTCAACAAACAAGCAATCCCCAAATCCGGATGTGGGCTGAGAGGGGAGCAAGAAAAGAGAGAAATGCTGCTGTAGGAACGTTGGGATAATGTAGACCTAGACTGAGGTTGGATGAGAAGTGGTCAGGGAAGACTTCCCCCAAGGCCGAATGGCGCTACCGAAGCCAAAAGGGATAGTGAGAACACAAGGCTGCGGGGACGACATGTGCAAAGGCCCTGGGGTGGAGGGAACAGAAAAAGTCTGTTCTTTTGAGAACAGAAAAAGTCTGAAGTAGAGAGAGTGATGGGGAAAGACAGGAAGTGTCGCTGAATGATTCAGGGCAGGAGTGGGAATGTGTGTAGGCGTAGGTGGGTGGGTGGATTCAGATTAACATTTTAAAAAGGCTACTCTAGCTGCAGTGTGGGCAACAGAATGGAAGGCAGGAGCGAACAAAATGGGAGCTTTCAGAGGATATTGCAATAGTCTATGTGCCTTAGCCTGGGGAAGTGGGAGTCACCAGGACTGCAGGGTCCCAATTACATTTCGGATCCAAAATTGATAGGACTCAGTGAATACTTGAAATAGGACGTTGATCCAGAGGGAGACATCGGCACTGATTCCCAGGTCTCTAACTTGCCCCGGAGTTGGGGGGCGGGGGGGCACTTGCTGAGATGGGAGCAGTGAACCAAGCTCTGAGGGATTTCCCTTCTGTTCATCAAGAAGGTGCTGGGCGGGTGGTGCAGAATCTGAATCTCAAGTGGTCATTAGTCCCATTTAGAATCGAAGCCTAGAGATAAAACCACGTTGCAGCCAAGAGATAATCATCAGGCAGGTTCCTTAATGGCCTCCAGATAAATTGAACCCTGGGCAGGAGAGACACTGATGACTGGGGGCCTGCCCAGTGAGAGCACACCCCATCAGTCTCGAGATAAAAGGCCCTACAGCTGGGCTCACTCCAGCCGGCTATGGGACTTAGTCAATACTTCGCTGTGTAGTGGTGGCTGATTTCAGAGTCACAGAGCCCTGAACACCTGCCCTCATGGATCTTAAAAGAAAGTCACGGAGGTTTCCTTTCACCTCTTCTTACCTGAGTCCCCCAGCCCTGCATCAGAGGTCAGCCAGGAGCAAGAATTCTCAACTGGGAGCAATTTTGCTCCCAGGGAACATTTGGCAAAGTCTGGAGATAATTTTGGCTGTCACAGTTGGGGGAGGAGGGCTACTGGCATCTATCTAGTGGTAGAGGTCAAGGATGCTAGTAAACATCTTACAATGCACAGGGCAGCCCCTTACCACAAAGAATTGTCCAGCCACAAATGTCAACAGTGTCAAGGGTGAGAAACCCTGTAATGCCAAGGCTTTGAAGTCAGAGAGACCTGGCTTTGCTACACATTGACCGCTTGAGCTTGGGCAGCCCATCTGATCTCTCTGAGGCTCGCTTTCTCCATCTGTCAAAGGGGTGGCAGGGGAGCAATCAATAGTAATACATACCTCAGGAAGATGATGTGAGAATTAAATGAGATAGGTGACTATAAAGAAGCAAATGCTGGGTTCATCTTCCAAAGGAGCAGGAGCTGAGCTGAACTTATTCTTGATTTACCTCCCAAACCTCAGTCCTCAGTATGCTGGAGAAGGGAAAGCAGAGTGGTGAGAACAAGAACCCTGGAATCAGAGTACCAGTGTTGAGTCTGGACTCAGTCTCCTACCAGCATTGAGACCTTGGGCAGATTGCCCACCTCTTGAAGCCCCAGTTTCCTCATCTGTGAAATGGACATGATCACAGTACCCACCACATATGGTGGATATGAGGACTACAGGAGCTAATCTTTGTAAATGTCTGAGCACAGAGTCTGGCACACAGTGAGCACTTGATCAGTGTGAACCCATGCTGTAAAAGACAAAAAGAATCATGATGCCTCATTTCCTGATGCGAAGCCAGCTAGCAACCCAAACTGAAACTTTGTAACAATGTTTCCAAGGACTGTAGCAACTTCCAGCACTGTGTCCCTGATCCCTATGAGAATTCTGGTTTGTCAAGTGAAGATTGAATTAGACACGGATTTTCATTTCAGAAGATGAAAGTTCTATTGTGCTGAGCATGACTCAGGAAGCCCCTCCCCTCTAGGAGTCTCTAGATCCAGCAGATCAGTGGTAGAATGTTGCAGATGTGGAATCTAAGGATCAGAGCATGTAAGTAACTTGTAGTTGGAGGCAGATACCAGCTGAGGCAGGCATAGTAAGTGATCAGGGTTCTCCTCACTCCTGCAATCCAGGGTTATACTTACCTTATTATCATTGTGGGGATTCAATGAAATAATCCACATTAATGCCTTAGCAGTGTGCCGGGCATATAGCAGGAACCAAATGTTAGTTATTATTTATGGTACTGGCACTTTTTAAAGAGCATGTAAAATAAATAACTTTGAATCACATAAAAGTACATTTCCAAAAGCTTACATCAAGCCCCATAGAGCTAGAAATGAAATATTATCCTTAAAATGTAACCCTGGCATAATGTAGTCATCTGGTTCCACTTGCCAATATTAGGGAGTTTTTGTTGGTTGGTTTGTTTGTCTGTTTGTTTGTCTCCTAGTGTCCATGGGTTATTGAGGCTCCAGATTCTAGGCAGGATCTCAAAGTATTTTTCTAGAACCAGGTCAATAAGCCAGAGTGGCAAAAGAGTTGTGGTTACAGCCTTGAATCTCCTCGAATCCCAGTCCTGCCTCTTGATGACTGTGTAACTTGGGCAGGCCACCTCATCTAGCTCAGCCTCAATATCCTTGGCTGCAACATAGCTATGATGTTACTGCCAAACCCAGTCCCAGTTAAACGTTTGTATTATTAAAAGAAACAGGAAATAGCAAGTTTAGGATTCGCGGTTGATAGAAAGGGAAGGCTGGGGTTTGAAGACAGAATCCCACCAGTTATCTTACTTGTCCCAAGTCCTTGCTCTGCCATTTTGAGTAGGTGACCTGAGCAGATTACTCACCTCTCTGAACCAATTTCTTCACCCATAAACGGGACCCATAATACCCTATGTGACATAACCAGTTGCCAAGCACTCTGTTAGTAAGAAAGCAAGAGACATGTTTCTTGTGGTTACGGTCCCTTTTCAGAAAGAGTTTGCATCATTCCACAAATATTTATTGAACCTCAACCATAATTTAAAGGCTTTGCGATTCCATTTCTTATTCTGTTCCGTTCTACTTTTTCTGTTATTCTATCATCTGTATTAAAAAAAAAAAAAAATTAAAAAGCTGACAGAAACCAAGCTAGTTATGTGTTCTATTTGCCAAATGTTTCCGATCTGTGCCTTTGGGGCACGTGGTAGGATTGTCCCACCCCCTTTGGGTGGAATGGAGCCACGTGACTAATTCTGGCCAATGAGCTGTCAGCAGAAATGGGAGGTGTCACTTCCAGGCCAGAGCATTTAATGGCCAGAGCCGTATCCTCCAGAGCTACAGCTTTCCCGTAGCAAGGTGACTTACAGGGCTCGAGATGGCAGCTGCACCATCAGCCAGAGTCCCTGCAAGATTCTGGTGAGCAGAACCTTCTGTATATCTGCACTGGCGGCTCTGGCATGGAACTTAGATGACAAATTAATATGTGTTCTGTCGAGCCACTGAGACCACAGGGCTTTAAAAAAGGTTTTCAACTTTAAAAGAGTTTTAAGGTGAAATTAACCGTAACAATATATTTCACTTAATCCAATATATCTAAAATATTATCATTTATGTTATTAATAAGTTAGGTGGTAAGTTACATTCTTTTTTATATAGCAAGTCTTCATGGGCTGGTGTGTGTTACATTACAGCACATTTCCAGTGTGCCCTAAGCCCCTTGTGCCTAGTGGCTCCTAGAGCGGACAGCACAGCTCTAATGGCTGGTGACCCTCACTTTGAAGCATGCTATTCTAAGGCATCCTGAATAAACAAACCTTGATTCTAGTCCAGAGGATCTTTTGAAAAGGAAGTTCGGTGTTTCATAAGATAGGCTGTGGCTAGATCTCTGGTACATTTTTCCTCATTTAGTGTGCACTGGGGCTGTTCTCCCTGCATCATTATGACTCCCTTCCATTTCCCTCCCTCTAGCTAATTCACTCGCCTGTACTCTCCCTTGAAGAAAAAAAGAAAGAGAGAAGGGGGGGGGGTTGTTTTCAAGTGCCCAGCTTGACGGTAAAGTGAAAACTTGACTATTTACAATGTTCTCAGTACCCATGGTATTCCAGGAGTAGAGATTCACTAAGCCCCAGGTGGGGGTGGGGGAACAGTCAAGGCACTTTCTTCTCCAGGGTATGTGAACCGTAGGCTTCAGGATCGTGAGGGAGGGGAGACAGAGGCGGGAGATGGGTGGACTAAGGCAATAGAACTTGATCTCATATCCTGGGGTAGGGAGACTTCCTTTTGACTTTGGATGTTGGCTTGGAACTTGTACGCCAGGATCAAGGGTTGCAGGTAGGTGTTAATTGCCTTTTTATTAATTTGTTATTATATGCATGTGCTATGGTTGCTGGAAAATATGCTTTTTCAATTTACCAATATGTCAAAAGCATTTTTCCGTGAAATGAAATATTCTTCTACCTCATCATTCTGACAGCCGGATAGTATTTTTTAAATGGGTATGCTGTAATTTATTTACCCAGTCTGCCATCGCTGGACATTAAGGTCATTTCCGATTGTTAATTGCATTTGACAATAGCTTAGTGCTCTCATAGTGGCTCGGCGCCTGCAGAAGGCGCAGAGGACACGTGCAGACAGAGGAAGGCATGGTCACCCCAAGGTGTCCTTCTGGCAAACTGGGGTTTTACCACAGAACAGGCCGACTTCTGTGGGTGGTGGGGAGGGCCTTCTCGGGGCACTGCTGGGAGAGCTGTGTAAGATGAAAAGAACGTTGGAGACAGAGGGTTGTGGGAGGTACCACGTCCTGCCACTTACTAGCTCTGTGGACGTCATCGCTGAGCCTCAGTTCCCTCATTGGGAAAGCCAGGGTAATAACTGGCCTCTTGGTACTGTTGTCAAGATTACATTAGGCTGACTATGAATTCTGGTTAAATAAGACAGATTGAGCACACGCGCGCGTGCACACACACACACACACACACACCTCTGCTCCCTCCTGATGCTCCACTAACGTGAAGGCAAAGGGATTTTTTTTTAAAGGCATAAAACCACGAGGATAATTAGCACAGAAGAGATAACATTAACAAAATTTGGAAGGCGGAAAAGCAGATCGGTGGGTTGTAACCTAGAGGCACCAAGAACCCTCCGCCCTAAACTGCCAATGGGGAAAGCCGGAAGAAGCCCTACTTATGCTGTAGAACCCCCCAGAAGGCTCAGTGGTTCCCTACAGAGGCCAAGGTAAGGAGGAGCTAAAGACAGCAGAGCGGTCCCTTCTCTTGCTCGCCTTCCCCTGCACCAGTTACTGCTTCTGGATAGAAAACCGGGCTCAGGGCCTAAGGACAGATGGGGGGAAAGGCTGTCGCTCCCATGGGCACGCGCAGCCCACTCTGTGCCAGGCCCTGGGTGCCCGTGGCGGAGGAGGATGAAGAAAATTCTCTCCTGGGAGAGAGACTCTGTGGGACCAATCAGACAGGCCAGCCTTCCCTGGTGAGTCAAAGATAAAGAGCAAAGAGGACTGGGACAGGGGGCCTAGCGGGCTTCCCCAACTGCCCACGTTAAGGCAGGGGCTCCGAGGCCCAGGAGGAAGGACTTTGCCCCAAACCTATACTCTTAAGCCTGTCCCTGTCCCCAGCCCCAGCTCTCTCTGTGCTTCCCCTTCACTGGGGCAGACAGCAGCCTCCTCCAGGCCCTTTCCAGATGCTTTCTCTTCAGCCTGCCGCTCAGATCAGTGCAGGAAGTATCCCGGCCGGCCAGTAGCTGGGCCCAGGATCCCCAATTTGGGTCCCTCTCACACGTCCATCAGGTCACTCCCCACCCTCCTGGCAGCACTGCCCCCACCCCTTCCAGGAAATCACCACTGAATGCTTTTCTCAGAAACTCCTACTCCCAATCGGAGGTCACAGAAAGCACTAGCTGATAAGGCTCCAACCCTCCCAGAGGCAGATGCACTTTCTAACCGCCTGAAAAGAAACACGCTTCCCAAAGATCAAAGGATTGCAGCTCTAATGGTGGAAACCTAGGCAATGGGGGCGATAGGGTAGACAAAGGAGCAGTGGTCAAACTGTACTGTAGATGCTCATGCTCACATCAAATGATCAAATGGGCTATGGGGAATACAGAGGGAAAGGTATTCCCCCACCTGTCTGCCTGCTCACCTAGAGCCAAATGCCTCTGGCCGAGGCAGAGAAGGCTCCCACTCCCACGAGACGCGGCAAGGCGTATGGGGGCTACGATACAGCAAATAGAAACACAGGAAGGCCAGTTACATTTGGGGTTTTCTTTTGAATTTTTGTTTAACGTTTATTTATTTTTGAGACACAGAGAGAGACAGAGCACGAGCAGGAGAAAGGCAGAGAGAGAGGGAGACACAGAATCTGCAGCAGGCTCCAGGCTCTGAGCTGGCAGCACAGAGCCCGATGCGGGGCTCGAACCCACGAACCGGGAGACCATGACCTGAGCTGAAGTTGGTGTTTAACCAACTCAGCCACCCAGGCGCCCTGACATTTGAATTTCAGATAAGCAACAAATAACTTGCCTTTTTTCAAAGTTTATTTATTTGAGTAATCTCTACACCCAACGTGGGGCTCGAACTCATGACCCCTGAGATCAAGAGCCACACACTCCTCCAGCTGAGCCAGCCAGACACCCGTAACAAATAATTTCTACCCTAAGTATGCCCATGCAATATATACTAACAGATTCTTCACTAATTTGTGTGGAATTCAAATGTAATGGGGCTTCCTATATTTTGTCTGGCAACTCTACCTGCCCCCAGCACAGGGTCCGGCACATAGTAGGTCCTCAGTAAAGAAGGGGTTTGCTTGAGCTTTGAGACGGATGGGAAATCACAATGTCATATCTCACTGACTCAGAGTGGACTTTCTAATTACTGGAAGTGAGCTTTAGTTACCAAATGCAACTGTTATTTAAAAAAAAAATTTTTTTTTAATGTTTATTTAGTTTTGAGAGAGGCAGAGAGAGGATGTGAGTGGGTTAGTGGCAGAGAGAGAGGGAGACACAGAATCCGAAGCAGGCTCCAGGCTCCGAGCCATCAGCATGGAGCCCGACGCGGGGCTCGAACCCACAAGCTGTGAGATCATGACGTGAGCCGAAGTCGGATGCTCAACCGACTGAGCCACCCATGCACCCCAAATGCAACTGTTATTTTAACCAAAAGGAACCAGGAAGTCATGGATCTACCTATCATCAGGAGTCAAGGAAGGACAAACTGCCTTTGACAGAGGAAGTTTACAGGTGGAGAAGAAAACTAAGGCCATTTCTTCCTTGTACCCCATTGGTTCCAGCCCATTGCATTCATTATTCGTTCAACAAATATTTCTTGCATACCCCTCCTGTGCACCAGGCACTGCTCAATAAACCAATGTAATTCTACAATTATCTTTTTCTTGCTCCCATTTGATTGAAGAGGGAAAGTGAAGGCTAGAGCAGTTAGTTGATTTGCCCAAGGTAACACAGAAGGTAGGCGGTGAATCTGGGATGAACACCCAATGTATCTGACACCCAAGCCCTTGTTCCTTCCCCTTTATGCCTCTGGAGGGGTACGAGGCATGAGGAAGAGGGGCCCCAAGAGTAGCAGGAACTGGTCAGGTAAAGCCCACGCAGATGACCAGCTGTCCCCTAGCCATCACCCGGCATTACAATGTTATCTCCTAAGCATCTCTGAGCCACCCCCTTTGCTCCCCTTTAATTACTACCCCTCTCCCCCAGCCCAACAACAGGTGGGTCAGGTTGGCTCTCCTCTCTGGTCTGTTCTCCCCACAGCAGGCAGGGGGATCCACATGAAAGGTACATGCGAATATGTCACCTTTCTGCCTAACTTCCTATTACTCCCTTTGCCTGCATCAGTCAGCATTTGCCTATCTGTTGCCGCATCACCAATCGCTCCAAGATGTGGGGCCTTAAAACCACCACAGTTTATTATCTCTCATGATTCTTGGGCTTGGCTGGGCTCAGCCGTGTGGTTCTTCCGGGACTGACATGATCTAGAGGTGTGACTGGGCTGGGCCTCCGAGATGCTTGCTCACATCTGGTGACTGTTGCTAGCTGTTGCCTGGAAGTTCAACTGGCACTGTGGACCAGAGGCCACATGTGGCCTCTCCATATGGCCTGGGATTCACCCAGCATGCCAGCTGGAGTGTCTCAAAAGTGAGCCTTCCAGGGGCACCCGGGTGGCTCGGTTGTTCAAGCGTCCAACTTCGCCTCAGGTCACGATCTCACCGTTCGTGAGTTCGAGCCCCGCATCCAGCTCTGTGCTGACGGCTCAGAGCCTGGAGCCTGCTTCCAATTCTGTGTCTCCCTCTCTTTCTGCTCCTCCCCTGCTCACACTCTGTCTCTCTGTCTCTCTCTCTCAAAAATAAAAATAAAAACATTTAATAAGTTAATACATAAATAAATAAATAATAAATAAAATAAAAGTGAGCATTCCAGAAGGTAAAAAGCAGAAACATTCACATCCACCACAGCCAGTCTCAGCTTCTGACCAGAGAAACCGCTCCGGTTCATTTAAGCCAAGAGGAGCTTAACACAGGGGGCAGGGGCCGACAATGCTGTCGGGAGGGCTAGAGAGGCCGGCTCTAGGCTGAGCTTCCGGAAATGATCCCCAGATCGACACCACAGCCTCTACTCCGATCAACCAGCTGGGGAATCAGGAGGCTGGCACCGGCACTGCTGACCCCGGGGGCTGAACTCTGCCCAGATCCCCTCCCCAAGAAAATGGGTGCCCCAAGCTCTTCTACGATCGTAAATGAGGGTCTAGATGCTGAGTTCTCTGCAACGGCTACCGCAGAAAAACAAATCCCTCCTAAGTCTCCTTGCCTGCGATTCAGAGACAGGCCCCTGCCTTACAGCGTTAATGTCCACGGTATGTCTGAGTGATAGAACCTAAATCACATCGGGGGGCTTGGCTTCAGAAGCCCGGCTCCTCGGTCTCTCTAGGACAGGAAGGCTGTACCACAAATGATCCTGAGCAAGCCAAGCTACAATATCTCTACCACCCTGAGTCTCTCAGTCCCTAGTAATCGCTCTGCCTCCTCTTGCCACAGCGTCTTCGTACATGCTCTTCTCTCCTGCCCACAATTCTCTTTCCTCTCCTCTTCTTCTCCTCTTCCTTCAGATCTCAGTCAGATCTTCTCTGACTTTCCTATTATTCCAGATCTCCGTTTTATGGATGAGGAAACTGAGGCCCAACGAGGCTAAGTAATTTGCCCAAAGGTACACAGCCCGTGAACAGGGCAGCTGGAGCCTGAGCCCAGGCAGCCTGACTCCAGAGTCTGATCTTAACAGCTGCAGGATGTTAGGCAAAGACCAGTGAACCTGTGTTAAAAGGCCAGGGGCAAGGCATAAAGCCCGCCCCCCGCCTCCGCCCCCAGCTACAGACAAACAAGGATGACGCTTCAGCAAATGTTGACAAGCCCAGAAAACTGCGAGTGACAGGCAGCGCAGGTGGGAGGTCTCAGGACAAGGTCGAATGCCGTGGAGCTTGGCCCCAGCTCCCAGAGAACATCAGTAGGCTGAGTTTCAAATACAGCTGAGCTAGAGGAGTCCACAGGCCCCTGACATTGCTACCCAGAGAGCACAGAGCAATTCATAGTGTGTATCGAGGGAGGAAAGCATCTCATGTCTCTCCCAAGAGGGATTATCAATTTCGGTGGCAAAACCCACAATCACAGTGAACAAAGTATGCTCAGTTCTCATAACTTTAACAGGGAGAATTTTGTAGAGCAAAGAGACAGCTGTTAAGGAGAGAGAACCATCATAAATGAAGGGCTTAGGGTATCGTTGGTGGCCCTGCCTGCCTCCCCTTGGCTACCAGGGACCAGTGAAGGGAGCCCAGGAGTCCAGAGGACCACGCTTGATTTTTTTTTTTTTTTTAATGTAATACGTCCTCAGCCCATAAGCAGAAAATGGGCTGGTTTGCCTTCCCTAGGTGTGGGAATTCTTGGGGTAAAAGAATGGCCATTCCCTCTTTCCCAGGCCACCACAACTCAAGTCTCTCTAAAGTCAACAGATACTCAGCGAAGGAAAAAGACAAGACCAGGAAACCTTGGTTAGCAAACCTGTTCCGCCTCTTACCTGCTCTATGACTTTGGGCAAGAACCTTCTCCTCTCTGAACCTATTTCTTTGTCCATAAAATGAGGGCATTGGATAAGAACAAAGGATTTAAACTTTGTTTCTTAGCAGGAAAACCCTTTGTTCAAAAACAAAATCTTACATCGTCTTGTCCTCTGGTTGAATAGGGATGTAGGGACTCAGAGACGAGACCACTTACAACCCCCACTTCTGTGAAGCCCATGTCCTCGAGTGGCTTTCCACTCTTAGGATGTCTTAGGACGCTTCAAGCCCTGCCATTTTGGAAATCCATGTGAAGTTTGTGGGGACAAAGGATTTATCTTGTGAAAGAAAAATTTCCTAATACTGTGACTGGCTTACCCTGTGACTTTGCCCACTCTGGACCTTGGCCTTCCCATCTAGAAGCTGAAAGTTTTGGGTTCACTGGTCGCCGTAGTCCCTTTCAGTTTTGACAACCCAGAACACCACCTGGTAAGCTTATGGGAAAATAAGACACACAGTGGGGAGGAGTGTATAAGGGGAAGAGGTCAGGGACAGCAAAAATAAGGTGATTTTCAGGGATTCCATTTAGGGACAACCCAAGGGGCAGCTCAGGGAGAACTGAAGTTTGTAAGAGGTAATGAGTCCTGAGTCAGAACTCAGTAAAAGTGGTGTGGCCACAGTTTCTATTTCAGGAAGAACAGAACCAGGAGTTAAGACAGTGTGTGTGAAATGTAATTTGTGGGATGATAGATAGATGGAAGGTTGGGCGGGTGGGTGGGTGGGTGGGTGGGTAGAGGGTGGATGGATGGTTGGATGGATGGATAGTAGACAGATAGGTAGACAAAGGAATGGGTGGGGAATGTTCAGGAGAATATTTGGGTGGAGGGTGTGCGTGCATACATTTGGCAGATGAGACAGGTGCATATATTCAGGTAGGTAGAAGGCAGGCGAGGAGATGGGATCTGTGAGCGGGCTAGCAGACATGCAAAAAGGCGGGTGGGCATAGGCGCAGGCATGTGGACCCCCGGGTAGTTGGATGGGTGGGTGGGTTTTCTTTTCTTTTTTTTTTTTTTTTAATGTTTATTTATTTTTGAGAGAGACAGAGACAGAATGTGAGTGGGTTGGGGCAGAGAGAGAGGGAGACACAGAATCCGAAGCAGGCTCCAGGCTCCAAGCCGTCAGCACAGAGCCCGACGCGGGGCTCGAACTCACGAGCCGTGAGATCACGACCTGAGCCGAAGTCGGATGCCCAACCGACTGAGCCACCCAGGCGCCCCCGTGGGTTTTCTAATGTAAAAAGAGTTGGGGGATAAAATTTGATCGGTTTGTTCCGTTTTCTTGGCCATTTACCCCATTTCGTCTTCCATACTCTACTCCCATTGAGTCAAAGACACCTGAAAGGTTTACGGTGAGTTTCTCAATGTGTGGAAATTGTACAAGTGGTCGTGCATAAAATTATTTTATGTAGCTATACAATAATCTCAGAAGAAATCCAGACACAGCTTGAAGTAACACTGAATCACGAAGCAAGAGAAATATTCCCTTTGCAGCCTCTTTCCGATGATCACGTCAAGGAGAAAGGCCCACCTGTTGCTACTGTGTCTTCAGGACCTTGCTGATACTTTGATCTCCCTTTTTAACAAGAGAAGGTAGACTTTGGAATCAGAGCCTCAGGCAGGCGACGCAACGGAACGGTATTTCATTTTCCTTAGGTTTCACTTTCCTGTCACTTTGTATATTTGGTACAAATTAGGTTGGTGTTACAAAGGGCTTCCCTTTTAAGTGAATGTATATGAGCAAAGTGAAAATATCACGCGAACAGTATTGATCCCTGGGACGAGAGATGCCGGAGGTGGCACAATTCCTGAAAATTGTGAGCGGTGTGCAGAAGTATGAGCTGGTCATGTTGTTCCAGGCTTAGTGTTTGCTCCAGATCCTTCATGAGGGGACCCCTGCCTGGCCCACCCCCCAGCCCCCAGTCTCTACGGTATCCCTTCCCCTTCCCCACTCTGGTCCAGTCCCACAAAATTTCTTTACTTTCTCCCAACTTGCCAGGTGTTCTCTCGCCTTCAGGCTTTTGAACCTGTCCTTACTTCCCTCTGCCCGGAACTCACTCCTCCTCACCCTCGCTTGGAGAATTCTCGGGTCTTGGTCAGATGTGGCCTCGTGCGGGAAACCTCCCAGCAGGGTTGTATGCTGTCCCCACTGTAACAGTCACGTCACCCAGCATGCTGTCCCCACCGCAACCATGACGCCACCCAGCCTGCAGCGGAGAAGGGGAGCTGGCTGAGGACAGGGACTCTCCGGGTCACCACTCACTTATTCCTTTGTTTTACCGAGCGCTTACCCAAGGGCCAGGCACTGCTCAAGCAAATACAGCAGTGAACGGGACAGAAAAACCCTAACCCTAACCCTAACCCTCATTCTAGAGAGGGGAGTTGGACGAATATAAATAATTATTTTTAAAAACCGTATCAATCATGTCTACAACTTCAGGTTGTCATAAGTCCCTGCAATAAATTAAAACAGAATTAGGGAATTTTAATAAAAGAGCCGGGGGGCACCTGGGTGGCTCAGTTGGTTAAGTGTCTGACTCTTGGTTTGATCTCACGGTTGGTGGGATCGAGCCCCGTGTTGGGTTCTGCCTGCTTGGGAGTCTCAATGTCTGTCTGTCTCTGTCTCTGTCTCTGTCTCTGCCTCTCTCAAAATAAGCAAACGTTTAAAAAAGAAAGAGGGGGGCACCTTAGCGGCTCAGTTGGTTAAGCAGCGGACTCTTGATTTTCAGCTCAGGTCGTGATCTTGCAGTTTGTGAGATCGAACCCCACAGAGGGTCCACGCTGACTGTGCAGAGCCTGCTTCTGATTCTCTCTCTCTCTCTGCCCCTCCCTGGCTCGGGCTGGCTCTCTCTCAAAATAAATAAAAACTTTTTAAAAATGTTTCAAAGAGAGAAAGAGAGAGAGAGAGAGAGAGAGAGAGAGGAACAGCGATGGGGACAGTGGCTGCTATTTTCGATTGGGGTCAAGAAATTCCTCTCTGAGGAGGTGACATTTCTACAGAAACCTGAAGGGAGTGAGGGGAAGAGGGACAGTGGCAAGGGGGAAGACCATGAGGTACAAACAAGCATGGCGTGTTCAAGGGAACATCTAAGGGGCCGGGGTAGCCGGAGCCGTGTAAGTTTCCAGGAGGCTACAAGCCTGGGCTGCGGCCCACACTCTGGGACTCGGGGAGGAGGCTCCCCTAGGAAGGATACCGCCCTGGGCAAACAGAAGGGGAGGATGCCTTCTTCGCCTGCCCGCCAGCCTACCCTGAGCCCTGCTGGGGAGACCGCCAACATTTGCAGAGGTACTTCCTGTTAACATTTACCTTGGCTGAATGTTTATTAATCGGGTCTATTAATAGACTTTTTTTTTTTTCCCTTCCTAAGGAATAATTCCTGGAAGAAGCACTCTTCCCCCCCGTGATCCTCTGCCTTGCATAATTTTTCAGGTCTGTAAATTGCTTTTCCATCCCTTACTTATTGATCTGTTCATTTATTTATCCATATGGCATGCATACAATTTATCGAACAGGGAACAAGACAGACTCAGCTCCTACCCTCATGAGGCGTATATCTTGGCAGAGAGCCGGCTTGGCTGGACCCGGTAGATGCCAGGCAAGCCCACCAGGAGCAGCAAACGTCAGCTTTAGCAGATAGCGGTGTTCCTGGGTGCCGAGACCTTCGAGGCTCTCCCAGAGTCTTTGGGGTGCGGCTCACGTCCAGACATCCTTTGATGTTATTTCTTATTACTTAGAGAAATTGCGTGTCCCCTCCTTCCTCTTAGCCCAACAGCGTGGGGTTGGTCCTTTCTCCTGGAGTTGGTCGCACGTCCAGCCCCCCTGGCTGCGGCTGGCCTCTCTCTGCTGGAACACTGACCATGTTGAGGACCCATGCCAAGGAAGTTCAGAGTTCAGGGGGCTGTGGACACTCCACCATTTCTCTTCCTCTCTGTTCCTCCCAGGAAATCTCTACCTGCACCCAGCGGTGCTAAGGCTTTGTGTCCACGCCCCCCCTGCATGGCAACTTTAGTGGAAGCAGAGAGGAAACAAGTACCCTAAATTATTATGAGTGTTACAAAGGAGATGACCACGCACCATGGGAGTAACTTAGGACTTGGACTAGGGGTGTCCCAGGCTGGGTTCTCTGGAGGCAGAGGCTCAGCCGGAGGTCAGCATGTAGGTGCTTATCAGGGAGGGTTCTGAGATCAACACCTGTGGAAGGGAGGGGCAGGAAACCGGGTGGGGGGAATGGGGAGACCCCCAGTACTGGCGCCCAAGAACCTCAGTTGACCCAAGGGGAGCACTGGAGTGAGAAGAGCCCTTCAGAGTTGTCCTGAGTTGGCTGGGATGGCTGGAAGGAGTTCTCGGATTCTCCTCCCTGCCTTGGGTCATCGCTCAGTCACCGGATGCAGGAAGCCCGGAATGAGTGCAGGCTGAAGGTGCAGGCTGTCTGCGGGCAGCACTCCAGACCCAGGGCACCGAGTCTTGGGCTGAAGGGGGATCTGCAGGGTGCATCTTATGTCCACCACAAGGAGCTTCAGGAAGACTTCCTGGAGGAACAGGCATTTCGCCTTGGGGATGTAGGGACGAGCAAGGAAAGCACAGTGGTTCAGGGAGAGGGGGCGGTATGTAAAAACCTAAGGGCAAGATGGAAAACGGTGCTCTCAGGAGCTGCATAACCCAGGAGGAAGGCAGCTGGGTCCCTTTGAAGATGAAGAAACAACCTCACTGAGGCCAGTGGACTCACCCCAAATAAGGTTACAACAAACGATAGAGCCTGGATTAGAACCAGAGCTGTGCATTCCGAATCCAGAGCCCTCCTGTACCCCACTCTCAATCTGGATGCCAGTCCTTGTCACTCTTCTCTTCTTTGAGATGGCCGCTGTCATTCTCTCTCTGTTCTCTCCTCTGTGCCTTTGTGCCTGGTCCCTGCAGCTCTGCCCAGCGAGACACTGACGTCCCCTCTAGCTCCAGCAGACTCTGCCATTTGAAGGGATCCTGGCTCCCGCTTGGGTTAGGTTTTAGGTCAAGGGTTGATTTGTTGTTTGGACATTTGAGATCAGTCTGTGGCCACGGCCACGGTTTGGCCAAGGACAGAGGGCAGGACTGAAATTAGGGCTGAATAATGATTGAATTGCTGGCCAGACCCAAGATTTAGTTGGGGGCCAGGTTTAGAGCTTAATTTATAGTAAGGACTCAGCCTGGAACCAGAGTTAGGGAATGGTCTGGAATTGGGTCAGAGCTCAGCCCGGAACTGGGGTTAAAGAACAGGCTGGAAAAAAGGTCAGGGCTCAGTTTTAGAATGAGGCCAGGGGCCCAGTCTGGAACCAGGAGCAGGGCTCAGTCTGGGACTATGATCAGGGCTTAGCACGGAAGTGGGGGCAAGGCTCAGTGTAGGGGCAGGTTTGGGTCTCAGCCTGGAAACAGAGCCAGGGTTAAGCCTTGGGCCTGGGGCTCGGGGATGTGAATCTGCATCTGAGACTGGATTGAAGACTGTCAGGCCTCTGGCTTCCCAGCCCCTCAGGTCTGGAGCCTGAGCCCTGCCCAGGGTGGGAGTAGGCAGGAAATACTCTGTGAGGACAGACACACCCTGCCGTCAGCCCAGCTGAGGCTCCCTGCACTGCAGCAGTGTTGTGCTACACACACACACACACACACACACACACACGTGGGAAGGACGGATCCAGGTATGAGACCCTTGGGAATGCTGTGGCACTGCTAAGGTCTGCTGTCTGCAGGGAATGGTCTGCACAGATCAGATGGGGCCCCAGGGAAATCAAACTTAGCTCCCAGGAAGGCACAAAGGTGGCTGCAGCGAGCAGGAGGGGGCTCTGGCTGCACTCCCCACGGCTTGACTCTCATGAGAGCCCAGTGCCACCAGCCTACAGAAATCTGGGCCCCTGCGCCAACTGCCCGCCGGGAGTCCCCTAGGACAGGCCCTGCCTAGACCCCTGGGAGGAGGATCACCAGGTGTAGAATAAAGAGCCCTGGACTGGATACTGGGCTCTCAGTAGAGACAGAGCATGAGCAGGGGAGGGGCAGAGAGAGAGGGGGAGACATAGAATCTGAGGCAGGGCTGCGGAGCTCGGACTCACCAAATTCGTGATCATGACCTGAGTTGAAGTCGGATGCTTAACCGACTGAGCCACCCAAGCGCCCTGGGAATCAATTAAATCAAGAAGGGTGAGGATTTGATAAATAAGGAGACTGACAATCAAAGAGGGAAGGGACTGATCCTGGGTCACATAGCCCAGTGAGGCAGTGTGGGGACCAGGACCCAGGCTTGCTACAGCACCAAAACCCTTCTCTTGCCAACCTGGCCTCTTTTGTCTCTGAGACTGACCAATACCCTGCTCGTGTCCCAGCCCCTGCAGGTTCCTAGGGAAAGGCAGTACCAGAGAGGGAATGGGCAGGGGACAGGACAGACACCCTGCCCGGGTGCCCCTTTTCACCCAGGGACTCCTCCCAAAGAAGCCTGTGGGCGAGGCACCGAGAACATCACGCGTTATTATGGAAATAAGAAAAGAAACTCCCTGCTAGGAGGCCAGGGTGGCAGCTCCCTCCTGGGAATATTTGCTGGTGGGGCAGACTTGACCTGGGCCCACCTGAGTGGGGCAGGAGAGAAGCAGAGAGGAATGGCAGGCTGGAAAGGACCGGAAATGGGGCAGCCTGCACACCTGTCATGTGCTGAGGCATCACAGAGGAGAGCCGGGCTTGTGCTGTCTTCGGTACCCACCCAAGAAGGCACCCCACCACACAAGGGCCCCGTGACAGGATCCACGGGGGCAGATCCCTGCAGGGGGCAGCTGGGGAGAGGTCTGGAGCCAGACACCCACATCAGGGGACTGTGGAGGCCGGGACTCCCTAGGACCCAAGAGCACACGTGCACGCCCAGCGGAGAGCCAGCATTCAGACACCTGCCACACTGAGGGCACTGGGAGCCAGCAGGAGGGGTTCACAGAGCGGAGCCCAGTCATGGCAGATTACATGGAGATCCTGCCTCTTGAGCCCTGATCCCCTCAGTCCCTGCATCTAAGCCTTAAACACAGGGAGGGAGGAATGAAATGCCAACACGTGCTACAACACGGACAGACACTGGAAGCACCACGCTGGGCAGAAATGGCCACATAGCATATGATTCCATAGCTATGAAATGCCCAGAACAGGCAAACCGTAGGCAGAATGTAGACTGGCTGTTGGGTAAGGTGAGGAACCCGTAGTGGCGGATGGGTGGGGGGCTTCTGATGGAGAGGGGATTTCTTGTGGGGGGCGATGAAAATGCTCGAAAACGGTTTGTAATGCTGACTGCACAACGCTGTGACCATACCACGGACCCACTAACGTGTACGCTTTAAACGGGTGTATTGCATGCTGTGTGGATTGTATCTCGATACGGCTGTTATTTCAAAATGGAGGTGGGTTTATTGGGGGGTGATCAAAAAAGTTCTGGAGATCGACGGGGGCGATGGCTGCTCAACACTGTGAATGTACGTAATGTCACTGAGCTGTCCCCTTAACGATGGCTAAAATGATAGGTTTTATGTTACATATATTTTACCTCAATTTTTAAAAATAAAAATTTAATTTTAAATTTGAAAAAAAAAAATGGAAGGGGAGGGAAGTATCCCAGAACGAGACTGTGTACTCCCAAATCCTCTAAGGTACTGGAGAACCCATTGCCCCCCCCCCCACCCATGCTGCACACACACACGTGCACACTCACACACACACTCCATATCCCATAAGTCTGTTATCTGAAAACAAAGGAAGGGAAAGCTTTGAATTGCCCTGGGATTAGGATCTCAAACAGATGGCCGTGTAATAACTGAATGTGACCACAACACCCTGGGATCTGCCACTGAACAGTTGGGGCCAGTGACTGGAGAAAAATGGAACTGTTTGCTGTTAATATTAACCCCTGTAATCAGGTTGCTCATTAAACTGACTACAGATGCTCAATGTCAGCTCCCCCTGGAGCATAGACTCCTTGAAGGCAGAGACCACTGGGTCTGGCTCGAGCCCAGGGCCCAGCACAGAGCTGACACATCATGGGTCCTCAGTCAACATCTGACGTACGGACGAAGAGCCTCCTTCATTAGACAGAAAAGAAACTGAAGCCCAGGGAGGCCATGGCCCTGCCCGGGGCCACACAACCAGGGAAAGATGGCGGCCAGGACCAGAACCCAGATTTCCATCTCCTGCGGCCCAGGCCCATGACGGGCAGGGCTGGATTCCACGGACAGCCCCTCCTCCAGCTGTGCACATCTGTTGGCCTCAGTGGGATGAGGCAATCACCCAGGAGCCCGGCCAAGGACTCAGACGTACAGGACAGAACAACAGGAGGCACTTCCAATGGGCGGGGTTGGCAGCTTAGGGCCAAGCCCGGGGCCCCACAGGGCTGCCTCCTCCTGCCTGGCTCCGGGAGCTTCATTCCGGAGGCCACACCTCACCCTGTCACCCGAATTCCTCCTGGCTGGGAGGCAGGAGTCCTGGGATCCTCCTGGAGATGATGAGTAGTCTGCTGCTCCCAGGGGGGGATGAACTCAGCAGGTCCCTGCCCCTCCCTGGGTCTCAACTTCCCCTTCAAGGTACTCAAGCTCCATCCAGTTCCGTGAGTCCCAATCTGCATGGCTCAGCGGACACTGACCTCTGAGAACACTCAGCCCTGCCTGGTTTGAGGGAAGAGACATCCCACCCTGAGATGCCCCAATCCAAGGGGGGAGACACAGCCCGGCGCACACAACCTCCTGACCTGTTGGAAGAGGTGTCACGTCACTGGAAGGTTCCCCCCAGTCTAAGAGGGAGAGCATCTCAGATTCAGGAACTCCTAGTCTGCTGGGGGAGACCTGGGCCACCCGCAGGAGGCCACCGCTGTCAGCCCCTCAGCACAGAGCCCGCCTTGGATCCTCTGTCCCCTCCTCTCTCTGCCCCTCCCCCACTTGCTCTCTCTCAAAAATAAATAAATATCAAAAAAAAAAAAAAAAAAGAAAAAGAAAGTGCCCAGACTGGATAGGCTCCTTCCGCCTGTGCAAGGCCCAGAGCCCAAGGCTGGCCTAAATTTCAGACAACTGCTCTAGAAACCTGGCTCTGAGCCGTCTAGCATCCATGGTCCAGGCTGGCCCTCACAGCACCCCTGAAAATCCAGGTTTATTAATGCTGAAGAAACCCAGAGCTTGTCTCCCCAGCTGTCAGATGAGGTTGGTAAAAGTAACACCCTTCAAAAGAGAATTGAGAAAGAGTAAAGGTAAGGCAGGCAAAATGTTAGCACGGTGCCTCGCCCAGGGGAGCATTTGCTGTTTTATGGGTTCTTTCTTCCCTGTTCGGCATCCAAACCCTTTGCTTGTTCGGGGGACTACCTCATGGGGTGAACCCTATAGGGAGGCGGCTGTTGTCCCAATGCCGAGGCTGACCCTCTTGCCCCATCCGCCAGGAGCAGGCATGTGACCTGACTTGTCAGTCAGGAGCCCGCCCTGGATTCGGGGATGACCACGGTGCTGCAGAGGACAGTGGAGATCATTCGTGGGGGACAGCCGCTGCGCCCAGGCCGTGACACCCAGCGATGGGGGCCCCGGCAGCAGCATCAGAACCAGACATCTCCAGGGGCCCCTTGACGCGTCCTAAGCTGCCAGCCTCCTCCGCCGCCTGCCCTTTCCTGAGCCCGGCTGGTGTCCTTCCAGTAAATTCCTGCTCTGCTTAAATCAGTGAGCGTCAGTTTCTGTTGTTTCCACCTAAAAAAACTTGACTGGTTTAGAAATTGGTCCGAGGGGGTGGGTTTCAGACAACACACCCTCAGGGAAATGGGGAAGATAATTATCTGGTCTAGCTGGGGCTGAAGGTAGCAAAAATCCAGTTAGTATCCAGGGACGAGAATCTAGCAGGCTGTGGTATGTCGTGGTGAAACAGCTAATTAAATTAAATTAATGAATTACATTATGGCCTGTGGCCATCTGGAAAAAAGTGCCATTGAAGGCATAGCTTGGAGGGCCTGAATTGCTCCTGCCATTGAACACATGAACGGCACAGAGATCTTAAAGATTGGGCGGCCGCTTCCATGAGACTGGACAATTAAAAGAATAACAGCTTCCATCCCTAAATTCTTGGCTCTGGGTGTGGACCGGAGCCTAGGAACTTTTTTTTTTTTTTTTTTTTTTTTTTTTACAGCTGAGCTAGGAAATTCTCTTATCTTTTACTGCAGCAGGTTTAAGTGTGAGGAAACCTGAATGCAAACGTGACCTTTGGCATTGCCAAACTACAGTGGCAGCTGGGTTCACAGCCTCCTCTTCCTCTGCCGCATTAACGCCCACGGGTCAAGGCTGGTCCCCCGGTCGCTTCTCGCTCCGCACCCTGCAGCACACGGGATGCATTTGGCTGCAGGTGACTGAACACTCTGGGAAAGAGGAAGCTCAGGGTCGGAGGGGGGGGGGGTGGTCCTGGGCAGGGCACAGTCGCCAGCAGCTCCCAGAGCCCTCGGGGCACCACTGCTTTTCTCTCTCAGTTCTGCCTGCCTCGGGGTCAGCTTCATCCAGCGGTGCTGGAGCTGGCTTATGCGGGCTTGCAGGTGCTCTATGGCCGGCCGTGTGTTCAGGGACATCCTGTTGGCAGCTTGCAATTGGCCCTGAAGGGGATATTTACACCGCGGAAATCAGCAAACGCTACAAATCAGCGCCTTTCTCCCGTTTTTTTTTTTTTTTTTTTTCAGTTGGAAAGGCGGGATACCAGCACAGACCGGCTTCCTGCTAGGCCTGGTTCCCTAAGGGGTGGCAGTGGGGCACGTGCTTCTTGGTGTGTGTCCTGAAGACGGAGAGGGGGAGAATCTCGCTCCCCCGACCACGGAACCAGGTCAGCTTTTCAGCCTCGCTGAGCACCGGAACCTGGGGGAGTGCCATGACCCGACTGGCGGAGTCTCACCAGATCCCGCTCTGGAGCTGGAGTCAGGTCAGCTGCCCTGAAGAGCACGAGCTGTGTGGAGGGCGGGTCTCTGAACAACATGGGGCCTTCAGGGAATGAGGAAAGAGGGAGTGGAGATGATGGGTGGCACCTGTACCTGCCACCCCGTCTTAGGGTGCCCACCCACAACCCGTGGCTTCACTACCAGAAACAAGTTCCCGCCCAGACGTGCGTACCTGACCAGCCCTGGAAATCTCCACTTGGATAATAAGAAAGATAATCCTGGGGCACTTGGGTGGCTCTGTCCGTTAACCATCCGACTCTTGATGTCGGCTCAGGTCGCGATCTCCGCGTTCATGGGCTCCCAGCCCCGCTGTGCTGACAGTGCAGAGCCTGCTTGGGATTCTCACTCTCCCTCCCTCTATTCATCGCTCCCTCTCTCTCTCTTTCTCTGTCTCAAAGATAAATAAATAAACATTTAAAGAAGAAGAAGGAGGAGGAGGAGGGAGAAGAAGGATAACGCTAACAGCTAATGCACACAGCGTTGGCCACCTATCAGCTCATCTAATCACAGAACAGCCCTTACGAGGTGGGTGCCACTGTTGCCCCCTCCACAGATGACGAAAATGAGACTCAGAGGGGTGGCATAACTTGCCAGAGTCCCCAGTGGTGGCACTGGGATGGGGAACCAGCCCAGCTACCCAGCTCCAGGTCCTGGCTCCAGAACTCCACTCCGCCCCCCCCCCCCCCCCCCCACCCCGCCAGGAGCCTCAAAGTCACTGCCTTCTCTCCAAAGCTGCTTCAAGCCTCTCCCCTCCTCGTAAAACTCCAACCTCCAACTCAACATTCAGGTGTCACCTGTTGTAGGAAGCCTTCCTAACCCCACGCCAGGCTAGACGCCCCCTCTATGGCTGGCACAGTGATCTCTGCTTCCCCCACTGGAGTCCCCAGCGCTGGGCCTTGTAACTGTCTGGCGTCTTGTCTGTTTCCCGTGAGGGCGGGAAATGGGTCCGACCCCTCTCCACATGGCCGGTGTCCTCAGCGGGACCAGTCCCCTCTCCTGCCGCCCCACTTCCCCAGCTGGGTCTACTTCACACGCTCAGCACGGATTTCCCCACCTCCGCTCCTCAGCCTCCTTCCTGCTTTACTCTTTTATTAAGATTCTAATTAAATAATTCTAATGAAATGTAATGAGCTGAATCGACAAACTTACTGCAATAAAGCAGCATTCAAGACATTCTCTCTCCTGCTCTCTCTTTGCGGCAGTGCAAGTGAGGAGGCATGGGGCCTTTACTGCCCCAGGGGACCCAGCGGGGCTGGGACAGACACCACGCTCCAGGGACATCATCATCATGGGCCAGAAACACTGGCCTGGCACCCCCAGCCCAGCTGAGGCCTCCCCTGACAGAGCCACCTTGGGGCACAACGCTGTAGGCAGAGATCTGCCTGGACCTCACCTTCTGGCCCTCTTCTGGTCTATGTCTCAGGCCAGCCTCGATGCCTCTGCCCGATGGCCCCACATTGCCTCCTCCATACCAGGACGGGCGGCCGAAGGCTCTAGACCGATCGAGGTTTGCTAAGTGCATGGGCAGCTGCCCTTCGGCCCTGCTCTCTGAAGAAGAAAAGCCTGGACCTGAGTCTGGCCCCGGCCCTTCAGTGTGGCCTCTGACAAGTTCCTTCCCTTCTCTGGGTCCCAGCCCAGTGTCCGCCAACCATCAGGCTGGTATTGGCATGAAGGAGCTTCTGTGAAGCAGAAAGAGCACGGGTGTGTTGAGTTAGGCCTGGCCTCATACCCTGGTCCTGGCCCTTCCCGCCTCTGTGACCTGAGGCAAACTTCATCTCTCTGAGCCTCAGTTTCCGCATCTATAAAATGGGACCAACATCACCTCCTCTGCAGAGCTCTTGTGAAAACTGCATGAAAACAAAAATGAGGCACAAAGCACTTGATAAATTATGACCACGAAATATCCCAATCCATCTCAGAGCTTTCCGAATCTTCTAAATCTGACCCACCTGCCTTCCCACCCCAGGTGAGACCAGACCAATCAGCTAGTGTGGGACACAGCACCCTTGTGGCCTCAGGCACGACTTTATATCCCGCCTGGGCAGCGGCCCCAGTTACAGCATCCCGTGAACTCGTTCCTGTGCCTGACCTCACAACCTCCCTGCACGCGAGGCAGAGATCCATTCCTGGTCCCTTTTCACAAAGACAAGGCTCAGAAAGGGGGCAGTGACTTGCTCAAGTCACACAACTGGGCAGCAGGAGTCAGGACTGGAACCCGGGAGCTCTGGCTCTGACACCAGTGAGCCACTAACCGCCATTTCCCCCTCCAAGTGCCCTGTGGCCCAGGCCGTGAGACCCAACGGCCGCGGAGGCAGGCAGGGGTGCGGAGGAGGACGGGGAGAGGCCGCGGAGCAAAGCTGAAGAGCGGCGCCCCGGTTCCTGGGCTGCTCCGGGCTCCCCCGGCCGCCTGGCCTCCAGCCTCGGCCTCTGCTGCCAGGCAGAGCCACACGGACTTTGGAGTCAGGCAGACCCGGGTTCGAGTCCTGGCACTGCACCCGCTTGATGTGTGACGCGGCCACCGACGGCGCCTCTGTGAGCCTGGGTCTCTTCACAGGGTTCGTGGGCGGGGTGGGGTGTTTGTATCCCCAGAAAAAACGGAGGGCATTCTGGATGTTCTGGCACAGCCTGTGTATTAGCTTCCTGGGGCTGCTGTGGCAAAGCACCACAAACGGGGTTGCTTAGAACGACAGAAACGTATCATCTCGCAGTTGTGGAGGCCAGAAGACGGTGCTCTGTCTGTCACCTGCAGGGGAAGGACCACGCCTTGCCTCTGCCAGCCTCTGACTGCCCTAGAGTTCCCCGGCTCACGGCAGCGTGGCTCCAGCCTTCACGTGGCGCTCTCCCTGTGTCTCCTCCGTCTTTCCTCTGCGTGTGTCCGTCCTGTCCAAATTCCCCCTTTGTAAGGGTATCAGTCACATTGGATGAGGGCCCACCCAAATGACCTTGTTTAAACTCAGTTACTGCTGTAAAGACCCTATTTCCAAATAAGGCCACATTCTGGGGCGTCTGGGTGGCTCAGTCGGTTGAGCATCTGACTTCGGCTCAGGTCACGATCTCACAGTTCGTGAGATCGAGCCCCATGTCAGGCGCTCTGCGTGGAGCCTGCTTTGGATCCTCGGTTCCCTCTCACTCTCTGCCTCTCCCCTGGTTTCTCTCTCTTGCTCTCTCTCTCTCTCTTGCTCTCTCTCCCAACAAACAGCCATCAACTAAGGCCACATTCTGAAGTACCGGGGGTTGGAATTTCCATGTATCTTTTTGGGAGGGCACAAGTTGACTCATGACAGGAAGCGAAGCCCTTTTGTACACATTTGATCCTTACAGGCAGGCCGGTGTGAGCGTCCTCATGTAAGATGAGAACACGTGGAGGCTCACAAGGTCACACAGCGAAGGACTCTCAGAGCCCGGGTTTGAACTTCTTTCCCCTGCGCCTGGTGCTTTTCCACTACCTTCTTTAAATTTAAAATGAGAAAAGAGAGCCCCGAGCTACCCTTTGGGGTCAGGAGCTTGATCCTGAATAGGATTCGGCCTCAATAATAACAACCACCACTGACCAAACGCTGACCAGGAGTCAGGCACCCTGCTTTCTCCTCTCCCGTCTCACGCTGCTGCTTTTACAGCCGGACTACCTGGCCCAAACCCAGACTCTGCCCATTCCCAGCAGAGTGATGGGGTCAGTAACTGCACCTCCCCAGGCATCGGTTTCCTCTTCTGTGAAATGGGGACAGCAGCCATTTTAGAGGGTTATTGTGAGGAGTAAATGCGGCGGCTTCACGAAGAGCCCTTAGCACACAGGGAGTGCTCACTTAGACCCCACAATAACACCCTGAGGTGGGTCCCCACTCCACAGATGGGGACGCAGCAGTCATCCGACCAACGTTATGAGGTAGGAGGTGGCAGAAATGGGATTTGATCTCAGGTCCTTCTGAGTCCTAGCTCTGTGTCCTTTCCACAGTTAGTACTGAAGGCGTACGTGGCTTTTCCTGAAGGCCCTCGGGTTTAGGAATCTGGCTATTGCTTAAGGTTGGCAGGGATCAAACATCAGTCTTCCTGACTGGGTGGAGGGAGCCCTCATCCACCTTGGTCACCGGGGGGAGGAGGAGGTCTCTGGGTTTACAGCACGTGGCTGGGAGTGCTCCCTACTTCAGCTGAGACCCCCAGGGGGCAGACCCTCGACCCAAGTCCCCAAGAAGCACATGCCAGCTCTGCCGGGTCCCACGGGTCATCTGTTTTGATTCACTATAAAAACTAGAGCTGAGCTCTGTGGAAATGTCAGGCAAGCAGGGGGCCCGGACAGCGAGTGAGCCAAAATCAAAGACATTCCCTACTGCTGCCCCCTAGAGACAAGCAGGGACCCACATATATGCACAAAGGGATACACACGCCCGCTCCCCGCTGGACTCATGTGTTCCCAGGCTCATGTTCGGGTATGCATGGGCCTGACCTCGGATGACCGTGGTACCCCTGGGGCCCTTGCACCACCTTTGCGTGTGGCCTGTCTGCACTCTCGTCTCTCCCCGCACAGAACTTCCTCATGACTGTCTTGCTCAGAAGCCGGTCAAAGGCCCCTGCCATGGAGGCCCCACACACCTGACCTGCTCTCGGACCTCGCTTCCCAGCTTTCCTCTCCAGCCACACGGATCTTGCTCCTTCTTCTGTCCCTGGCACATTCCACATTTCTGCCCGCCTCAGGGGTTTTGCACTTGCTACGATGCCCCGTCCTCAAATACGGCCACAAGTTTGGCTCCTTGCTTCCTGTAGGTCTCTGCTCAAGGTCCCCTGCCCACCCTGTCGCCCATCCCCTCGCCCTGAGGCGAGCATCTTCGTAGGACTGAGCACCAGAGACTGATTCATATTTGCAGGGGAGGGGGCTCGGTGTCCCCTCCCCATAGTGAAACGTCAACTCCCATTTCCTGCCATGTTCCAACCACCTAGAACCCTGCCCGGCATACGGGGGTACTCAATCAGTGGTGAGCCCAGCCAGCATCCAGGGGCAGAGGCCGGGCTCACGTGCAGACAGCCCTGGGGTGCGGTCCTCGTTCTGTCATTTATCAGGTCACTTTGCCTCTCAGAGGCTTGGCTCTCACAGGGCTGTCACAAGGATTAACGATCCCGTGTGACTCTTGGTGTGGCACCTGAGGGGGGTCAGTGGGGCAGGTAGGTTTTCTCTGGACTATCCACCCCCCGGAATGCAGGGTAGGAGGGGTGCCAGGTGGTCTGGTGGCTGTTCGGCACCACTTCCCTTCTAAATTTTTTTCGTAAGTTTATTTATGTTGAGAGAGAGAGAGCACAGGGGAGGGGCAGAATGAGAGGGAGAGAGAGAATCCCAAGCAGGCTCCGCCCTGTCGGCCCAGAGCCCAATGTGGGGCTCGAACCCACAAACCGTGAGATCCTGACCTGAGCCGAAACTGGACGCTCGGCCGACTGAGCCCCCCCAGGCGCCCAGCACCACCTCCCTTCTATGTGCCCTGTTGGATCTCAGGGCTAGAGGCCTACAAACCACTTTCCCACCTCCCTTTGTGAGCTGACCCCAAGCAGCTTCCGCCTGTGAGACCGGATCACATGAGAGCCACAGGAGAGGGGGCGCCAAGATCCCTGCCAGCACTTCCCTTGACCCCAACCTTCCCCGACTCCCCGAGCCCTAGCTGGGGCCTCCTTCATGCCCCTAGCCCTGCCAGCGGAGTCTCTTTATTAAGAGATGTATTTCCTACTTGAAACTGCTAGCATAATGTTTCTTGACTGAATCCCGAAAGGACAAGGAAGTTTCTCAAGTTTTCCCAGAGGGCACACTTCGATGGTGGGGACAAGCCAGACTGTGCACTCGAGTGGCATCAGGGTAGAAGGTAGGGGGACACGACTCATCTCCTCTTCCACTTTGCCGCCGGGAAAGGTGGGGTGAGCCTCTCCCCTGGGCTGAGTGAGGTTGGTCTTCCCCACCCCTGCCTCGCCCCGCCCCCAGAGCCGCCCTCACAAGGACAGAGGGACAGCGCCAGTGGACGGTGTTTTCGGCACCTTATGATACAAACTAGTCCTTAACTCATTCATTCCTCGAAACACCCTGGCTTGGACAATACTGTTACCATCTTACTTTCCCAGACAGGAAACCAAGGCCCGACTATGAAGTCGTTTACGCGGCTAAGAAGTGGTAAAGCTGAGATTCGGGCCCAGGCTGGCTCTAGAGGCTGTGCTCATAACCACAGCTCTTGGTTCTCTCAGGGCTTGTGAGCCGGCAGCTTGAGCTGCAGAGACCTCGGGGCTCGAGGAGGGGCCGAAGAGGTGATGAGTTGACACGCACTCCATGCCTGGGAATTCACCAGGCCCTTTCTCCAGCCCTTCTTCTAATCTTTTCCACTTTCCCAGAAGCCCCCGGGCCTCGAGCACATGGTCCTTCCCAGCGAATGTGGGGAAGGGACTTCTTTCCTCCCTCTGGGGTGGAGGATTGAGCAGGAAAAAAAAAAAAAAACTATGGCTGGAATATCAGCTCTGCTTAACTTCCCGCACAGCTTGGGGAAGTCCAGTCCCTCCGTGGGCCTCAGTTTCCCAGCTATAAGCAGAGTGGGTGGGCTGGAGGACCATTAGGGGCTCTTCTGGCACTGACATTCTAGAATGCCGCTTTGAAGACATTTGGAAAACTAAGATGTCTGGTCAGGGCAGCGAAGCAGACCACACACGTTTTACCAAACCAGGCTGGGCCGTGCGTGGCGGAGACTAAGAGCACCCAGTCCGGGGCGCCTGGAGAAGTCTGTCCTGGGATGGGTTTGTCTCCAGAACAGATACCCTGCCAAATGGACCATGGCGCCCCAGAGGCGGGTCTTGCCTGCTGATCCAGGGTGCCTCCCCCTTCAGGGTCCTCATTAGGAAGCCAGGTTGGCTGACCCCCTTTGGATGAGCTGACTCCAATGAATGACAGCCACTGTGCCAGGTGCTATGCTGAACACTGGGCCCACAGGTGTCTCAAACACGGGCTCTGGCCGCCCAGAGCTCAGGGTAGCGAAGGCAGTCTCCAACCTTTGTACCCCCCCTTCAAGACCCAGCAGGAACGCTCCCCTCTTCCAGAAGTTCTTGCTGGCTTCCTCAGCTCTGACTTCCAATGTCCACCTGGTGTGGTGCAGACCTGGCCCATGCCCAGCTCCCTGGGGCATCGTGACCCACAACCCCTAGACTGTGAAGAGATCAGGACGGGCCCTGGTGGCCCCACCCCCCACGCGGGGGCTCAGCAGGTGCAGTCAGAATTGTTGCTTGGCAACCAGGACTTGTGACACAGCTCACATCTGTCCGGGCTGGAAGCACCAACCTGATCCAGCGTCTGTGTGCCGAGCGCCTGGCTCAGAATGTTCCTAAGGAAGCAAGGTATCGTCCAAACGTTCCAAGTGACCCACAGGGAGGCAGGGCCATTCCAGGTCGGTGGAGAACACACAGGCTTTGAATCCCAGGCCTGCCTCTTCCCACGTGTGGGAGGCTGGCAGGCCACATAAGCTCAGCGAGCCTCAGTTTCATGGTCTCTAAAATGGGCGTATAATGCCTACTAGCCCAGTCACTGTGCAGCCGCTTCAACTAGCCGATGTGTGTAGGTGCTACCAGTGTTCCAGAGCTGTTTTCCCCTTCCTGGTTCCTCTGCGGCTGCCCTTCGCCACCAGAAATGCGTGCAGTCTGCTGTCAGAGGAAGCCTTCCTCCTCTCAGAGACCCCCAAGCTCACCCTGGCCACCCCTTCCCTGCCCGCCACAGGCTGGGCAATGCCCACTGGGGGGTGGGGTGGGCACTACCTGGCGCTGACGTGAGGAGACACGGCTGCCAAGTGTTCAACTGGGCATGTCCGGAGAAGCAGCCCCACAGGGCAGCTGCCTGGTTACAGGCAGGCAGGACGCGTTCGGACCCGTCTGGAAGATGGCCCCTGTCCCAGACCCTGCCACTCTGCCCGTGGATGCCCCCACTGGCCGGCAGCTCTCATCTGTCCCCTGGGAGAGGCTGCCCATTGCTGGGTGCGGGCGGCTCGGCTTGGACTTGCCCTTCACTCCACAGGGTGGGTAGTACCGTGTAAGTACACAAGTACTGCAGTCGGGCCACCCCCCGGGGTGCGAATCCAGGTCTGCTCCTTACTGGCTCTGAGACTTGGCTCAACTCATTTATCCTCCCTGACCCTCAACTTGTCCCATCTTGAAAATGGGACCGCGACCACCCATCTCCTAGCACGGTTGTTACAACCAGTATCACCAACGTTAGATGTAGAGGACCTAACAGGGCCTGGCAGGTATCCAACACTGGAGAAAGGTTCACGTCCTCTAACAGATAAAGGGGCCGCCTGCTGTGATCTGTACACATGCGGTGGCAGTGGGGGAAGGCCGACCCCAAGCCCTGAGGGCACGGAATCCACCCCAATTCCTTATCTGGGCTTGTTGAGAAGTCCTTGGAGAGGTCTAACTGGGATGGTATCTCCTCCTGGGAGAGGAGACCTCAATACCCACCCGGTGAAGCTGAAGGTCACATCAAATCTGAAAGGCAACTCTGTTCTTCCAGGCTTCATCCGTTATGCATGAAAGAGCAGACGGCGGGTGCTCGGGATTCATAATTTGAGACATCCGGAGACTAAAGGCACTGGCCAAATTTAAACCGAAAGATGAACTTGTTGGGTGTCTTTTCAGATTATGGGAGAAGAAGAAAGGAGAGAATTTCTTAGTCATCTACGATCCACTCAGAATTCACAGTGAGTCTGCCTGACCGGCTGACATCACAGGGACCTGTGAACCACCTCTGGGTTCCAGGCATTTTAAATATCACTGTTTGGAAGGGACAAAGGAATAAATGTTGGACACCCCCACCGGAGCCTGAAGAGAGGGGCCTTTCTGTGGCAGACACCGTGGGGCTCACAAGAGGCTAGGAGCAACAGGACTACTGGTGTGGCTCCAGGGAGGTCAGGATGTGGTGGGGTCAAGGGTCAGACAAAACTGAGTCTGCCCTATGGTTCTGCAAAGTACTGGGCACATGACTGACTTTCTCCCCAGCCTTAGTGCCTGCAGCAAAGGAGCTAAAAAGCACCTGGGCTCAGATGAGATTAAGTTTAGCACAGCACCAGGCACAGAGTAAGAGCTCAGTTAACAGCAGGTGCCTTTGCTATCAATTTTACTTGGACTTCCTTAAATGTACTTAGCCCAGGGGCACCTGGGTGGCTCAGTCAGATTCCGACTCTTGGTGTCAGCTCAGGCTTTGACCTCAGGGTTGCAAGTTCAAGCCCTGCATCGAGTCTTGATCTCTGGGTCATGGGCTGAAGCCCCAGGTCAAGCTCCACACTGGGTGTGCAGCCTGCTTAAATGTATTTGGTCCAAATGCCTTTTGCTCTGAATGAGCTTTGAGCCGTCTCAGTAGCCACAATGACATAATGGTCCCCCCCCGAGTCTCACAAAACCCAAGGAGGGTGGGGGGCATGGAGCTTGTTGAACCCTCTTCCCAAAGAGGGAAACTGAGGCTCAGGAAAGAAGTGACTGATCCAATGTCACAGCCTGAGCTAGACACTTTCCACTGTCCTCCACCCTGGTCCCTAGTCACACCAAAGCCACACCTCTGGAGTCCGTTTGGACCCTGTCTGGACTGCCAGCCCCAGCACGGAGCCCCAAGCCCAGTTGGTGTTTAGCAACAGAGTCCATCGAATGAATGAATGTCACGGACCCACGTGAGAATGAGATGGAAACGATGGTCATCCTCCCCAAGAAAAGCGCACATGTGGACACATACGTGATCATATGCACATTCGATGGGTTCATAGACCCCTGACCAGGACGCCCTGACCTAGGTCTCTGTGGCCCTGGATCACTGGTGTGGCCTCTCTGAGCTATCCAGGGACGACCTCACCACACCCCACATCTGCTGGGTGAAAAGGGGCTCCCAGCTGGGCTTCCACCAGGGGACCACAGAGCACTCCCCACCACCACATCTCGGCCTGTGGTCACTGCTGTTATAACCACTAAAACCAGGAACTGCCAAACCAACCACGCTCCCACAGGGCCCCAGGCCGCTCCCTGCAAGTGCTCTTTGTCTTTCAAAAAGAGAACCTTTATTACTTATTCTTTTCCTCATTAGAACAACTTTAACAGCAACACAAAGTAAAGCATAAGACTTATCTGCAGACACACTGGAGCATACCCAAAGGCTTATCAGCCAAAGACCACTGTGAAGGTCAAGTGTCTCTCTCTCTCTCTCTCTCTCTCTCTCTCTCTCTCTCTCACACACACACACACACACACACACACACACACACACACACACACACA
>NW_026057585.1:86008566-86057452 GCF_023721935.1 Panthera uncia
ACACACACACACACACACACACACACACACACACACACACACACACAAAAGCATGGCCTCTCTTGGGGCTCCCAGATACACACACACACACACAAGCATGGCCTCTCGGGGCTCCCAGATCCTCCTGCCAGGGACAGCTTGTCAGGCCCAACACGTGCTGCCGCGTAACAAATCCAGGGGCCAATACCAAGGAGGTCTGGGGTGGGCAGCAAGGTGCAAGAGCTGGGCAGGGAAAGAAATGACCCCATATTCTGACAGACTCTACAAACGCCACCCCACTCCTTGCCCAGGCCCTTCTGTCTTTGTGCTGATTCAAGTGCTTGGACAAGCAGATTCTGAGAAATGGTGTGTGTGTCTCCTGGGCTGGTGAAACCTGCTCCAACTGTGATCAGCGACTTGAGCTTAGCAAAGCCAGGCCTGGGAGGCACCTCTGATGGGCGCCCCGAGGGGTGACGTGGTGGGGGGGGGGGGGGGGGGAGGAAGGGAGACTGAGGACAGACTGCTGCTGACATGTCCCGACCCAGGGGTGAGAGTCAGGAAGAGGGTGACGCTTCCAGAGTTTGGTTTTGTTTCACCCTCCAAATTAGCATCAGTACTTCCATTAGCACGGAAGTCGGCAGCCAGACAGCTAGCAGGGCACGAAGGCTCAAGCCAGTTCTGTGTGGAAAGGCACCAGATGGTTTGTTATGAAACACATTTTGGTCAGAAAATAGCTGGGGTTTTTGGTTCCTGGGAGGACAACAAAACCAGAAAGGAGGTGCAAGCTGGGAGAAGGGAGGGTGAGAAGGCAACTTTGGCATGGGATCTGGTTCTAGTGTGCGCTCCACCCCTTCCACGTTTGGGGCCCATTTCCTTGCCTGTAAAACGGCGACCAGATAGTCCTGACCAAGTCTAGGTGTTGGGCTCCACGCACTGTCCCAGGGAGCATGGGGACTTGGGGCTCAGAGGAAACAGGAGGGGGGGCACACGCTCATCGCGGGGGGGGGGGGGGGGGGCGGGGGACGCCGACAGGGCAGTCACACAGAGATGATTTCCACTGTTGCAGTCAGACCCTGGGAACCTACGGGCAGCCAGACAGAAAGCTCTATGCCAACAGCACCATCGAGGAGCCCCTGGGGGCCACACCTGCCGTGTGTGCTTTAAAGTGCCAGCTACGCGTTGTCTTTGGTCAGGGGCTGCCCCTCTGTCTCTCAGAGCCCGGGGGGGGCCAGGGGCTCAGGCCCACACCTGCTGGGGCCCCGGCACAAGACTCGGGGCTCCCCTGAAGCCACAGGGCCCTCCTGTGCTCAAAGATGACAGCTTTCTGTAAGGCGTGGGGACGCCTCCAGGGAAATTTGGGTCCTTAGAAAAAGAGAAGGGACAAGAAATGCTTTGGTCACCGTCCTGATACCCACAGCAGAGCAGAGCTTTCTCAGGACAGGGCAGAAAGCTGGTTAAAACACTGCTCTTGTGCCTGATGCAAAACTGGCTTCTGAGGTGAACCAGGAGTCGCTGAATAAATATTCAAGGCATCCTTCAGTTCTTAGGATAAGAGTGTGACAAAAAAAAAAAAAAAAAAAAAAAACAACTTTTCCTTTCCCCCTGCTTGACCGGACGCGGCTTTGATTTGCAGGCCAACGGTGCTGCCAACCAGAAGAGGGTGGTTGGGGGCCCTGGAGCTGCCCCCCCACCCCCGCCACAAGAGGCTTTGGTCTGTCACGTGTCCCGCCAGCCCCGGGACCTCAGAAGCTGAAGAGGTCATCCTGCTCGGCGCCGCTGCTGTCAGGCTTGTCCCAGTCGACAGGTGAGAGGCACTGGGCGTAATGGATGTCCTGTGCTGTCAATCCAGTGTCCAGGACCTGAGGGTTCGTCCGAGACTGGGCAAGCCTGGAAGGCAGAGCTGTGTGAGCCGAGGGTCCCCGAAGGGGCTGGCGGGGCCTGAGCCAGGGTCAGAGTGAGAGGGCAGGGATGGGAGAAGGCCAGGACACCGGGGCCAGAAGGGAAACCCCAGGATGTCAGGAGAGGTGGAGCCTCTGACCGGAGTCTACCCTTGAGGGCTAATGGCTCAGAACACTGGGGGGGGCAGTGGCATTCCCGCCACGGAGAGAGGGGCTCCACACCCCTGGCTCCACCAGGAAAGGGCAGGGAAGGGCGTGCTGGCGAGGTCAGTGAGGGGCATGTGCGGGACGGAGGCGGTTCAACTAGGAGACTACTGGCTAGAACTGTGTTCAATACAGTGCTGTTCAAAACACAGACTTAAAAAGGAAGAGAACCCAAACATCCAAAGAACAGGGGGGAGTTAAGTAAATTACGACTCAGGTCCTTAGAAGCACATGAGGGAGTAGTGAACAAATGAGGTGTTTACAAGGAGTTGTTAACAGCCTGGGGAAACACTCCTGGTATGTCAACGTTAGGTGAAAATCGGGATCCCCAAATGCAAATACCATGAGCTGATCAATGCCAAAAAAAAAAAAAAAGAAAAAAGAAAAAGAAAAAAAAAGTGTATATGTATAGGATTAGCGTGAATTAAGCCCAAAAGTCTGGGCTGTGGGATTATAGGATGGTGTTCTTTCCTGTTTAATGCTCTGCTGATTTTTGAGGTTGTTAATAAAGGGCACATGATACTTAAGTAATCTGGAAAAAGCGAACGGAAGATTTTCTTAAAATGAGGGGGTTGCAGTCAGTTAGTGAAGTTAGTGAAGCAGGGAGGACAGTGAAAAGAATGCCTTTGCCTCCACGAAAGGGCCAACCGTGCTGACCCCCCCCCCCCCCACTCTTCCCTGGGCTGCGCCGAGGGGTATCTACCAGGCTCCAGCAGGAAGGGGCTGGGGAGGAAGCAGTGGGCTGCAGGGGGCTGCCCAGGGTCCCCAGGGAGACAGGGGGTCCTGACTGCCCAGGCCCAGTGCTCAGAACCCTGAGCTGCCCAGGCCTCTCTTCAGCCCAGCCTTCTCAGTGCCATGTCCCCAAGCTGAAGGTAGTCATGGCTACAGGGAGGGCCCCTGGGAAGATGGGGAAATGCCACCACCCTCAGGCAAGACCAAAATACCTCCTTGCTGTGCCTGACATCCCTCCTCTGTGTATCGCTCTACGGGCTTAATTAAGCATTGCCCCCTCCCTGCCCCTTTCCACAACTGCAGAACCTCTGGAGGGAACAAAGCCTGCAAAAAGCCAGGTTCTGAAGGCTACACCAGGTGCAGGGCGAGGAAATCAGCCTGAGCTGCGGAGTGTTCAGTTCAGCTCAGGCTGTGGTAGAGAAGCCACAAGGAATAGCTTTTGATTCAATAGCAGGAGCTTTTTAGCAGACACGGGCAACCCCGGATAGTGAGTTCCCCATCCCTGGAAGTATCCGAGTTGAGATTTTTGCTCTGGAGAAGATCAGAGTTCATGTTCTCAGACAGGCAAAGGACCCCGGAGAGCAGCCCACACCTCCTTCCCCAGCACGAGGAGCCCAGCTAACGTTACCTTGAAAATGCTTCATCCAGGCCGTCATCCAGCTCCTTGGGGAAAACAAAGCAGGAGATATGAACCCTCAGTGGGGGAACACATGCTCACAGCCAGGGTGTCCCAGCCCTGGATAAGCCACAGGGACTCTGGACACAAGCATAGGGGTCTGGCGGGTGCCTGGGGAAAGAGGCACAGGCAGACCCCCCACCTGGCGACTGCCACGTGCATCTCAACCCAGGGACTCAAACCCGGGATGCGGAACAGGAAAAAGAGCACAATTGGGTGGGAGTGACACCTTGGGCAAGTTGCAGCTCCTCTTTGGGACTCAGCTTTTCCTTCCGTAAAATGAGTGGGTTGGATTGGATGAGGTCTATGGCTTTCAAGTTCCAAGAGCAAGAGGGTAGGGAAGACGGTGTTCTTGCTTTCATCCACTTCCAAGAGCCATGCCAGAATTCCAAGCTCATGAGGGATTAAATGATGGCAGGAATCCCAGAGCCTAGGTGGGAAAACACTGGCAAGGGCTCCCTGCAGCCTCCCTGAGTGGATGGGTGGGTGCCAAGGGTGGATCCCAGGCAGCAGAGAACAGGTTCGAGGTGCCTACAGGTGGCCCCCAACAGGGACCAGGATATGAGTTTTCAAGTCTGCCAACATTCCAGATTCTTTAAAATTAAACAGACATGACAAAATAACGATTCTGCAATGGATTCTAGATGAGGAAAAGGACACGGGGAGGCGGTGGGGGGGGGGGGGGACACGTAGAGAAATGTGACTATGGCCTGTAGATTACGTAACACTATCAGATTGATGTTAATGATTTTGATCACTGTAACGCAGTGATGTTAGATGCTGACATTTGGAGAATTTGGATGAAGGGTGAACAGGAATGTTTTGTACTATTTTTACAACTTTTTTGTAGTTCTAAAATTATTTTCAGACGAAAAAAATTTTTCACTTTTGATAAAAAAAAAAAAACAACCCAGGTTCCTCTGGGAGACTCTGCAGGCAGAGGTCATCATCTTTATTGAAGGGATGAAAAAGTTGAGACACAGAGAGGTCAGGGGGCTTGCCTGGAGTCACAGAGCGAGTCAGAGGCCAACTGCTGACCGCCAGGCCTCAGACTCCTCCTTTATTTTATTTTATTTTTTTATTTTTTATTTTTTTTTAAATTTTTTTTTTCAACGTTTTTTTATTTATTTTTGGGACAGAGAGAGACAGAGCATGAACGGGGGAGGGGCAGAGAGAGAGGGAGACACAGAATCGGAAACAGGCTCCAGGCTCCGAGCCATCAGCCCAGAGCCTGACGTGGGGCTCGAACTCACAGACCGCGAGATCGTGACCTGGCTGAAGTCGGATGCTTAACCGACTGCGCCACCCAGGCGCCCCAGACTCCTCCTTTAGATGGTGGGGCGGGGACGGGTGTCAGGAGCAAACTGTGCCCACACCAAGAACAAGGGAGCCTTTAGCTGGTCCTGTGGTGGGCCGACTATGGACGCTCAGACCAAGAGGCCGGCCATTGTGAGGAGACAGCTGTGCTGGGAGCCAAGCCTGCTGGGGAGGCAGCCCCGAGTTCAAAGGGGACATTGTTTGCCCCCCACCCTGGGCCTGGGCGCTGCTGGGCTGGGTCTGGCCCGCCCAGAGGACTGAAGTCATGCGTGCCAGGGCCCAGGTCCTGGAGCAGCCTTAGGCCTCAACCAGGATCAGGCTGAGGCTCGCTGTGAGATCCCTATGGGGTCCCCAGGCCACATGACCACTCACCCAGACAACGCTGCTATTGTTCAAGGCTTGAGGCCTCGGTGCCTCATCCATGTTAGTGGTATTAGCGCTGACTGTGGACAGCGGGGCCTTGGCCGTCTCTTCCAAGTCCAGCAGGTTCCCAGTGGCAACCACTATGAGGGGTCCAGTCAGGTGTGTCAGTGGGAGGAACCGCCTGTTTCCAAGCCCCATCTCCCAGCCCGATCCTGGAGCCTCCTGGGCTGTTGTGGTCTTGACTCCCTCCTCAGGCATGGCCTTCCCAGGCCTATCAAGCAGACCACCCAGAGCCCCACCTGGGCACCTCCCGAAGCAGCTGGACGGTGAGAACCTCTACCCAACTAACATTTTAGGTTGAAACTTTTACATTCGCAACAGGTGTTAAGTTTTTTTTTAAGCGATCACATAATAAGATGTTAAATGTATACAGAGAGACGTATACATACATTTATATAGCTGCACAGGAACATATTTGCAAGAACATGCACCAAAATGAGCAATCTTCCCTTCTAACAACATGTTCTAATTTATCTATAATGAACATGTATTATTTATTTAACAATAAAACACAAATAAAAAACCAAGGGTTTGCCCCAGCCCAGGAGGGAGGGGGGCCCTCAGGATGAAGGGCAGACCCAGAGACATGCAGCTGATTCTGGCCCCACCCCCTGCCCAGGACTCACAGCTCTTCAACGATGGGGTGTTGTCACGGAGGCCCCCACCCAGGACGTCCCCTCCTTCTTGGCTGGCTTTCTCCCTCTTCTCCTTCTCTGTGGGACCAAGGCACAGGGCGTTGGAGCCCCACTCCCAGCACTCGCTGGGCAGGGGAGGTCTGCGGCCACTCTCAGGGGGCAGGCATTAGATCTCCAGCAGAGAGGAGAGAAACTCTGTAGACTTAATCCTCACAATCACCCTGGGGGCGGGGGGGGGGGGGGGGACAGCTGTTCCCATTTCTTCACAGGGGGAACAGGGACTCACAGAGGTGAAGGGACCTGTCCGAAGTCACCAACCAGGCAGCTGATGAAGTGGAGAGTCAGGCCTGGACTCCAGGGACTTTACCACCCACCCCACCCCCTCCCCCCCTCCCGCCAACTCCTCTCTACTCTGTCAGCTTCCCCAGCTCCACCCCCACCCACCACAGTGTCCCTGAACAAGGCTCACCTTCCTTGGACACCTGCCAAAACTCAAAGGCAACTTTGAAGGCCTGGGCTACCGTGAGGGTGACAGCCTGGGCCTGAAAAACAGGAAGCGGGGTGGGGGAGGGGTACAGGTCAGGCAGGTAACAGCAAGTGAGAAATGTAGGCCCGGAGGCTCCGCTCCTTCAAGGCTCTGAACTTCCAGACAGGCAAAAGCAGAGTCCTGGCCCCGCCCAGGTCACCAAAGCAGCCTGGGGTGTAATGAGGCCAGAACCACTCCAGGCAGCTGGGGGCCCCAGGTTCAGCACCTGTAGCCCAGCCACGGCTCCCACCTCTATTCCATTCCCAACCTTTGCAACGACTGCTCACCTCCACCTTTTCCCCTTCCCTTTGGGCTTCCCTATATTCAATTAACTAGGAGGCTTACTTCCTCCAAGAGCCCTCCCTAATTACCTGAGGACTTCACACAGAAACTGAGTCCTTGAAATTAGAGAACAGAAAAGCCAGAACTGGAAAGGGCCCAGTCACTGCCTGAATGAGCCACAGTCAGAAGCAAAGGTTACACTCTGGTTAGCCCTATGCTGGGTTGGAGGGACTTACAACTGGATCCCAAAAAAGGGAGGAGGAGGCTTGTACGTTGCCTGACAGGAGCAAAATGTCAATGTGTACCTGTGTCAGGGTACCAAAACCATTCAGCGCCATATACCTGTAAGAGGGGGCCACATCTTGGCCTTTCACCCCTGAGGAACTCCCATCCACCCCTTCGAACCCGACTCAGACGTCACCAGCTCTCTCAGGTCACCAGCACTGGTGCCCCACAGCTCCACCTACCTTTCTCTGGCATCATGCATATGGAAGTGTCACCAGTTCACATGCCTGTGTCACCCTATCTGGGCCGCTGCCCAAGGGCAAGAATCTAGTCTAAACACCCCTGATCCCCAGAGCAGGCCAAAGCCCTCCAGAGGTGCAACAGGCTGGCTGCACTCCATCTGCCCAAGGGGCAGGCCTCCTGAGGCCTCGCTTGGCCAGGACCTGCCCCAGCCCCTTCCTCTCTCTGCTTCCAGTTCAGGGTTAATCACAGCCTGGCTTCTGGGAGCGGGAGCCCCAGAGCTCAGCTGTAGCCGGAAGCGGCATCTAGTTTCTGTCTGACAGCCTGGGCCTAGGGAAGAAAGCACCAGATTCTTTCAAGTGCACAGGTTCAGGCCTAACCAGTCTCAGACCCACTCTCATACCATCCACCAGACAACTTGGTTTAACTGAGAAATGAAGCTGTGGCTACTTGCCTTCAAAACGCTTTTTTTTTTTTTTTTTTTTAATTTAAAATCCTTAAACAAGCTGACTGATCCATGCCAATTAAACTTCACGAAGTATAAAATCTCATTTGAATGTCTCCGTCATTTACATTTTTGATGGAAGTACTGGCGCTTTATGGCAAAAACCTCAATATGGTAATTAAGTATGAAACTCTTCACAGCTGTTTACAATTTAAGCTGTCACGTCTGAATCAAGTTTAATAGACCCAGTTACCATTGAGAATTGCCCATGAACTAAAAATATGGGCTGATTAGCAGCCAGAGTCAAATCACTATACAGCCAGGAAAGGGCTGGTCACCTAAGGTGGCAGGGAGATGGAAACACCCCAATTTTTGCCTCCAGGATATCTGCGGGCACAAACCTGATACTGTTTTTGCATAAATCAACTTGTTCATTTGCATACATCCCCGCCCTTTTGCCCTGAAATCCTGAGCTGTAAGTAAACCAAATATAACCCGAGATGCACATGTGTGCAGGTGGCTGCAAGCCCAGGCTGGGCAGGGACTGGGAGCGGGGTGGGCCCGGCTCTCTGGGGCAGCATTACAAGAAAGGACTGCTAGGGCCTGCCCACCCCCCAACCCCCGGGAGGCCTGCCTTCCCTCACTCCACAGGCTGTGAGCCCAGCCCTCCTCAGAATGCCTCTGGCCTGTGGCGTTCTTCTCACCAGGACTGGGTTCTAACACCCAGTGTTTCATGTCCCTGTCTCGTTCCCAGTAACCAGGCTGTTAGCTCCTTCAAGGGGCCAGGTCTATCTAGCTCAGGACCCCCCAGGATCCCAGATCCTAGCTTGGTACTCCCACCAAGTCGGGCCACGTGTCCCTTATGGCCCTGCTGCCCCAGAAGCATAAATCCTGCACAAAAGGATTACCCGAGGAATGCCAGTGCCCACGTGAGGGAGAGCAGCTCTGCCCCCCGCCTGCTCGGGGTAGAATCAGGGGGTGTCACCTTGCTTGCTGTCAGTCCACCTGCACTGTATTCCTGGGTCCCCCACCGAAGCCCTAACCCCACCTTCACTTCAGAACCCAGAGGCAGGCTGCAGTGCTGGCCGAGGCCTCCCAGCTGGGCAGATGGAAACATTTCCTTGTAGAGAAACTCAGCCTGCCCGTGCCTAACAGCAGTCACCGGGAGAGGGAGGCCTGGTGGCATGCTGCCCGAGCTAAGCTGAACCGGTGGGTGACCCAGAAAGGAACCCCTTCCCCCGACCCCGGGTGGCCACAGCTTCGCACTCATGCAGGCAGCCAGGCGAGAAAGAGTGGGGAGGTGGAGACTGTGGGCCGCCGGCCAAAAGCAATGAGGGCTATGTCAGCATCCAAATTCAAGTTCCCCCTGGCGGGCTGCCTCTGCTTTGCCACACCCCAGCTCCAGTGACATGAGAGTCTTCACCCACCAATCCTACCATTTAATTCTGCACCTGTCTTTGCACATGCTGCTTCCTGTGCTGGGGTGCACGCGGCCTTTCACCACCCTGACCCCCCTTCTCTTGGCTGGCAAACTCCCACTCATTACTCAGCTCTCAAAGCTCGATTCAAAATGTCTCCTGCTCTGGGAAGTCTTAGGGACCTCCAGTGAGACTTAAGAACCTCCACCCTAGAGCCACGCCCCCCAGTTACTGAATCCTGGCTCTTCCCCCCCAACCATCTTGTTGGTGTCTCCATGGCCGATCCCCTGGGGCCCCAGTGCCCACCACAGGGCTCAGCCCCGGGCCAGGCAGCAGTGCCGTCTGTGGAGTGACAAGTGACGCTTGTCAGCAGGTGGGCTGCAGAACCTGAGGCCCTCGTTTCACCTCTGCCTCCTTCTCAGATGTGTCCACTAAGCCCTGAGAATCTCAGCATTTCCAACGTGGCCAGGCTCCTGCCAGCTTGCGCTCGGCTGGGGCCTTAGGAGGGGCACAAGAACACCGCGTCTGCATCAGGTGGCCTGTACACTGCCCTGGGCTGGGCGGGCTGAGGGGCTTCCCCGAGGCTCCCTGAAGGGGGAAGGCCAGCTGGGGAAGGATGGGTACGCTGTGAACGAGCCAGTCAGCCCCTGGCACAGAGGACAACGTGCCGGGAAAAGTGAAGAGCCTGGGCCCAGGCGGCCCGCAGGAGCCGTTCCCTCTGCCGGATCAGGGCGCTGTTGTCAGCACCAAGCAGCGGGTAGGCTGTTTTCCTCAATAACTGGCCTCTTGGCCTGGGGCAGGGTGATTTTGTTCAGGCCTGTCTAAAGTCCTCTGGCCCGAGGGCAGGCCTCCCTTGAGCCGCTGGGCCAGCATCCGCTTTCTTTTGCCTCCGACCTTCCCTTCCCAGAGGAAGCCTCTGCAGCTCAGAGCCCCTCCGCACCAGGGTCCACATTCTGCAGCAGTGGCCGTGGGCCAGCTGCCCCAGCCCAGCGCCTGCTCTGGTCAGTGGAGAGGAAGAGACAAACAATGGAGACGTAATGAGCCTGTATTTTTAAGTCAGTGTGGCCTCATAAGAGACAAAGCCAAGAGTCACTGTGACAACAAGGCTGTCATGGGAGAAGCCACTGTAGCTCAGGGACCTGGGGCATCACGAGGCCTCGGGTGAGTGTCTGGCGACACTGAGTCTGCAGGAAAGAAACAAGGTGCACAAAAGAAAGGGGCCTTTCAGAACAATCCTGGAGGTCACTGAGGTGACCTCTTCATTCTGCTGATGGGCGGGCAGCCCACAGAAGGGCAGGGTCTTATCCACAGTCACACAGCACATCAGCCAGGATCAGACCCTAATCGGTCTTGTCCCATAGTGCTCCCTACACGAGACCTGTGAATCACAGCCCCAAAAGATGTCCATGTCTAATCCCTGGAACCTCTGAGTGCTACCTGGCACCACAAAAGGGACTTTACAGGTGTGACTGAGTGGAGGACTTTGAGATGGAGGGGGATTATCCTGGGGATTATCCAGGGCCCAATCGCAAGGGGCCTTGTAAGAGGGAGGCAGGAGGGTCAGAGCTAGAAACGGCAATGTGACAATGGAAGCAGGAGGGAGACTGGAAGGGGCTTCACCGCTGGCTCTCAGGTTGGAGAAGGGGCCCGGAACCAAGGAATGGTGGCCTCTAGAGACTAAAAAAGGCAAGGAAGTGTGTTCTTCCCTAGAGCCTCCAAAAGGAACACAACCCTGCCGACCCACTTAAGACTTCTGACCTCCAGAACTGTAGCAGAATAAATCCAGGTTGTTTTAAACCACTAAGTTTGTGACTTCTCACAACAGCAATAGGAAACTAATACTATATCTCAAGCAGGCCCTGATGCAGAGCAGGAAGCCTGAGGGGCACTTAAAGACTGTGATGTCCTTGACGAGTCCTGGATGAGAGGGGTAGGGGAGAGGATCCCGTCTCCTTGGCTCCAAGGACCACTGGGCATGGGGACTGGGGCTCTGGACTCTGTACACAGAGGTCAACGGAGGCCAACACTCAACGAGTAAATGTCAGGAACCTCCTCACAGAGCAGATGCTCAGACCTCAGGGGCCTCCAAAACGAAAGCCCCAACACCAAAGGTGGACACAGCCTGGCTGCTTGTCCCAAAGTTCAAGACAAATGCCCAGAGACCACTGAGGCCCCACCCATCTCAGCCGGACACGGCCAGGGAGTAGCCTGGAAACTGGGGCAGGGAGCTCGTGGCTCCTCACGGTCGCGCCGGGAGGGGAAGAACATGGGTTTGAACCCTCACTCTGCCCAGCTGGTTGTGTCATCTTCAGCAACAGCTGACCTCTGTGAGTCTGCTTCCTCATTAAAGATAAAAACAATAAAGACAGTAACAGCCGCCACCTCACAGAGGGTTAAACAAAAAGATCCCTTAAAGCCTACCACTGAAAGAGACACATCGTAGATGCGAAAAATAGCCATTTCCCTCCCCACTCTGGCTACAGCAAGCCAGGTCCCTTTGCCATTCCCGGGACCCTCTGATCACCATTCCCCAAGGACCAATTCCTACAAGACCCTGCACCCCCAGACCATACTACAGACCGCCCCCACCCAAATCTCAAATCCAATCACTCATGTTACAGAGAGGAAGGCGCCAGGGCACTCACTGGGGCCACGGGCCTGTCACCACCCACAGGCCAGGCTGACCGCCTAGGGCAGCCCGCTCTGACAGGGCTGTGGCCTTACTCAGTGCTCTCAGCATCGTCTTGGGGTCCCCGGGGATTTCACACTTCCTGTTAAGTGATGCCATCTTTGGGTCCTGCCTCCCCTACCACACAGAGCCCCCAAGGGCAGGGCTGCCAAGGCAAAGCTAAAGCCTGCCTAGGCCCAGCCTCTCCGCACTGACCATTTTCCGCTTGGTGCAGAGGAAGGCATGGCACTCGAGATTCTCGTTGTGCTGGCTCTGTGCGATGTACGCAAACACTTTGTCGTGCATCTTGTCTGCTGTGCAGTAGGAGATCCTGAAAGGCAAGTGGGAAGTGTCACCAAATCCCGGCATGGGGCCTGACCACACCCGGGATGCCCCATAGGGCATCTCCCCTGAGTCCCCCAGAGCCTGCTATCCCACTCCCTGAAGGTAAAACTCAGGAGATGTGGCCTTGACCTCTGGGCCTGGCATTCTGGGCCATTGATGGCATCGGGGGGCGGGGGGGGGGGGTACCCACGCTAGGCAGGAAGGAGCAGAAGGAAAGACTGAGGGCACCTCCCCCCGCCGCCCCCCACTGAGCCACACCTCAAAATGGTAATAGCTAAGCCCTTCTTTCTAGATATCACTTCATTTAATTCTCAGAGCTGCCCGAGATGGGCTCCATTATTATTCCCACTTTTCAGATGAGAAAACTGAAGCTTACGGTCTCAGACCACCAAGCTAGCGGCAGAGCTGAGATGTGCATTCACCTGAGGATTCCAGAGGCTGGAATCCTTCAGGGCTTGGGCTGACTAGACAGGGAAGGGGAAGCTGGACACTTCCCCGCCCACTGATGCCCTGCACCAGGCCTCCTCTCCTGCCCAGAGGTCGGAGGAGTTCTAGGTCCTCTCTCCCAGGGTGACTGAGACTGCTGGCAAATTCTCCCGGAGCTGTGAGCAGAGGCGGAGGAGCTGGGAGTAGCACGAGGGTGAGTGAAGACGGCCAGACCAGGAGCCCCATTGGGTCCAGGAGGAACACAGAGCAGCTCCCTCCTCTTGGAAAACCTGCCCCCCCCCCCCCCCCCCCCCAACCCCCAGTCTGCTGCCTCCCTGCTGGCTGCTCATCCTGAGAATCTCAATCTGAGAGGAACTGGCAGCCCAGAGGTGGGACAGGAGCTCAGCAGACTCTTTCCCCAGTGTGGCCCCAGCTTTAATCAGACATAGACATGGGGATCAGCACCATTAAGACCCCCAGGCCAGCAGCTCCCTCTTCTTTATCTCAGGGGATCAAGCTTCCTGCCACCTCCCCTGGGAGGCCTTCCCAGGTTTCCTCAGACAGGCCCCTTCTTCTCTGCCCTCTTGGGAAACACTCTAATCTCCTATTTCTTCCCCTCCATTCCCTCCTTGAGGGCAGAGGCTGAGGCCTCCCCTGGTTAAAGGAGGCAAGCAGAGTCAGAACGGTGAGAGGAAGACACCAGCCAGAAACTCTAAAGCCACACCCTCCAACACACCCACACCCTCAACGCCCCCAACACTGCTTATGCTCCAGCGGATGGAACCACCTGCTTGGAGACAAAGCAAGATGGAGGAATGCCTGGCAGCTGGGTGCCTGCCGGACAGAGCTCCAGCCTCGATGCTCCCAGCTCAGCTACTACCTCACCGTGGGGCCCTGGGCAATTCCCTGGGCCTCAGCTTCTCCATCTATAAAATGGACTGTCCCTTCCAGGGCTGAAATCCTACAACTGATCAGCCAAGAGAGGGAGTGGGAAGAGCTTGAGGTTCCAAGGGCTAGGCTCTGTCTCCTTGAGAATGGCCACCCCCCCTGCCCCCATACCATTTATACTCTGGCCTTGGACTCTGCCTTGAGGCCTCCCTGAATGCCTGGCCAGATGTCCAGAGCTGAGCGGCTATATTCACAGCGGAAGGAGAAGGGCAGCGACTCCACAGCCCTCTGCTCCAAGCCTGACTCAGCAGCATGCTTGCGGAAGGGGAGTGGGGAGGAGGGTCCTGGCCCTGGCTAGGCCTCAGCTGCCTGCTGCAACCAGCAATAATGACAGCAGCAGCTGCCTTTTAACCGAGCACCCACTGTGAGCCAGGGGCTGGGTACACAGCACTTCCTAACAGCACTGGGAGGTGGGATCTGGCTCCTCCCCCACATACACACAAGGAAACTGAGGCTCCAAGTTCACCCAGACAGGAAGTGCTGGTGCATGGATGCAGGAAGGGCACCCCACCCACCGCCCCAAGGCACAGAGCGAGGGTGGCCAATGCTGAGCATACCTGTAAATGGACACGTTCTCAATGAGCTGGTTGGTGATGTTGTCGGTCAGGATAATCCCCCGTGGTGACACCTTGAGAGTCACTTTCTGCAGCTTCTTCCCGCTGGCCTTTGCCTTGGGGCAGACATGGGTCAGAGAAGCCTGCCTGCCTCACTTGGGAGCTGCTCTTATGGGCTACACCTAGCTGGTCTAAGTCCCAGACCTGAGGCCCGTGTGAGGTCTCAGAGACAGCAGACAAACCGGGGAAGACATTAGTCAACAATGCTCTCTTCTACTAAACACAGGGACAACTGCTGTTCATTAAGTACCCACTGTCTGCCAGACACCGGAACTTGAGTCATCTTATAGGCAACAGAGCTCCCCGCCGAGGAGGAAATAAATGAACTCAGAGAGGTCAAGGGACCTGCCCAAGGACATACAGCTAGGAGGGACTTCAGGCTCTGAGTGCTGAGTGGGCTATCTCAACCCAGCAGGATCACTCCTGGGGACTCTCCACTCTACCCACTGCACCTGTGAGGGTCTGAGCTGAGGGGTCTGAGACCACCAAGGGAAGAGCATTTCTAGGCCACGTTTACTCAGGAGGGGGAGTAAGGGAGTGGGGAGATCTGGTCTCTGGTGGGCTACCCTGTCCCTCGGGCCACAGGGCAAGTGGTTGGGTGACAGCAACCTCCCCACTACTCCTTGCACTAAGTCACTAACCCTCAGGCAGGGGACCCGAGTTGGGGGGAGGGGAGACTAGGAGGGGCCATGGCCACAACAACGGGAGAGGAGGACACTGACCCTGACCCCACAAGCCCAGTGGCTCCTGTCTACCAGAGTCCCTAGGCCAGATGCAAGGGGACTCAGGGCAAGAACAGCTCAGACGCATCCAATCAGGGGAATGAGCAGGGGATGAGTGGCACCCCAGGAAGAAGCTGGCCCTTGGCTCACGGCTCCCCCACCCTGATCGGGGCTCACCGTGGCCACAATCCTCTTGACGGCAGCAGCCGACAGCTCCTCGCCCTTGGGCTGCTCCACCAGCGTCATGCCCAGGTACTTGAGGCTGAAGAGCATCCCCTCGAGCAGTGTCTCCCGAGTGTCCGTCCAGTTCTCTGGCAGCTCTGGGCAGGACGGGGACAGGCCTCAGACCCTGTCCTCCCGGCCCGCATTTCCTAGGAAGACCTAGCAAGGCGCACTGGGGTCGTCCATCTATCATTACTTTTTATCTATAATAAAGGAATAACCCACCAAGCACCGTGGCAAGAAGTCTTACGTAAAATATTCTCATTAATCCTTAGGACAACCTATGAGGTAGGACACTTTTATCATACCCACTTACAAAGACACTGAGGCCCAGGGAGGTGAAATCACCCAACCGAGTCCACTGAGCCAGCAAGTACAAGAGCCAAAATCGGAACCCGTATTTTCAAGTTCAAACTCTTTAACACAAACTTGCTGAGAGCAAACTATGCTATTTTCTTCCTGAATCTTTCATACAATCCTGTGAGATGGATTTTATCCTCACCTTACAGATTAGGAAACTGAGGCTCAGCGAGGCAAAGTCATCAGACAAAGTCCACGTACAGTGAGTAAAGGGCCGGAGTCAGAACAGAACTCAAACCTGGGTGGTTCCATGGCCCCAGCCTGCTCTGCATAGCCACAGAGAGGAAGAGAGGTGCGGTTGTGGTGGGGAGGGGGTGATTTCTCAAATGACATTGTATGAAGGCTGCCTGAATCAGCAAACCTGGGTTCAAGTCCAGAGCAGGGCACATGGGAGGGGTCCTCTGAAAACTCTACCCGCAACTGAGGTCAGGAAGGTTGGAAAAGGCCGGGGTGAGGCCAGCTCACTGGGTAGGGGAACAGACTGGGAGCGAGAACTGGAAAAGCCCCTACATAGCCCTACTCATGTGAGAGAGGACCCTGGTCAGACAGAGGAACAGGAGGGCAAGTGTGGTCTTCATGAGTGGTTTGAACCATCCCCAGGGTTCTTCCTTAGCAGCTCAGGCCCAGAGGCACGAGATCACTCAGCAGGGAAGTAATGAGGACAGAAGAGGAAGGAGGTTTCTAGGAATCTTTCCAAGCCCAATCAGCAGGACGAATGAACACTCCACGATCCTGTCAGTCAGCATCTCTGATGCTGCAATGGAGGAGGTATTATGATTTTACCCATTTTACAAATGAGAAAACTGTGAGCTCTTCAGCTCACACACAATCTAGGACAGGGCAGGATCCAGATAGGAATCAGTTTCCAGGGTCCACCACAGAGATGGCCAGGGCCAGCTTCTCTGGACTACTTTTTGGGAGAGGAGCTAGGACAATCCTGTGCCCTCCCCGCTCTTCCAGGGGCCCTCAGTGGCTCTGAAGGAAGAGCCATAGGAAGAAAGCTCAGGACTGGGCATCGCTGGTGCCAGGGCAGTGGGCCCCACCTACAAAGCACAGCAGGTTCCGGGGTTCCTGTGCTATGGGCCCAGCTGGAAGCACTGGGCCCTCTACCCTGTCTGGGCCCATGCTGCTCCTTACAACAACCGTCCTGGAGTTCTAGTCCTCCAGGGGCTCTGCCTCCTTCTCCACCAGCCAGACGGAGCCTTGTATACCCATATCTCTCTGGGTTTGATTTGAGCAGGCCACTGTCCCTTTCCGAGACTGCTTCCTCATGAAAAAGAATCCATGTGTGTTGAGGGAGGGTACAGGTATACCCAGTCCCCCTATTTGAGACCCAGGTGAGCAGGGACTTGCTGACTGGTCATCCAGAGCCTGGCATGCAGCTGGCACTCCGTATTTGCTGAGCGAAGAAATGACCTGGACAACTCCAAGTCTTCTTTCAGGCCTGCAGGGCCACCCTCAGCTCTGGGCCCTGGCCCACTGCCCTCCAACCTGTGCACTTGGGCCACCACCCCAACACGAGGCCCAGTCCCTGCTGAGAAGCCCCCAAAGTGACCTTATCCTCTGCTGTATCAACCATGAGGCCTATTTCATTTGATCTTCCAAAAAAGAATCAGAAAGTCCCTGAGGTGTCCCAGTCCTGCGTTGGGTGACGGGGGCCCTGGAGCAACTCAGACCCGAGACTTGTTCTTAAAGAAACCAAGAAAACCACCACATCGTCAGCGCAGAACAGAACTATCAAGTAACACAGGCAACAATAATAACAAAGCAGCTCCTACCATTACTTCTAACATTCACAGCTGCCTTGCAAGCAGGCATTCTTTCATTCCGGTTTCACAGAGGAAAGGGAGGCTCAGAGGACGAGTAATTTGTCACAATGGTTGACTCTCAAGTTCAAGCTCCTGACCATTAGCTGATACTAACTTCCCATGAGGCAAACTACCTTCATTTTAGCAAAAGGTTAGGAGGAAGTTCCTAGAGCCAGAGATATTTCCTCCCACAATTCCTAATTCCTTAGGCTTCCTCTCTGTGGGTACTCAGAACAGCACTTTCAACCCAACATGCATCTAAGCAAGAACGGCAAACTACATGTCACCATGCCTATCACTAGTGTCCTTGGCAGACATTGCCAATCAATTGCAGCTCTATTCCCTCTGATTTACAGGCTTTGGACTATTTCTCAATACAAGGCTCCAGGCAGGCAACACTAATCAATCAGGGGTGGCCTTGTTCATCTGCCTATCCACCCCTGCTCTACAGCAAACATCCTCGCTCCCCCCATTTGTATGTCCCTACTCTCCCATTTCCTCAGGCTCAGCCTTTCCTGGCCCCTCTCCAAAGCCACTTCCGCTCCTTCCATTCCAAAGGGTCAAAGCTTGCCAAGGTCACAGATGACCTTTTTGCTGTCAAAATATTCCCCAGTCCTCCCTGACCTCTGAAATGTTTGTCATAGTCTGCATTCTTCCTTCCCTGGCCTGACCCTTCCCCTATTCTATGGCCTCCTGCATGAGGAGGGCCCCAGTAGACTGGTTGCCACTCATCAGCCATGGAGACCCTTTGCCAGAACTCCTCACATGACAGATGATGAAGCTGAGGCCCAGAGAGGGATGGGACTTGTGCAAGATCACACAGCAAGTCAGAGCTTTCTCCCCCTACACCCCCACCCCCACCCCAAGCTCCTAATCTACTACAGGCAATTCTCACAATGACTACTGGGGAATGACAGTCTCCTCTCCCACAATATCCCTGCGTGCACAGACAGGCACATGCACACCCAACACAGAACACACACACGGAAGCTCCAACCATGTAGAACTTCTTCCTCCTGATGTAACATTTACTTTCCCACTCCTACGCCTTTGCTCAAGTTCCTTCTACCAGAAATGCCTTTCCCTTCGTTTGATTGAAACCCCTTGCATCCACCCTCATCCAGGAAGCCTTCCTTAAGGGCAAAGGCCTTAATCCTAGAATCCCAGTTCTGACATTGAGTGATCTTGAACGAATTAATTCCCTTCCCTGAGCCTCAGTTCTCTCATCCATACAATGGGGGTAACAATAGTCCCCAGCTCACAGGGCTGCTGTTTCCACCCTCTGGTGAAATAATAATGAAATTATTAAATGTAATGCGCTTAGCAGAGGGCCTGCCCATGGTCATACCTCCTGATGGGGCCTCATCCCTCCTGTCAGTGGGTTGCCTGTGCCTCTCTCGAGCGTGGACTTCCTTGTCCTCCTCCTACAGCCACATCACCCATAGCCAGCAGCTGTCTTCCATCTGCCTTCTTGAAAGACTTCCAGTCATGTCTGTCTCCCTCAGCAGCTGGAAACGGTGAACTCCTGGCTAATGTTGCTTGCTCTCCTTCGTCCTTGTCCCCGTTCCCATTATGCTGCCCTCCCAGGCCCAGCAAGATCCTCCTTCCCCTCTAAGGAGGGAACCCTGCTTCGGCTCCTGTACTACGTCTTTTTTTTGAATGTTTATTTTTGAGAGAGAGAGAGAGAGACAGAACACAAGCGGGGAAGGGGCAGTGAGACAGGGAGACACAGAATCAGAAGCAGGCTCCAGGCTCTGAGCTGTCAGCACAGAGCCCGATGCGGGGCTCGAACTCATGAACCATGAGATCATGACCTGAGCTGAAGTCTGACGTTCAACCCACTGAGCCACCCAGGCGCCCCCTAGGCTCCTGTACTTCTAGGTATGACTCATCTTTTCTTTTCTTTTTTTTTTTTTAATTTTTTTTTAACGTTTTATTTATTTTTGAGACAGAGAGAGACAGAGCATGAACGGGGGAGGGGCAGAGAGAGAGGGAGACACAGAATCGGAAGCAGGCTCCAGGCTCTGAGCCATCAGCCCAGAGCCCGACGCGGGGCTCGAACTCATGGACTGCGAGATCGTGACCTGAGCTGAAGTCGGACGCTTAACCGACTGAGCCACCCAGGCGCCCCTGATTCATCTTTTCAATATAAGGTCTCCCACACCCTCCCTGAAGAAACCAACACGTAAGAGCACTGGATAAAACAAACACAATTCATGCCTGCTCACCATCCAGAGACTAGAGGCCACATGCTCCTCCCTAGGAAGAGCCTGGGACTTCAGGAAGAACTCCCAGAGGCCCCTGGGCAAATACAGGCCTGAGTCCACAGCCCTGTTCCGGTCCTGGTTATTTTTGGCCCTGTGGTGGGTAATGACTGTGCTATTTTAACTTAGCAATTTTACAGATGACCCTGCTGTCAGAGTTGGCTGGGGATGGACCATATGCCCAGTTTTACTTGCGGCTGCAAACGTGTGCTCTTTCCTCATTAAGGTCCCCTGCCCAGGATTCAGAGCTGGGCGAGGGGACCCTGTGCCCCTTTTGCTGCCCAGGAGACCCAGCCTGGCTGGTGTCTGGAACATCAGAGCTACAGCCAAACCCAGGGGCCATGGGGAAATCTCGAAGGGCCTTGGCCTCCAGCCTCCTCCAGCCTGGTGGGGAGATGGCCTCAGAAGCCACAGAGTGACATCTCAGAAGGGGACTCAAGTTCTGCCATGACCTGGAATGCGGTTGCTTCTCTAGGCCATAGCCTTCTTGTCTGACAAATGGGTTCAGTCCCTCAAGAGCATCATTCAGAAACGGGTTCAGCATGTGAAAAGTGCCAGGCAAATTTCAGAAGTTGTTAAGATTATCCAAAGAAAATTATTAAATGATAATGGCACAAGCTCTCACTTCCTAGGCACCTCCTTAGTCTGTAAGAGAAAAGCATGCTGTCAAGGTTAAAACCATGCGGTCTGGAGATGGGCTGTGGGCTTCAGTCACGCCGCCTCCCTGGTCCTCAGTTTCCTCACTTAAAAACTGGGACAAGAACCATGTCCACCCTGTGGGGTTGCTGTGAGGATGAAATGAGTTCACATGCCAGGTGGGCTTAGAATCGTGCTTGGTACACACCGAGGGCCACTGAAGTGTGAGCTACTGTCATCACCACGGGTCAAGTGCAAAGAGCTTGGATGTGCACGTAGCCACCTGCAGTATTTTGTCAGGAGAGGCAAGGATATGCGGGACTCCCACTTCACAGGTAAAGCAGCTCAGAGGAGTCTGGCCATGACTCATAATTGACAGAGCTGGTCTTGGCCTCCCACAGTGCTGTGCACCCACTCCTGCAGCCCACCAAGCCCCTCCCTCCCCGGGCCACGCAGAGGTCAGAGGGGCGGGCATCGTGTCCTGCACGGCTGCCTGGACAGAGTGCCCTTCAGTGGGCAGGGGTGACCTGACTCCTGCAAGGCACACGTCCCTCCCTCGGCCACCAGACCTGTGAGAAGCAGGGCCCCAGCCTCCAGTTAAATGTCCCCTGCCCCTGCTGTTCCCTCTGGCTGGAATGCTATTCCCAGATTCCTCCCTCCTGTATTCTCATGTGTGCTCCAAGTCACCGTCTTGGAGAGGCCACCCCTGTCTGCACTAACACCGTCAGGGCCCCCCCTCTACCCCCTCCCTGGGTGCCGTTTCCACACATGTCACCTGACATGCCACCTCTCTGCCTACGGCTCTCTCTGGCTCCTGGAGGTGCCAATGCCCACGCAGACTGGGGCATGAAGGGCTTCCAGCCCCAGCACCCTGTGCCCACCCCTGCCGGGAACTGCCCCTCGGATGGAGTTCCCGAAGAGCACATTCTCCACTGCCTCCCAAAGCTCTCCACAGGATGGCACTCCAGTCACTCACGCTGGTGACTTATCCACTTTTTGGACTCTCTTCTCACTTCTCCTAAAGGTATTTCTTGAGATCTCTTCCCAGATAGATGGCTCGCACTCAGATCCTTCTCTCGGCATCTGCTTTCTAGAAGAAGCGGAGTGGTCATACCAGTCTACGGAAGCTGTCCCCGTTTCTGCAGTTCCTCGATCTTTCTTCATAGCGCCATCACTACTTATGACCATACCTTCCGTTTGCACCCTGGTCATTCTGTCTGCCTCCTCCAACAGACGGCAGCACGATGGGCCAACAGACTGGCTTATTCACCAGACTCCCCAGTACCTACCAGTGCATGACACATAGTCTGTGACCAATAAGTAATATGACTAGGGGGGGGTTATTTATAATATCTTTTATTGTAAATATTACAAGTAAGTACAAACAGATCTTCTGTCCCCCACATACTACCATAAACTAGCTTTACTGGAAACTGTGCCGCGTTTGGAGTTCTCTGAAAGCCTGGCACAACCCATGAAGAAGCAAGTCTGAGGGTCAGAGGATCTCTCTTGGAAAAAAGGGTATTGTGTGGCCAGGATAAGCCACCTTTCCAGGCAGCTGGAAGAAAGGAAAATCCCTGGCCAGGGACTGAGATCAAATATTCAATGCTCCCGAAGAGATGGGAAAAAGGCCATGTGTGGGAGAAGAAGAGTTCTCCTTCAAACTCAGGACTAGTTGGGAGACAGAGGGCCATGAGGTTCACAGCAGAAAAAAAAAAAAAAAAAAAAAAAAGCCTGGGGTTTTAGCTTGCTGGGACCTCAAGCAAACTGCCTCCCTTCTTTGGGCTTCAGTTTCTCCACAAATAAAACAATGATCATGCTAATCCCAGCTGAGGATCTTGAGGGGGCAGGAGCAAGTCACAGCTGATAGCAGGTGTCAAGTCTATCCTTAACCCCACTGGCTTCAGTTTGGCCCCAAAAGTCAACCACAGGGCTCTGGCCTTGAGGGATGGGCCCAGGGCCTGTCTGGAACACCACCCCAGGCCAGGCTACCCCAGCACCTCCACCCCAGACACACCCCACAGCCTCCCTCTCTACCCTGTGGCCACCACTGTTCTCAGAGACTGTCAGCACAACCTGGGGTGGCACCTGCCCCAGGAGGCACAGTGATAAGACCCCTGGGCTGGGAAATTTGGAGGGCTGCCTCTAGGAAGCTGTGTTGGAGCCTGAGGCTCAGGTTTTTTGTTTTTTTTTTTTTTATCTCTGACAGGGGTGACGGGGGATGTCTGATAAGAATCCCTGCTCTATCACCTGACATGAGCGAATGAAATAACAGAAGCAAAAACACTGTGTAAAACATAAAGTGACAAAAGCAGTTGTTGTTATTTTATTGAATTCTTTTGCCATTCCAGGCAAGCACTATTTCATTTAAGACACACACACACACACACACACACACACACACACACACCCCAGCTGGGTACTACTGTTATGGACAATTTACAGATAAGGAAACTGACACTTAATAACGGGGGACAGGGGAAGATCCCACCCAGATCATTCTGGGTCCAGAAGGCTCAGAACAGCACTCTGGGGGTCTGCAGGGGACAGGAGTTCTCCTCTCCTTTCCTCTGCAGGTGTAGATGGGCTCTGAGCCCCCAAAACTTATTCCACCAGAGCAACAGTCCTGTTGAGGGTCCACATGACAAGAAAGGCAAGTGTGGGACAGAAGGAAACCACCAATTAGGTGCCAGGAGGAAGCATTATCAGTGACTTTCTCAACACCCCTGTCAGGTTAGAATTTTCATCCCCATTTTGCAGGCGAAGAAACAGAGTCAGAAAGGAAAATGACTTGTCCAAGATCAGAGCAGCAGGAAAAACTCTTCCACCATCCAAGGTGGCTACCTCTCCCCTTTCCCCAGAATCAAAGAGGCCTCTAAGTGTTCTTCCCTTACCCAGCACCCCGTCCCTCTCCCATCCCAGGAAAAAAACTGTAGGGTTCCCCCGCTGAAACAAACCATTATTCTCAGAAGTCCTAGTCAAATCCCATAAATATTTAAAGGGGCTGTTTGGGAGGCCAATAAGGGTGGGAGAGGGTGCATCCCTGGCCTGGCCCGGACCAGCCCTAATGGATCTCTGACCCTACCCCTACCAGCGGTCACCAGCCCATGTTCTGAACGCCAGTCTCCGTTTAGGGGGTGGCCACAACTGGAACCGCAGAGTGGGGGCAAGAGGGAGGGGCAGGGCGGGTTCTCTAGGCCCAGACACGCTGGCACTCGTGGTTCGAGGGAACTCGGGCTCCCCTGGCGGAGCCCTGGAAAGAAAAGGAAGCGGGGTGGGGTGCAACTGTACTGTCAGTGGTTTCTAGGTGCAGGGAGAAGCCCAGGTGTTTGACAGGAGGGTGGGAGGGTACGGAAGTCCTGCTTTGGCTCCATATCTACCGGGAAGGCCTGTGTGACCCCAGGCAACCCACGCTCTTTCTCCTGGACAGTAAAGAAGGACTCGGGCTGGGTTTCTCAGGCCTCAGGGGAAGGTGCCAGGTGACGGGTTCCCCGAGAGTAATTCGAGACGAGGAGAGGAGTGGGGGACGGCCTCCCGGCCTCCCAGACGCCCCCGAGAGAGGGTGGCGGCGAGCCTGCCATTCGCCTGGGCGCCGCGGGACTTCGGAGGCCCGAGAGGGAAAGTGTGAGAGAAAACAGGTTTCAAAACCAGCCAGAACGTGGGAAGAGGAGGGGACGCAAGGGTCTGGACGGCTCGGTGTGTGCTACGTCCTGAGACCCCAGGCTGAGCCTCGCCCCCAACCTCAAGTAGGTACCTGCGAACCCCCGCTCACACCTGAGTCGGTTTCTGGGCGTCTAAAGACAACCTCAAGGGCTGGACTGCGGGGAGGGGGCACGTGGCCGCCCGCCGGCCGCGCACCCAGCGGCTGGGGCGCAGGGTGCGGGCATCTCCCCTAAGCCCCGGTGCCCACTCCTCCTGCCCCAGGCACCGACGCTGAGCTCCGGTCTCCCCTCAGCTGCCCCGGGCGGCGAGGGGGTCAGGTGCCGGAGGTCGCGCAGGTCTCTTCGCCTCACCTGCGGCCCCTCCGACTGCCGCTTGCACCTGGGGATCCCGAGCTCCGCGCTCTCCCCCGGCTTCTGCCCCTCCTCCCCAGCCGCACAGAGCGGGCACAGGAGTGGGAGCACAACTTGACCCCGGGCGACCCCCCCCCCCCCCCCCCCCGCCCCCCCCGGCCCCCCGGGCCCCCGGGCGGGCAGCGCCCCCCCCCCCGCCCCCCGCGGGAGGCCGGCCCGCGCGGCCCGAGCCCCCCCCCCCAACCCCGGCCCCCGCCCGGCCCGGCGGACGCGCACACACTCACTCCGATGCCGGCCGCCGCCCCCCCAGCTCTGCTTGGCGAGGCTGGGGCTCCGGATCAGCGCCCGCCCCGCGGACTTGAGCGCGTCCATGGCCGCTCCGGCCGCCGCCGCCAAAACTCCGTCAGGGAAAACTTTCCGCCGGGGCCGCGCGGCGCGCGGGCTTCGCGCTCCTCCCCCCGCGGCGCTAGGGCCGCGCAGGCGTCCGACGGGGCGGGGCGATGGTCGGCTAGGCCCCGCCCCTGGGCCCGCCCCCGACGGCCCTGCCTCGCCACGCCTGGCCCGGCTCCTGCTCTCTCCTCCCCGAGGCTGTCCCGGTGAAGGGCGCCATTGAGGTAGGGAGCCTAAAGCCCAAGACGCCCCCTGTTTTCTTCCCTCTTCCAATCCCCTTATTCCTAGGATTTCTAAGCAGCCCAGCTGAAAGGTAGTTGGGGGCCATTTTACAGATGGGTAGACTTAGGGTGGGAAAGAAGAGTCTTGTCCGAGGCTTAGGAGAGTTGGGGTATTAGAACTTTGCTGAGTACTGCGCAGGACTATAAAAGTTTGCCTTAGTAAGACCAGTTGGGGATTTTACTCCTCCAACAGCACCCAGGATGCTCTCTGGCACCACCTGGGCATCTGGGCTGTCCCACCCCACCCCCCAGGTAGTGATACGACCTGGGTGTTATGCTCTGACACTGACTTGCTGTGTTACCTTAGGCAATTTCTTCCCCCCCCCCCCCCCCACTATGTCTTCATCTTTATCTGTCAAAGGAAATGGGATCCTATTTCTAGCCATCCTTCCAACCTGGAAGGGCCAGGTGCCGCATGACCTTGACCCAGACCCTGCCATGGTTACTAGGAGGCATTTTGAGGGGAGTGTGGATTCTAGAATTCCTCAAGCACAGATGTTCTAAGGCTAGGATTTAGGATTCTCTCTAGGATCCTATGCCTTCCCGTTACGCTTTGTGGAAGGGAGTCAAAAGAGAGCACTTGTCTTCATGCCACAGCCTTGCTCCTTCTGGATGGGGATGCTTCAGCAAGGTGAACTTCAGCCTCTAGGACTGCTCCTCGCACAGAAGACAGGAGTCCTGTTCCTGTGTTGAGGGGGAAATGGGGCTGTGCTATCCCCAGCTGGGTAGTGAGGCCCCACTGACATTCCTCTCTCAGAGTATAAACCAAGTGCTTTTTCAGCCATTCTGTCTCATTCTGTCCCAGGCTCATGGGGATTTGAACCTGGCTTTTCTTCATTTGGTGGTTGTGAACTCACCTTTCCGAGCATCATCTGTAAAAGGGACAACAACACCTATTCCACAGGGCTGCCGGTAAGAATTAAAAACTTGAGTTGGAAAGGCAGACACCTTTTCTTGAGAACTGACCTATGAAGTTGCCTCCTCCAGAAAGCCTTCCCTGACTGCTATCTAGTAGGCTTCTCCCTTTGGGATCTCACAGGCCTGAGCTCTCAGCATTGCAAGTGTTTCTGCTGCCTGTTTCTACTCTTGTTGCCTCCACTAGACTCTAGATCCTTCAAGGGCAGTGCGTTTTTCGGATTCATTCCTGAATGCCTAGCAAGGGGTCCAAATGGAGTTGGATTAGAGTCAGTGTTCCTTCCTGTCTTCTTCCCTCCCTCCCTCTATCTTTTTTACCGTATGAGGCTGTCTTCTCCCCAAAGGGCTGTGGCAATGGGTAGTTAGGTCCTCAGGGCAGAGGCCCCCAGCTCTCTTACCCTGAGCCAGCTAGGTTCCGGGGCAGCAGAGAGAGCATTCTGGAGCCTGAAGGAAAAGCAGTCACCCAGGGCTGGCAGGTGAAGGGCAGCTGGTGGTGTCCAGCTGGCAGGGGGCACCATATGGGCCTAGCAAGCAGGCGGGCCTGGGAACGCTGAGACTGCAGCGAAGGCTGTTTCCAGGGCCATCGCATCGTCCCGGAGGTGGCTTGCTGGGAGCTGTCAGCCATGAATCCCCCGCAGAGGGGCAGCCGGCTCGTGCCCCTTCTGCCAATCCAGGAACAGAAGCAGAAACAGAAGGTCAGAGCGGCAAGGGGCCTCCTCTGAGGTCACCGTGTCCAAACCCTCATTTCGCAGGTAAGGAGCCTGAGGCCTAGGGAAGGGCAGGGACTTGCCCAAGGACACACAGCAAGCCAGCATCGGAAGCCAAGTCTCTTGCTTCACAGCTTGGATGCTTATAAAAACCGAGAGGGAGCAGAGAAGTCTTGAAAATATACCGGTATTCAAGGAGGGGTTTTAAGGCGATTTTTTTATTCTTTTCTTTTTGCTCATGTGATCTAACTTTGTAAAAATTTTTTGCAGTGGTCGTATAGCCTTTAGCAATCAGAAAGAAAAATAGAAGCTCCTGGGTGGCTCAGTCGGTTAAGCATCTGACTCTTGATTTCAGCTCAGGTCACAATCTCCCGATTCCTGGGTTCAAGCCCTGAGTAGGTCTCCTCACTGACGGTGTAGCACCTGCTTGGGATTTTCTCTCCATCTCCCTCTGCCCCTCCCTGGTCACTCTCTGTCTCTCAAAATAAATAAATAAACTTTAAAAAAAAGAGAGAAAGAAAATAAATAAAAGGGAGGGAAAAGCTACCTGTGGTTATAACTGGCTTTTGTCTTTAGGAAAAGGGTGCCAGGATTGTAATCTTACTGTTTTCTCCGCCCTGGGCCCTTTTGGGACCCCAGATGAGATAGTGGGTGCCAGGGAGGGCTCCCTCCCTGGGAGGGCTCTCAGCTTCTCTCCAGCTATCACTCGGACTTGCACTGGGACCAAGACAGAAGCCTAGCCTACGTCAGGAGCCCCGATTTCCTCCAGTGATCTGTCCTCCCTCCTTGCCTGAGCCAGTCCCTTTACCTGGCTTGGCCTTAGTTTTTCCATCTGTAAAATGGGAGTCTTTACAGCAGAGTGTATTTTCTTTTCCCCCACCAGCAGAGCACAGTAGTTAAACACATGGATACTGGCGCCCGGGATCCTGTCTCCCCCGCTTCTTTACTTCGTGACCTTAAGTAAGTCACTTAAATTCCACGGACTTCAGTTTCCTCATCTGTAAAGTGGGGATTATACCTCATGGATTAGTGTAGGGATTAAAAGAGTTAAAGTTTGGAACGTATTTAGAATTATGCCTGGCCTATAATGAGTGCTATATATATTGTATATTTTAATAAAATCGGAGTCACTCTCCTGACTGGCTGGATAGTAAAGGTGGAATGACTGTTCTTATCATGGTTCTTGACTGGCCCCCAGGGAAGGGAGCCCTCCTGGGTTTGGGACCTGGCCCAGTCCGAGCTGCGGGTCGTCCAGCCTCACCCCAGAGCCCCCACCCCCTCTCCCGACTGGAGAGGTAGGACTTCCCCCTCCACCTCAGGCCCAGGTCTGAGACAGCCCTCTCCCCGGGAATCGGAGGGAACTTGGGTTACTGATGAGTCAGGAGCCCACACATTCCTCCTGAGACTTGGTTCTGACTTTTCACCTGACCTGCCTCCTGTGTCCCACTGATCCGGCAACTCTAACCAATTTGTTCTGAACCCTTCCCTCCTCAGACCCTTCTCATGATGCTTCCTCTTCCAGAAACATCCAGCCAGATTGCCTCCTCAACTCTCCCAGCCTACCCACCTTTGCCCTGAAAGTCTAGTTGGCCTCCTCCCCAATACCCAGTCGTAGCTACCCACACACTTGTCTTCCCTCACAAGCTTCCTCTTCTCGCGCGCCCAAGCTCTCACTCTCTCTCTCTCCCCTAGTCAACTGTTTGACCTTGGAGTTCTACATACTTGGGCTCTGAACCAAATCCTCCAGGGGCGCCTGGGTGGCTCAGTCAGGTGAGCATCCGACTCTTGGTTTCAGCTCAGGTCATGATCTCACGGTTCGTGGGTTTGAGCCCCGCGTCAGGCTCCACGATAAGATTGAGAAGCTTGCTTGGAGATTCTCTCTCTCCCTCTTACCCTCTGGCCCTCCCCCACTCACTCTCTCTATCAAACAAACGAAAACTTTAAAACCACCTTCTCCATCTATATCTATATCTATATATATGTAATCCTAGCTAACGGGCTTCAGTTTCCTCATCCGTACAGCAGGAATAATACCCACTTTAGAGGGCTTTGTAAGGCTTCTATTGGATAATATGTGGGAAACGCTTGGCCTAGCGCCTGCCATGTGGCAGGTGCTTAGTAAATGGTAACTCTGGTCGTCATTCATGTTTTATGGCTGAACCTGTTTGCTTCCCCCAGCAGCGGGGTATGTCTCAAGCCTGGGGGCTGGAAATCATCATTCACCCCAGGGTTCCCTGGCACCGAGGCGGTGGCCAGTATGCATCTAAGGCCTCGACTTAAGTTCTGTCTTCTGGTGCTCAGCATGTGCCCAGCAAGTGGGTGGCCCTCTGCAGTTGAAGAAGCAGCAGCACCTAAACGCGTTGGGGAAAGTGCTCCTGGGGGACCCCTACCCACCCAGTCTGCCCCCGCTGGGTAGCACCAGCCGCTGTCTTCTGCTTCCACGGGGAGGTCTTTGCCTATGGAGCCGCTGAGCTAATTAAGAATGACAAAGCACTGTGTAATTGCCAGCAATTGGTGCGTCCCCTGCCTCCTCGTGCCCCTCCCTCCCTTGCCCTCCTTGGCACTGTCTGGCCTAGAGGTCAGCGCACAGGCACAGAAGCAGGTGGAGTGGCGACACTGAGGACAGACTTGTGTCAGGAGCCCTGGAGGCTGGCTGCTTCCGCCAACCTCGGGCGTGGGACCCTGGGCAAGGAAGTTCCCTTCTTACAATGGTGCCATTTCCCCCCACTGCAGGGCTCTTGACCTTGTGTTAAGAGCAGGGACAAGGCGGGGCGCCTGGGTGGCGCAGTCGGTTAAGCGTCCGACTTCAGCCAGGTCACGATCTCGCGGTCCGTGAGTTCGAGCCCCGCGTCAGGCTCTGGGCTGATGGCTCGGAACCTGGAGCCTGTTTCCGATTCTGTGTCTCCCTCTCTCTCTGCCCCTCCCCCGTTCATGCTCTGTCTCTCTCTGTCCCCAAAATAAATGAAAAACGTTGAAAAAAAAAAAATTAAAAAAAAAAAAAAAAAAAAAAAAAAAGAGCAGGGACAAGGCTACAGGGCCAGGCCGGAGGGCTCTGCTGAGAGGGTCTGGGCTGCACCCGGCAGGTGGATTGAGGCAGACAGCCTCAATAAGGCAGACAGCCCTGGGTTTAAATCCTAGCCCTGCCTCTCACCAGCTATGTGATCTTGGGCAGGCCACTTTACCTTCTCTGGACGACAGATTCCTCATCTCCAAAATAGCATTTGTTTGGCAGCGCTCGACTCTCACGAGGAGAACCCTTATTTGTCCTAGATGTGTGCCTATAACAGAGACTGCCTGGACCAGCTCTTTTCTATCAAAGTGAACGCAGAAACTAAGGGTTGAAAACTTGTAGCGCAATCCGATAGAGTAATCGTAGGTCTTGAATCTCATCATAAAAACAAATGGCTGGGTTTTTTTTTTTCATTTTATTTTTCTAGTAATTCATTTTTTCCTTGTATTTTACAAAAGTATTGGTCTGGGACAGATTAGAAATTTTTTAAAAAATGGTCCTTCTCCACAGGTGGTTTGAGAAGCATTTGCTCCAGGGCAACTTGTAAAAACGGATATAGTAGCAATCTCACCGAAATACTTACATCGATCTCGGATATGGGTCCCAGGACCTTCCACTTCCGTGACCCCCAAGCCTTTAGGATAAAAGACCACATCTCTTAGCCTGGCATTCAAGGCCCCTCTCACTAAAGTCCCACCTACCTTCCCATCTTGCCTGCTTCCCCATGATATAACCTTGTAATCCAACCGTGTTCTCTCTTCCCCCAAACTTCCCATGCCCTCTTACTCCTCCATGCCTTCTCCTGAGCTTCTCCTCCCATCTGGAATGCCTTTCTTGGCGCCCTAAAACCGGCAAATTCTTATTCATCCTTTAAAACCCAGACTGAATGTCACCACTCTTGGGAAGCCTTTCCCACTGCCAGCCCTGCACCTGCCCCAGGCATGCAGCATGGTGTGTGGAGGCAGGGCACTGCAGCGGTTAAGGAACTTCACACAAGCTCGAGGGAGAACGGTGTGGCTTTTGGACGTGACTTTGCCAGCCGTGTGATCCCGGGCAGGTGACTTTGTCGAGCTTCGTTTTTCCCATCTGTGTAGTGGGATCGGCTGTGAGGAGCGGAGGTGATGGGGGAGAGGTTCCCAGCAGCATGACCCATGGGAGGGACTCAAGATATAGCAGCTGTTGTTAGCGTTATTTCCCTGGTTGAGAACATCCCAGGTTGTGGCTTTTTTGTTGTTGTTGCTGTCTCCCTACAGACCGGTTGCTCCTTGAGAGCAGGGACACTTGAGTGTGTCTGATGTACCTGGCCGTTTCTTGTGCCCTGCACAGGAGGGTGTGTTTTGGATAAGGGTCTCCGGCTACCGCCCGCCCCATGATGCTAGTGGCTGTGGCTCCCTTGTCAGTGAAGTGCTGATTAATCAGCTCCGTGGAAGAATTAAAAAAAAAAAAAAATCCTTGATTTTTTGCCAATTTCCATGCTGTGTAAACACCCATCAAGGCCAATTTCAAGTTACCAAAATTTAACAACCGGCTTACAAAGTTCCTGAATATTTTTACAGTCTGCTCTTGTGAGCCCGCCAGCTCCAGCACCTAGCTCCAGCACCCCTCTGGGTGTGACTGCTCTGGGGCCCGTAGCAGGCCACCTCCTGTCCCCTCTGCCCAGCCAACCCATTGAGGGCCACCCAGGGAAGGGCCATGGGTCACCATGCTCCACACGGAGGTCCTCGCTCATCCCCTCCCCCAAGCCTCCAGCCCCTTTGTTCTCTGTGAAATCCGCCCATCCACCTCCTCCCTCAACAGGAAGAACTCTCCGGGGGCCTGGGCAAAGGGGGCTCTGCCTGTGCAGCCAGCAGGGGCCTCTGCAATAAAGCTGTCCCCACAGCTGTTGCAGGCTGACGAAGCTAACCTTGGTCACTGTGTCCTTTGGTCCCAGTGGGGAGCGAAGAAAGCTGGTGCACAACCTCCTCTTACCCTCCCCCTCTCCCCTTTTCCTCTGGTTGTGCCCAGCCCCCAAGTCTTTGCCTGTGCAGGTGCCTCCATTTGGAATGCCCTCTCCCGCCCTCCCCACTTTCCACCTCCTTCAACGCCCGGCTGCAACATTACTTCAAGAAGTCATTCACCAGCAGAAGGCTTCGGGCCCCTCTGCAGGTGCAGCTGATGCCTGTCTCCTGTGCCCCCTTCGCCAGCTGCTTGCCCAGCTGCCTGCCCCTCCCCCTGCAGCAGAGGTTCCCGTGGGGACATCTGTTTAAGATGCAAACTCCTGGCAACACCCTCTGAGCTTTCCAAGCTACTAGCTGCTGGTGGGGCAGGAATCTGTGCCCCAGGACATTTGGATATAGAAGACTGAGAACCTCACTTTGAGAAGCCCTGTCCTAACTCGCCCGGACTGTGGCTGATTCACACGGAGGAACCCCTCACCAGGATCAGATGCTCAATATGCCTCCGTTGGATGGAATCCAACGTCTGCTTCTGAGGCCACCCAGTCTGGAGGGCCCATTCCAGGGGCTCAGCTAAGGGCTGCTCTGTACTCCTCCCCTGGCGGGGCTGAGCACCACGACAGGCAAGCACAGGGCGCCTCCTTCCTGCGAACACTGCTGCTCGGGCTTCGGTCTCCTTACTGTGAAATTGGCAGAGAGAACATCTACCTCTTAGGATGACTGTGACAGTTAAATGAGATGATGCCCGTAGGGTCGTTAGCATGTGCCTGGCACATAGGGAGTGCTCAGAAATGGTCAGCCCTTAGAGTAGAATCCAGATTTGCTGGCCTAGTTTGTAAGGCTGTGTGAGCTGCCTGCTGCCCACCTTGCCCACCTGTGTCTGAAACATTCTCCCCCCCGTGCCCACTGGCCTTCTCTTTGCCTTGCCTCGGATTGGCCAAGCTCATTTGCCAACTCAGGGTTCTTTGGACTAAACTGTCTCTCCCCAACCTCAACTCATAAGTTGAGCCTATTGAAGCCCCCCCAATGTGGTTGTATGTGGACCTAGGGCTTTTAGGGGGCAAGGATGGTTAAGTGAAGTCAAGAGTGTGGGGAGCTAATCTGATAGGATTGGTGGCCTTATAAGAAGAGGAAAGAGGGGCACCTGGGTGGCTCAGTCAGGTGAGTGTCTGACTCTTGATTTCGGCTCAGGTCGTGATCTCACAGGTTCGTGGGTTCAAGCCCCACGTCGGGCTCTCTGCTGCCAGTGTGGAACCCACTTTGGATTCTCCGTCCCCTCCATCTCTGCCTATCCCCTGCTCTAGCTCTCTCTCTCAAAAAATTAAACAGTTTTTAAAAATAGGAAGAGGAAAGAAAGAGAGAGATCACTTGTAGGTGCTGTGGAAAGGCTATGCAAAGACATAGCAAAAAAGGTTGGGCGTCTACAAGTTAGGAAGAGAGCACTCACCAGGAACTGAATTGGCGGGCACCTTGATCTTGGACTTCCCAGCCTTCAAACCTGGGGAAAAATAATAATAAATTTCCATTTAAGCCACCCAGTCTGCAATATTCTGTTATGGCAGCCTGAGCTGACTAAAGCACATGCTGTGTCCTCTACTTGGAATGATTTTCCCCGATCTCACGGTGGCTCCTTATGTCGCTCAGATTTCAGCTGAAATGACATGTCAGAGAGGCCCTTCTGTTTTGGTTTATCGTCTGTTTCTACCTCACTGGAAAGGTCCACAACAGCTGGAACCTGGTGTCTCCTGCTTCATTAACCCCCTGAGCCTTGACCATAGGTGGTGTACTGGGGGCTGAATAAATATGTTGGAATGTTACTAAATACCCAGGTTCTGACCACCCATCCTTAAAGGCTGGTGGTCCAAGCCACCGTCATCCCTCTCCCGGGTTATTGCGGTAGCTGCTTGGCTTATTTCCCTGCTTCCTCCAGTCTAGGCTTAACCCAGCAGAAGCCCCTTGGAAACCTAAATCTGATCGTGTCACTCCTCTATAAAAAACCCTTCCTTGGCTCCCCCTTTCTCTCAGACCAAAAGCCCCAGTCCCTTAACTGTCCCCCAGGGCCTTGCACACCTGGCCCCTAACCCCTCCACTCCAGCTGCATGGGCCTCTTGGCTGCCCCCTGGATACATTAGGCACGTTCTCAAACCAGGGCCTTCGTACATACTGTTCCCTCTGCCTGTAACACCCTTCCCTCTGAAATCTGAGTGGTTCATTCCTTCTCATTCTTCAAGTCTTTGCTCAGACATCATCTTTTTAACAAAGCCTTCTGGGAACATTTGTTCAGAGTGACAACCTCTCCTCCCTCCAGGGCTGGCTTTTGGGAGCACAGCCAGCACCCCGACTCAGTACCCTATGCTCAGATGAGTCCCACAGTTTGCATTTTATGCTCCACTATCACTGTCTCGAAATTCTTAATAATTTTATCTTTGAATTTGTGTTTTGTAAGTGAAGTCTGATGGGACAAGGGGATACGCGCCAGGAACTTGGCCTCAGCTCACATGTGCCACCTGGCCCCCTGCCCATTAGCACCTCCGGCCCCGTTCCGCCTCCCCTCTCTGGCCCTGCTCGAAGACTATGGCTGTCTTTGGTGGCTGGCAGCACCCCGATCACAGACCCGGGACAGGGGAGGGGAGGTCAGGTGCACACACCTCACAGCATCTTGGGACAGGGCATGGCTATCCCCACCCTGCACTGGCAGCATCGTGGCGCGTCCAGTAGGTGACTGGCCAGAAAGGCCACATCTCAGTGGGGCAAGACCCTGATGCAGGTCCTGAGCACAGCCCAGAATGGAAGCTCAAAGACCTTTGGGGGTTACCCATTTGCCAAGGGTTGGAAGAGTGGCCCCGTGGGAAGGAGAGGCCAGGCTTGAGTTCCGTAGGCCCCACCCTCACCTGGGTGCTACCCATCAGTCCTGCATCTGGGGGGAGGGACAATTTGGTAAGGGGAACTTGGCAACGGTCAGGCTCTGGAGAGTGGGTGCCTCCACCATAGTGTGGCAGGGCCCGCGGGTACCCAGGATACTTTTTACCCTAAGGGTATCTCTGTTCCCAGAAGAGCTCACTTAAACTTTAGCTGGGCAGATCAGCTCTTCCTCTCTCCAGTTCTTTCTGTTTGGCCTCTTCTGGCAGGCTTGGGGCACCCTTGGGGACAAGCCATGAAATACAAATTGTGTAATTTCTGTGACTCCACGTACGAGTTAAATGCTCTGATATTTTCATTTCAAAGCTGGCATTGTACAATATAAAGATGAGTGGTAAAACCCATGCTGGTAATTTAAGATTTGTCTTTACTTAGAATGACATTAAACAGCAAATAAAAACACAGTGACAAGTTGAGAGACAGAGAAAGAGAGAGGGAGAGAGGAGACTGCAGAAAGAAGGGAAAATTTCCTGTGTACCTTTAACAGCTCTTTTCTCTGCCTTTGGAACAAGGGCCCCACGTTTTTGTTCTGCGCTGGGCTCTGCAAATTACGCAGTCAGTCTCATCTCCGTCACTCCTGGTCCCATCGTTTTTCGTTTTTATTTTTGTTTTTTGTTCTTACTGCATTTTGACACTGCAGAATTGACTTATTTCTTGTGGTTGTGTTTTACTGTCTGCTTCCCCCACTAGCAGGTGGGGCCCCTGAAAGATGTTTTGTTTGTTTTTTTTCCTGTTTGGTTCATGGCTGTATCCTTAGGGTACAGAGGTGCACGGTATACTATAGGTACTCCATAAATGTTCAGGGAATGTTGAAAAGAAAGGATGTTACCTGGGAAGATTGGAGGCCCATCAGGTTTTCCTTCCCCCTGGCCGTCTGGGCTCCAGACCCTCCCCCAGGCCATTTTGTCTCTTTTGGCTCAGACAATTCACAGAACTTTGTGGTTCCTGCATTTCCTTTTCAGACCTCAATGTTTCAGCCTTGGCGTCTTCCTCCAGCCCTAGCGCCTCCAGTCAGTGTGAATGGTGGCCACTCAGCAGGCTGTGAGGAACCCCGCCAGGTGCCTGGACAGCAGGCTTCTCTCCTTCCTGCAATTCCTTAGGTCATTTCCATCCATTGTCTTTGGCCACAGCTTCTTGAGTTAATCTTTCCACCTGGGGAGGGTTCCCTTGCTGGTTTCCCCATCTGCTTCCAGGTTCAAATCCTTTTTGGCTCCAAATCCCTTCTTGGGGTTTCCATGGCCCTTCCGCCTCTAACAGCCGGGGTGACCTTGGGCAAGCCTCCCACTCTCCTCTGGGAGGCCCTTGTGAAAGCAGGGGGCTTGCTGTTGCCCTCCCCTCAGGGAAGGCCGGCAGGGTAAGTAAGAGTCCTGTAGAACAGTGGCAGATAGAACGGAGGTTGTTTCTGTTGCTTTTGAGGGTCTGACAGCACTGAACCCGGATGCCAGGTGACCCCATTCTTTCCCCTTCCCCTTTGGTTACACAAGAAACCGTCATCATTTGTTTCTGCTGGGAGCACCCCTGGCCGTTCCGTCATTCCACCAAGCGTGTAATGGGACAGAGCCCGTCGTGTGGGAGGCCCGGACTCCGCTCGCCCTTTCTCCTGGAGAAGATTCTGGTTGTAACTGCTCAGCCAGCCTCTCCCCTTCCTGGCTCTCTTACTTACAGGTAAGCCTACACTGCTCTCCGCTGGGGCAAAGACACCCCAACACAGAACAGCGTAAGGAATATAGAAGTGTCCTGGCCTCTCGCACAGCAGGCCCCGTGCGAGGACACCGTCTCTCATACAGGAGGCCCTGGCCATTCAGAGACCCTTCCGCGGTGGGACGCTTCCATCCCATAAGCTTCATCGCCCCCTTTGGGGGTTGTCGCCACGGCTGGCTGCAGCCAAGCAGAGAGGAAAAAGAAGGCACCGGGTGACTTAAGGCCTCGGCCTCAAAGTGGCCTCCCTTGCTTGCATTCACGTTCCGACGGCCGGGACTTAGTCCCGTGGCCACTCCTGCCAGGGAGGCCGGGAAACATCACGTCTAGCAGAGCAGCCACGTGCCAGTGAGGGAGAGGGGGACAGGGTTGGAGGACAACCGGCTGATCCGCTATACCTGCCCTCCCTCTGGAATGTGACTCCGGCTCTTGGACAACCTAGTTTCCAGGTTTTGTATCACAGAAGCAAGAAAATAGGTGGAGAGGGCCTGAAATGGAAAAGAGAGAGAGAAAGGGACGGGGACACGGAGGGAAAAGGATTGTAAGGGTATTAGAGGGACACAAGTCACAGTTGGCATTATTTTTAAATTACTTTTGTTTAATGATCTGTGTCTTATTAAGTGCTCTGGCCTCGTGGCACCGAGCCTGGGTCCCCAGGGTTCCCAGGAAATGTGGGTGATGCACGCCCAGTGCACTTAGAATTTACCAGGCCATGTGCTGAGACTGAGGCCGCGGGACACAGTCTCTGCCCTCTAGGAATCCGCAGTCCAGTGGGGAGGACAGACGTGGGATTAGAGGCGAGCCCAAGCTGCTTGAAAAGACGTGGAGGGAATTAACTCGGCCTTAGCAAGGCGGGGGAGGGGCAGGCAAGAAAGGGCATAAAAGGGACATCTGCTTTAGACTCAGCTCTGCCTGTGCAGAGCACTCAGTCGTCTAACATATTGTACTTGAGCGGTAAAAAGTAAAGGGAAGATGAAGTGAAGACTCAAGAAACTCGGGTCCTGGTGCCCTGCTGTTGTGTCCCAGGGCAAGTGCCTTCCCTCTCACGTCACCTTTGCTTCATGCTGTCTGCAGGGCCATCACTAGCACATTCCATACTCTGGTGGGAGGTACTGAAAGCCTCCGTCACCAGCGGATAAAACACAACCAGGTACCCCCTTTTCCAGGGTGACGCAGGCCCCACGCTCAGACACACAGAGTGGAGACAGGTGGATTTCAGCCACACTTTCCCCTTGGCATCACACCCTTGTTCAGTGCACACCCCACGCAGCTGTGTTTAGGCAACAGCCTTGCTCCTGGGAGATGTTGTTGTAGGATCCCAAAGGGGTAACTGCTATGAACATTACTCAGAACCCCAGTAATCCCCGGAACATCCTTTCACCAGCAGGTTTTCTTTCTCCTGTGTTCTGCAACAGGTGTGGGACTAGGGTGAGGCAAGTGAGGTACCTTGGACACATAGTTAAGGAGACACTCCCCGTCGGGGTGGCCACTGAGAATGGACGTCTGCATAAATTTTGCACCCTGGGCACCTCACCATCCTCACCCTAGTCCTGGCCCGGCTCTACAGGGGTCCCACAGATCTGGGTGGTGGCAGTGGTGGTGGTAGGGTTTCAAAGGAAGGTGCCAGAAAACCACATCAGACTCGAGGGCAGCTTCCCTGGGCAGTGGGGAGACAGGGAGGGGACTGCACCTGGGAGAAGAAGCACAGGGAAGGTGAACCACGGTCCAGGAAGTAGGGTGCCAGGGAACCTCAACTTTACCTACAACAGTAGGGAGTGAGAGGGAGGCCCAAGGAATTGGTGATTTCAGGGGTTTGTAGGAAAAGCTGTGGGGAAGGGGGGGTAGGGAAGAGAGGAGGATGACGGTTCTGGGTCCTGGGCCGCAGGTGACAAGGCAGCTCACACACCCAGGAGGAGGCAGCCTCCGAGGGAGGGTGGCCTCCACCCAGGAGCCCGCCTTCAGGGCCTCCAGTGCCCACCCCGGTGTTGCTCTGCAGGCAGGGAGCCTGAATCTGGATGTTTTGCAAGTCAAGGGCTCAGGCCACCGAGAGTCAGTTTTGACAGGTCTGGGCTGGGGTCCTTCCAGCAGGGGAAAGCCAGGGCTAAGTCAGCCCGGCCTCCAAGACACGGAAAACCTCCGCCGACTGCTTCCCAGACTCCTAGACGTTCCAAACCACTTTCCCTTCTGCCTGTGCTGATGGCCACTCAGTGTTTCTAGAAAAATCACCTCGTCTTTACTTAAATTTATTTTCAAAGGAAACTATGTAAACGGAGGACTTGTGTGATTGCCACAAGTAGAAGCGAAGCAGTCGTGTGAGTATAATGGTAATCAAGTAGTGTCCTTAAATTCCAGCGCCCTGACTGTTCTCAATCTGAGGGCCGGTCTTTGCGTTCGAAGGGAGGTTAGCAAAGGTCAGAAAGGTCGGAAAGACAGACAGCATCCACTGAGACTTTCACGTCAGAAATGGAACCCTTTTCACCCTCTGTGAGTCTGTGTCCTTTAATGTGGCATCTGTGCCCACCGGCCCCATTTCATGAATGTGTCCCCTTCTCCTCAAACACTGTTCCCAGGGAGTCCTGAACATATGACAGCCAGAGCTACCTCTCGTAGTTGGGGTGGGAGTGGGGGGGGGCCCCGGTTCTGTGGGCCTGGAGCGAGAGAGGGGGGGGGACGTGCTCCCAGACAGAGACCAGTGGGAGGAATGGGTATGCACGAAGGGAAGCTAGTGGGTTTGGCGTTGCAGTTTTGTGGTGACAACTGTTTCCCACGACTAAAGCTGTGAGCAAAACAGGAAGTAGCAAGCGGCTGGGACCCTCCTCGTCTGACTTCAGCTTTCCTCTATCCTGCCAGCCCGCTGTCTCCTCCTTGTCCTCATGCACCTGTCTGGTGTGAGGACCTCAGAGAGGCCCCGAGAGTCTCCCAGTCGTTGCCCAGCCCCACCTCCTGCCCGCGGACGCGCCACCACCATAGGAGGGACACCGGGTGTACCATGGGGCACCTGGGTTTTGGGTCCAGCTCCGCCACCATCTCACTGTGTGACATCAGGCAAATCCCTCCCCCCCGCCCCCCGCCCCGCCCCGGACCTGGATTTCCTCATTACTGAATGGAAGGGGCTGGATGGCTGATGGCCAAGGGCTTTTCTATCCCAGGCATCCCATAGGATCCCAGGCATCAGGAGGGCTGGGGAGACTGGAGAAGGGCGGTCGTCCTGTGGCAGGATGTGACCCCTACACGCACGTGGTGTGGGCATAGTTCTGTCGCTGACAGTGAAAGAGAGCACAGGTCACACGCTGAAGGGCGCCCCGGCCAGGGCGACACCAGCCCACAGAAACGACAGCCCAGAGATGAGGATTATAATGGGAGCTGGCAGTTTTGGGGTGAAGGTGAACAACCCTGCAGGGGGAGGGGGATTTCCCCATTGTTTATTATTTATCAGCATTATTATCTTTTTAATTTTTTAATAATACTGAGATCCTAATTTTTTTGTAATATTGAGATAGAATTCATATAACAAATTTCACCTTTAAAAAAAAATGTGTTTAATGTTTATTTATTTTTGAGAGAGAGAGAGCACAGGGGAGGGGCAGAGAGAGGGGGAGACACAGAATCCGAAGCAGGCTCCGGGCTCCGAGCTGTCAGCACAGAGCCGGACGCGGGGCTCGAACTCATGAACCATGAGACCACGACCTGAGCCGAAGTCGGACGCTTAACTGACTGAGCCACCCAGGTGCCCCTCTCAGGTGCTATTTCAAGAGTTATTCAGCATTATACCAGGTAGCCCCTTGCACCAGTCCTTTGAAGTAGGTACTATTCTACGCCACTTTATTTAGACAAGGAAGGAGATGGGCTCCAGAATGTGCCTCCGTGCTGTGGGATCTCCATTCAGACTTGGTGACAATGGCACCCGGTTGGCTCAGTCGGTTAAGCTTCCGACTTCGGCTCAGGTCATGATCTCGCGGTCCATGAGTTCAAGCCCCGCATCGGGCTCTGTGCTGACCGCTCGGAGCCTGGAGCCTGCTTCCGATTCTGTGTCTCCCTCTCTCTCTGCCTCTCCCCTGCTCGTGCTCTGTTTCTGTCTCTCTCAAAAATAAATAAACATTAAGAGAAGAGAGAGACTTGGTGAGGATGTGAGTCCCTTCCGGGCCATACCACTTTATTGCCTGAGCTCTCTTCCAGAGCCTTCTTTTCCTTGGCTACAGGAACAGCAACAATTGAATTGGTAGTTTCTCCTTCAGCCTATGTGCCAGAGTGCCTACCACGGGCAGGGCTCCAACCAAGCCACGAAGGGCGGGGACAGTGACTGAGAGAGCAACCTTTGTTGTCCATAGCCACTGAGATGTGGGGGTCATCTGTTTCTGCAGCAGAGCCCAGCCCTCCCCGACTGACCTGGCGTTTCCGTGGGCTGGGACCCGAGCAGCCTCTGTGCACAGAAGCAATGCTCGCTCAGACTTGCTTACACACACACATATAGCTTGGGTATATTTTCAAAACTGAGTTAAACACCAAACTGGATAAAAATTGAGGTCAAGCAGTGCAGCTTGAATTTCCAGAGGCTTAGCCTGTACATTTGGGGAGCTGATTTTCATGAAAATTCTGTCTGCACAGTGGATGAAGCTTTACTCGGATGAGGCTCTCAATCCTGGATAAGGCTCACCCTTGAGATTGTTTCCAGATACCTCGCAGGCTCCTTGAGAACAACCACTCACCTTGGCGGATAATCAGAGTCAACAATAAGTACACACTGAGAATTTACCAGATACAGCACTGAGCACTTTTCCTATATTTTAACCTCCTAATAGGTACTATTATCACCCCCATTTTCCAGATGAGGAAACCGAGGCTCAGAGAGGTAAGAAGTCTTGCCCAAGATCTCAAAACAAGTAGGTGCAAAAAGCAGAGTTTGAACCTAGGTCGGCCTTCTTCTAGAGCTCACATTCAAGTCAGTATCTTTTGACCACGAAGGTCATCTTGATGACCCATGACCAACTCAGCATCTACCAGTGTCTCGTGCTGGAATTTACCATCAGATCTTCTACGGGAGATAACACCATAGTATATAGACAGAGCCCAGAGTTAAAAGTCAGGAGCCCTGGGTTCAACTTTCAGATCCAGTTTTAGCTTAGTCCATGGCTTAGGACAAATTCCTCCCCCCACCCCTGGGCCTCAGTGTTCGCATCCGTTAAGTGGGACATTTTAACTAAATCAGCAGTTCCAGTGTTAGCTGGACATCTGAACTACCTAAGCTGGTTAAAGATACTGAATGATGGGCCCTTCCCCAGATATGCATTATCTGTGAACCCTGAGTTCACAGATGATTCGTACCCAAAGAAAGCACTGGGAACCCAGACTCTAGGAACCTTCTATAGCTCAGCCTCTGTGAATTTACGGAGGCAAAAAAGACCACCCCAGTAACCATGCTGGGCAGTCTGAGCCAAAGACCAAAGAAAAACCGTTTCTGGATGGTATGTCGTGGAAGAATCTAGAAGAGAAGGAAATTGGACTGTGGAAGTTGGGGTGTGGGGGAAATAGAAGCAGAAGCTGGCTTTGGTTCGTTTTCACGGTTTCGTTTTCTCCTCGGTTTTCAGTGAAACTACCCTTCCTGGCCCCCTTGCAGTCAGGAGAGGCAGACCTGGCCATCGAAGTGGGTAGAAGTGATATGCATAAAACTCGTGAGAACCTGTGCTCGCTCGCTCTCTCTCTCTCTCCCCGTCCTGGGGTGAACTTGGACATGAGGCATCCATGATGGAAGGAAGCTGCGTTCCTTCCAGGGGGAGCAGAACCGCCCCCACTCCACCACCACAGGCAGCGGTAAACTTAGATTGTGTTTGTTGAATGACTACGGCTACGGGGTCATGTTCGTCGTAGCAGCTGGTGGTGCTTCCCCTGATACAGCCTGGAGGAAGCGGCACCAGAGCAGCCTCTGAAAAGGCGAGTAAGGTTTGGCGACGTGGACAGGCGGGAAGGGACGTTCCAGAGGGAAGGGACGGGGGCAGCAAAGGGGTGGGAGCCGGAACGGGACGATGTGTTTGCACCCTGCAGAGAAAGTCAGCGTGATCGGTACTGAGGGCTGCCCTGGGCTCCAACCAGTGGTGTGCTGAATCCAGCCCATCCTGGCTCCGGGCAGCCGATGGTTAGCATCGTTTCCCAACTCAGTGCTCAGTGACAGCCATCACTGCGGTAGCATGAAATCGGCCATGGTGGGAGTATTTACGCCATGGCAACCGGCAAACCCTCTAAGCCAGGGCTCTTTCCTCCTATTGTTACCCAGTTATCAGCATGCTACTGCTTACAGCTCACAAGCAAGTGGACCCTGCCCATCTGAGAGGCCGTGCAAGGACCAAAGACCCTGCCCCCTCTGAGCCCTTTAAGCCTCACGTTCCTCATCCGCAGAATGGGGCGCGTCACCCTGCCTCCTCTGCCAGGCTGACCGCGGGCAACAGGAAATGAGATCGTGCACGTGGAGCCCTGCCTGCGTCCCCTCAGGATCATCGTTCCCATGCACAGGACAGCCTCTGAGGGCTTTTGCTGGCCAGAGGGGCTGCTCACCCACACGGGCAGGCTGGGGGAGTGCTGGGACCTTGATGTCTGCGGGAGCAGACCTCGGCCAAGGGCGGGTGGGAGCTGAGGGGGTGGGGGTGGGGAAATAGCCCAGCCTTCTCCCCTCTTTCTTGGGACAGACGTGAGGCCCATTCCACCCCATCTCCTGGAAGTCTCCAGAGGGGCGGAGCCTCGGCTGTCCCCGCTGCGGCTCGTTCACCAGCGCATCCTGACTCTGGGATTCTTCCTTCCCTGCCTCAGTTTCCCCCTTTCCCTACCGGCGCGTCCCGGGATTGTTGCAGGATGCTTTTTTAACCTCGATGCCCAGGATTCGTTGTCTCACCGCAAAGAATGAAAGGGGGGGGGCACCGAATAAAATGAGCAGCCGGCAAAAGTTTATTAGAGTATAAGATCAGAAAGCAAGAATAGTAGGAGAGCTCTCTTTCCAGAGAAGGGAGTGAATGCCCGCGACTACAGGCGAGGGTCCTTGTTTTATAAGGTTTTGGTCGCCCCCCCCCCTTCCACCCCCACTCATTTCTTCTCTGGTTTTACCCTTATCGGCGTGATAACTCTAAATGCCTAGTCATTCCTTTTTGATTGGCTGGTTTCCATCGTATGAGGGGTGGTCTAGGGCCACACCGTTCCTTGTGGGTCATACATTTTATGGTCGACTGCTTATTTTTAGTCAGGTCTTTGGTCAAATTCCTGAGGGGAACCTGAGGGGGAGCAGGCGGTGTCTGTAACATTCTTAAGAGGAACCTTATGCCCCCGGGAGACTGCTGTGGTCAGAGGCTCCCAGCCTTGTTTCAAAATATGTGTTTTTCCCCACCCAGGGATCTCACGGCCTAACCTTTCCCTCTCTGCCTGTTTTACCCTCTCTTTCCCTATCATAGGATCACTGCCCAAAGGAACTTCTCTATTCTTATCTCAGGGTCGGCTTCTGGGGGAACCCAACCAAGATGAGCAGTGACCAGGATCACCTCTGTAAGTGCATGGAGATCACATCTGCCGCTGGCTCCGTCCCTGCAGAAACCCCAGGAGGCAAGCAGCGGGGCGTTCTCCATTCCATTTTGCAGATGGAGACACTGAGGCTCAGAGAAGAGCAGTGATTTGCTCAAGGGCGTACCACCGTCAAGGAGAAGGGTTAGAACGAGGGTGCCCATATCCCAGGGTTTTGACTTTGACCTGCTCTGGGCTCCTGGGGGGCCCTGAGCTGGCTGGGAGGATGGTCTCTACCCCCTCTGACTCCTGTCCCCTGACAGAGGGGGCTGACTCTGGCCGTTACATGGGTCCGGGACTGTGAAGGGCAAATGGGCTGGCGGTAGGAATGGTCTGTTATTAAATCCATCCATCACCCTACAGGACTGACCTCATTCTGTCCTGGGAAAGCCAGTTTTGCCTGGGGGCAGCTTCAAGGGTGGGGGTAGGGGGGTGGGATGCTGACCCAGCAGGATAGGGTAGGTGAGGGCCATGCAAGGCCAGAGTGGCTAGGGCACGATGAGGTCAGAGACAGCTCCTGGCTATCTGCGTCCCACAGTGTGAGGACAGCCAGGGGCCCAAGGACAGGCAGAGCCATTGTAATGCTGATGGCCACCGGCACCCCCTGGGGCTGTGGCCTGAAGGGGGGGGCCTTTTGGGGGGGGGTCCTGCCTCTAATTCCCCATCACTGCCTCAGCCCACCAGTATCCCAGTATCCCAAACCCCAGAAGATGGGAGTCCGGGGCCATACAGGGGCCGTGACATGAAACTTGGACGTGCCCAAGGGTGCCCACTGGTTCACTATCCAGTGAGGGCACTCGACACATGGCTCGTGTCATCTTCAGGCCGCGGAGGGAATGTCCGGAGGCAGACAGACCCGGGTCAGGTGTGTCTGAGCCCCTCCTCGCCTCGCTAACCTTAGTTTCCACGCTTGTGAACTGTGGTTAGTAGTAACTGCCATCTCGCGAGAGGAATGGGGGAGGATTTGATGATAGGTCCTGTGTAAAACTTGCTCAACTCAGAGCCTGGCATATGGGACCCTTATTAAAGTGGCAGCAACAATGATGACATCAGCACCTACGGTGTCCAGGGGGCTGTGCTGAGCACGTTACATGGATTATCTTTTTGTTTTAATGTTCATCTATTGTTCAGAGAGACAGAGAGGGAGGGAGAGAGAGAGAGAGAGAGAGAGAGAGAGAGAGAGAGAGAGAGAATCCCAAGCAGGCGCTCTGGTCGTCCGTGCAGAGCCCGACGTGGGGCCCAATCTCATGAACCGTGAGATCATGACCTGAGCCGAGATCAAGAGTTGGATGCTTAACCGACTGAGCCACCCGGACGCCCGTTCATGGATTATCTTAATCACGGTCACGCCGAGGGAGAGGGACTATTGTTCGGCCTCCTCTTACAGGTAAGGAAGCCAGAGCTCAGAAGGGTGAAGTCACTGGCCCAAGGTCACACAGCTGCTAGGTGGCAGAGGTGGAATTTGAATCCAAGCCTCTCCGCCTCGAAGATCTGATGAGCAAACCCCCCTGGGCCTCCCCTTTGTACCCCCAGCCCCAAGTGAGGTCAACAACCCACTGGCTCGTTCATCTCATTGGGCCTTTGAGAGAGACTGCGGGGTGAAGGTTTACCAGAGGCCCAGAGAGGTCAGGGGACCAGCGGGGGGCTACAGACACGATGGGACCGGAGCTGGGACTGAACCCCAAGGCGTCTGGCTCTCTGGCCGGGCCCTCGTTCAGAAGCCTGGATGTCATCTGCAGCTCTGCTCTGGCCTTGCAACAGCCCTGCGCCCACCTCGCCCTCTCCCTTAGAAAGGCTTGGGCCCCGTGGGAGTTCCTGCGTTTTTCTTCCCCCGGCCACTGAAGTGTGGGATTGAGGCCCCATTCTTTTCTCTTCCACTGAGAGGTAATTTGCCTGGAACACGTCGAGCACTTAAAAAATTTGGTCACATTGCCACCGTCTAGGTTACCATGGTGACCTGACTTTGAATTTTCTTCCCAGGGGGAGTTGGTAATAATTAATACAGCACTCAGCTCTGCTGCCCACAGTGAGTGTGGGGAGCATCACAGAGCTGCCCTGGGACTCACTTCCCCAGGGGAAAGCAGGGTCTCCCCCTCCCAGCAGGGGCCTGGCGTTCCCCGAGAAGACAGGGAGGGGAGAGGACACCCCAACCCTGCCCACCTCTTCAGCAGCCCTGGCTGCCATGTCATGGGAGCCGGACTAGACCTAGACTGGAGAGCTCCCTTTTACCAACGGGATTTGCAGCTCAAGAGAGGAAGTGACTTGTTCAAGGCCACACGACAGGATCCAGGCGGCAGCAGCCTCGGGCTGGAAGGCTGGATTCCCGAACCGTTCGTGGCTGCCAAGGTTGGGGAAGCCCAGCTCTGAAACTCTTCCCTCCCAAGTGCATTTGAGCCATTTGAGACGGGGGGAAGCATGAAGCATTGCCGTCTCTAGAGCCCAAGGCAGGGCCAATGGCCCTTTGCTCGGTTGCTGTCCCTTCAGAGCTAAGTGGATTATAAGACGGTGCAGGGTGTCAGTCCGAGCCTGGAAGAGAAAGTGGATGAACTGGACGGGAAGGGGAACCTGGGAGGTGGCCCCAGGAAGCAAGCGGCCTTGGGCATTTCTGCAAAGGGTCCCCAAGAGGGGTAAGTGCAATGCAGGGGCATTCTGCCTCTCTGCTCCACTCCACCCACTCCTCCCCTTCATTTCTTGGTCCCCACTCACTCCAGCTCTGGATAAAGAGGAAGCCACGGAGTAGAAAGAATAAGAAGTCTCTTGAGTTCGTATTTCTCTGGTGGGGGAACTGAGGCTCATAGGGGCCTTAGAGAGGTCCACAGACCCATAGCCAGTAAGTATTTGAACTCACAGGAGTCCGTAGCGTCTGTGCTCTTTCACTGTTACCACTGGGGTAGGTTCTCTCACTATTCCCACATCCCCCTGGTGGGCAGGGTGGCGGGCTTAGGGAAGGTCAGCACCGAAGGAGGAGGAGGAAGTTGACTTCTCAGACTGGAGCAGGCATGGCTCAGGCAAAAAGCTAAGAACTTGGGAGCTTCGACTATGGCAGCCGGGTTGCAGCGAAAGGATAGGGAGAAGGGGTAAGAGGGGAATGGCTCTGAGATCTCTAGTCACATCCAAAAATCGGGCCCGCAGTGTTATGTTACCGCAAACAAAATAAAACAAACCTGGGACTTTAGCATGCTGCCACCAGGTGGCGGTGTCACTTGGCGGCTCATTACATTAACTGCCATTAAAATAAAAATTTCACTCATTTTTCAAAAAAAGATAAAAGTCTAAAGAATAAGATTTGCCATTATTTCACATAATTTTTAACATTTAAAACTGTTTATTTTTGAGAGAGAGAGAGCGTGTGAGTGGGGGACGGGCAGAGAGAGAGGGGACAGAGGATCCAAAGCAGGCTCCACACTGACAACAGAGAGAGCCCGACACAGGGCTCGAACCCAGGAACTGTGAGATCGTGACAAAGCCAGAGTCGGGACGCTTAACTGATTGAGCCACCTAGGAACCCCTCACGTAACTTTTAAAAACCAATATAATATTTCAAGAGAAAAACACCTGACATACAAGTTGGTTCTTTCCTCCTCGACCTTCAACTTTTATGTATCTACCTACTCTATGCCCTGGGCTCTCTGGTCATTTATCTTCCCTTTCCTGTCTGACCTGGGTCGACAACTGGAGCCCATCCCTCATGGTTTCATGCCAACGCACCGGAAAGATCAGAGGACATGGGCTCAGCTCCTTTCCCTCACCTCAATTAGCTCAACTCGGGAGGTGGCCGTTTACACCCCAGGACACCCCACACCCGTACAGCCGACTTCCCATATACCGCGGGATCTCTTCCCGCTGGGTTTTAACTCTTGACTGCCCGCCACACCAGAAGGTTGATTCTCCCAGGCAGAGACCAGAGCCGGTCCATCTGCGTCCCTGCCTCAGATCCTCACCAGGCTCCCTGGCACAAGGTGATGGCCAGCAGTCTGTTGAATACATGAATTCCCGTTTCACCGAGGAGAGAACTGAGGCTCCAGAGGGAAATGAGGAGGATGGGGATGATAATTATAATGATATTTGCTGTGTGTCTACTGTGTGCCAGGCGTGTAGTAATTCACTAACTTCCCACGAGAAGTCCAGCAGGTAGAGACGAGTATTACACCCATGTATTAGGGAACCGAGGCTCCTTTGGGACGGGGAGCCGAGAGGAGGTATCCTTCGTCCATCTATTCATTTATTCGGGAAAAGTTTACCGCAGCCAGATGCCGGGTGTGTCTGGGATCCCTGGTACGTGCTGGTCCTGTGGTCAGTGAGCACCAGGGAAGCACCGCCCTGTGTCCCCTCTTCAGCTCGGCCAGCCCTCGCGTGGGGCTCTTCCCGCAGTGCCTCCCGTACGGCCCGCGACAGCAGACCAAAAATGGTTACTGCCACCTTGAACTTCATACCCTCGCACCCAGGGGCAGTTTGGGTGTGAGAGAAAGGAAGGCTCTTGCCCAGAAGATGGACAACGTTTCTTCGAATCCCTTTGGCCCTCGCTGGGTTGCGTTTCCATCCCTGAACCAGTCAGGGTGACCTGAAGGACGCCTGGGCGACCTGAAAGACGCCTGGGCGGACTGGCTCCGTCCCCAGAAGCGGGGAGGCGTTGATTCCGGCCAGAGTGCAGGGAGGCGAGTCTCCTGAACAAAAGGCAGGGTCCGGGGGGGGGGGGGGGGGGGGGGGAGAAGCAGGTAGATGCTGGAGGTGGCCACACCTGCCCGCTCACTCCTGTTTCCGGAAGCCGAGAACTTGCACTGACCCCCGCCTCGCTCTAGGGAACTAACCGCTGGGCCCTCCGAGTCCGGGAGCTCCCTGACTCCTGCCACCCAGCTCGTCCTCTTGTCGGCTGGGAGCTGGAGCCCAGACAGGGCCTCCGTCGGCTCGCCTGCCCGGAGCTGTGGTGACGGTCCGCCCAGGAAGGCCCCTCGCCCTCCAGACCCTTCCTTGCACGTGCGTGATGTTCTGATGGGGCTGAATCACACTCCCTCTGCACACCTGGGCACAAAGCCCCTCGCCCCGATGGCTGAAGGAGGAGTCCCAGCTGGGGACCCAGGTGGGGGGTCTCAGGGAGGCTGGGAAATTGGGAGCCAGATGCTTCTCTGCTTCCTGTCTGTGTGACCCTGCCTCGCTGCGCCCCAGTTTCCTCACCCAGGGATGGCCTGAGCAACTGGAGGGATAGGGGAAGACGGGTTTGGGTCAAATCAGGAATTCAGTTTAAACGTCCTGAGTCGGAGATGTCAAGAGGCATCTGGAAATACAAGTCTGGAGCTGAGGAGAGAGGTCTAAGCTGGAGACTATGAATGTGGGTGTCATCAGCAAAGAAACAATTTAAAACTCTAAAACCCAGGGAGGTGAGATTGCCTGCGGCGGGGGGGGGGGGGGGTCGGGGGAGCGGGGGGGGGGGAAGGAGGGGAGAGCTCGGGGGTCGCCGCCCCATTAAAAACAA